>NW_028270145.1:103605640-103920948 GCF_037043375.1 Chiloscyllium plagiosum | reverse complement strand
GTGGTGGGAAAGATGCTGGAGTCTATTATAAAGGATGAAATTACCACACACTTGGATAGCAGTAACAGGATAGGTCAGAGTCAGCATGGATTTATGAAGGGGAAATAATGCTTGATTAATCTTCTGGAATTTTTTGAGGATGTAACTCTGAAGATGGACAAGGGCGATCCAGTGGATGTAGTGTACCTGGATTTTCAGAAAGCCTTTGATAAAGTCCCACAAAGGAGGTTAGCAAGCAAAATTAGGGCACATGGTACTGGGGGCAAAATACTGACTTGGATTGAAAATTGGTTGGCTGACAGGAAACAAAGAGTAGTGATAAACAGCTCCCTTTTGGAATGGCAGGCGGTGACCAGTGGGGTACCACAGGGATCAGTACTGGGACCGCAGCTTTTTACAAGAGATATCAATGATATTAGCAAATTTGCGGATGATACAAAGCTGGGTGGCAGGGTGAAATGTGAGGAGGATGTTAGGAGATTACAGGGTGACCTGGACAGATTAGGTGAGTGGACAGATGCATGGCAGATGTAGTTTAATGTGGATAAATGTATGGTTATCCACTTTGATGGCAAGAACAGGAAGGCAGATTACCACCTAAATGGAGTCAAGTTAGGTAAAGGGGCAGTACAAAGAGATCTGGGTACACAAGTCAATGAAGGCAAGCATGCAGGTACAGCAGGTAGTGAAGAAAGCTAATAGCATGCTGGACTTCATAACAAGAGGGATTGAGTATAGAAGCAAAGAGGTTCTTCTGCAGCTGTACAGGGCCCTGGTGAGACCGCACCTGGAATATTGTGTACAGTTCTGGTCTCCAGATTTGAGGAAAGACATTCTGGCTATTGAGGGGTGCAGCGTAGGTTCATGAGGTCAATTCCTGGAATGGCGGGACTATCTTATGTTGAAAGATTTGGGCGACTGGGCTTGTATACCCTTGAGTTTAGAAGACTGAGAGGGGATCTGATTGAGACGTAAAAGATTGTTAAAGGATTGGACACTCTGGAGGCAGGAAACATGTTTCCGCTGATGGGTGAGTCCCGAACCAGAGGACACAGCTTAAGAATAAGGGGTAGGCCATTTAGGACAGAGATGAGGAGAAACATATTCACCCAGAGAGTGGTGGGTGTGTGGAATGCTCTGCCCCAGAAGGCAGTGGAGGCACAGTCTCTGGATTCATTTAAGAAAGAGTTGGATAGAGCTCTCAAGGATAGTGGAATCAAGGGTTATGGAAATAAGGCAGGAACAGGATACAGATTGAGGATGATCAGCCATGATCATAATGAATGGTGGTGCAAGCTCGAAGGGCAGAATGGCCTACTCCTGCACCTATTGACTATTGTCTATTGTCTACTTAATATGGTTACAGTCTTAATCGAGACGTTTGCAACATAGTGCATGCAACAAGCTAAAAGGGGTGCACAACCAAGAACAAAAACAGATATTGCTGAAAATGTTCAGCAGATCTGGCAGCATATGTGGAGAGAAAACAGAGCTAATGTTTCAGCTCGACCCGAAATGCTAACTTTGATTTATCTCCACAGGTGCTGCCAGACCAGTTGATCTTTGCCAGCAATTTCTGTTCTAGTTTCTGATTTACAGCATTTTTAATTGAAATGCATTATTGTACCAAATCCACTAGAAAACATTTTATGGCAAGCACAGAGACATTTTCAAAAACTGCTCAACTCAACTATTGCTGATTATTCATGGCCCTAAAACTAGTGGCATTGTTTTACATGAAATTTCGCAGCACGCTTAGACAGTTATCAAGGACACAGCAGTCTCCACAGCACATTGATTGAAAACCATTGACTGTATGTACCTGGTAGCATTCCTGATGTGGCAATGGGAGCTGCTTAACCACCGGAAAAAAAAGCTGGATGCTTGGAAATATAGTCATAGAGTCATAGAGATGTACAGCAAGGAAACAAATTCTTCGATCCAACCCGTCCATGCCGACCAGATATCCCATCGTAATCTAGTCCCACCTGCCAGCACATGGCCCATATCCCTCCAAACCCTTCCTACTCATATACCTATCCAGGTGCCTTTTAAATGTTGCAATTGTACCAGCCTCCACCACTTCCAGACACGCACCACCCTCTGCATGAAAAAGTTGACCCTTAGGTCCCTTTTATGTCTTTCCCCTCTCACCCTATACCTATGCCCTCTAGTTCTGGACTCTATCACCCCAGGAAAAGACCCTGTCTATTCACCCTATCCATGCCCCTCATGATTTTATAAACCTTTATAAGGTCCCCCCTCAGCCTCCGACACTCCGAGGAAAACAGCTCCAGCCTAATTAACATCTCCAGTAAAAACGAGGACAGCAGATGCTGGAAAACAGATTCTAGATTAGAGTGGTGCTGGAAAAGCACAACAGTTCAGGCAACATCCGAGGAGCAGGAAAATCGACGTTTCGGGCAAAAACCCTTCATCAGGAATAGAGGCATAGTGCCTGCAGGATGGAGAGATAAGTGAGACGAGGGGGAGGCCAGAGCACGGCTCTTGAATCAGCAAAAAAATCACAAAAAAAACCAAGCAGTTAACATTTCATGTAGAGGATGGTATGTGTATGGAATGAGCTGCCAGAGGAAGTGGTGGAGGCTGATACAATTACAATATTTAAAAGACATCTGGATGAGTATATGAAAAAGAAGGGTTTGAATTGAATTGAAACAAATTGAATTGAACTATTGAATTGAATTGAACTGAATTGAATTAACTTCACTGTCACATGTATTCAGATGAGTATTATGAAAAGTTTATAAGTCGCCATGTACAGTGCCAGCTGAGATATCAGGTTCCTAGATACAGCTTCTTCAGTTACAAGATAAGTTGGAGAGTAACAATGTCACCAACACACAGTGCCATCTTAGGTATGGTGTATCTAGGTACAATCTTCGAGGGATGTGGGCCAAATGTTGGTAAAGGGGGCTAGAATAATTTAGGATATCTGGTCGGCATGGATGAACTGGACCAAAGTTGTCTGTTTCTGTGATATACATCTCTATGATTTTATGTTTGGCAGGCAGCTGAGCCACATTCTGCTGGTTAGAAGCCATTACTCACTTTCTCCACTTCCCAGCCCTACACCCTCTCACCCGTAAACCTCTGCTCAGAGTCCCTGCGGACATCAGCAAAGATGCCTGGAGATGCTGATAAATCTCGTCATGCGAGTGGAATTGTTTCTCCAACAAAATACGGCATGTGGGGATTGTTACATCCTGGAAATTGCACATCAGTCCCAGCAATTATCAGTGTGGGGCATGATTGAAGATGAAATCAAACAATCATCTTATATCTTGTCAGGAATAGTTGTTGTGGAAGTCATACCTTGAACTGTTAATTCTATTTTTCTCTTCACAGATGCTATTGAGTTTCTCCAGTACTTTCCATATTAGTTTCAGATTGTCAGCATTCACAGCAGTTAACCTTTACGTGTGGTTGTGATCATTAGAGTGTGATGACTCCAATGCAAAATTTTGACATAGTCAGTCTGCTGTAATGATGATGCAAAACTTCAGCAATAACTTCATTTTGTTCTGATGCAGTCCTTGATTTTGATACCTAAGTACAGTGAAATGTTTTGGTTTGTGAGCAGTACAGGTAGATCATAACATACAAGGACAGAGAGATCATAGGGTGTTTAGACAGAGTGAGACCTGAAATGTTATGGCTGCACAGGAGATTTTTCAGCATGAAGGGACTTGCTTGAGCTTGGGCATAATGTATGGGTCATAACTGCGACATGAGTTTTTTTTTAATGCTGGCATGGATGTAGGTGTATGTAACTGCACATTGCTTTCATGAAGAATATTGCATTTTTCAACATGGCAATAAGTTAGAAACCATTTCCTGGTTGAGATGACCTTTTTGTGCTTGGTATTGTAAATTTTGCAGGATTTTAAAGAAAGACTAGGGAGCTGTCAATTGTATCCTGACTAAGGCTTGTTCCTCAATCATTGTGACAAGAAGACACTATCTGATCACTATCTCGTTGCTTCAGTCATTAAAATAAAGTGCTAGCAGAATGTATGTTTAGCTTGTGATGTTGACACAATTAAAGTAGAATTTTGTCCACCAATCTTTTATATTAAATCCCCTTTTAAAATGTCTTCTCTATGCGAACCTAATTAGGTTTGGTCAATAGTTCTCTGAATTTGGGCATCAATAAGGAAAAGGAGTGAAGTTGAGGGGTAAACTAGGCAAAGTGATATCAATGGAATGAGAAAGATTAATTAAAAAAGATGTGCCAAAATAGAATTTAACTCTCGATTATCACAGAAAAAAGGCACATGTTGTCAAAGCTTTTCACCCTGCATCCAACTGGTGTATTCTCCATAGCAAATACTCTACCAATCAGAGTCCACTTGGCACGCAATCAGCACTGTCCTGTCTTACAGTGTAAATGTTATTTTATTGGTATTCTACGCTTATTGAGGAGTGCAGGGCAAGAAACTTCGACAAAATGTGTTATTTTCATCAACTTTCAAGTTCTGCATTATCAATGGCTAACTTTTCAACTTAAATCATAAAAAAGATGTAGCAGAGAAAAAAATAATTGGCCCACATTTCTTGTATTAGCTCTCTGAAAGTGTTATTCAGTTTGTCACTCTGCATTCTTCTTTCAAGAGTACTTCAAATTTCTATTTATAAGAAGTTTTCTTTTTGAAAAGTTATGATTTCCATAGTATCCATACAGTGTGGAAATAGGCCAGTGAGTCCACATCGGCTCTCCGAAGGGCATCCCATCCAAACCCACCTCATCTCTGTAACCCTTCATTTACCATGGTTAACCCACCTAGCATGCTGAACACTATGGATAATTTGGCATGGCCAATCCACCTAACCTGCACATCTTTGGACTGTAGGAGGAAGCCAGAGCACCCACAGGAAACCCACACAGACAATGTGCAAACTCCACACATAGAGTTGCCCAGGTCCCTGGCGCTTTGTGGTAACAGTGCTAACCACTGAGCTACCGTGCCACCATCTATCAGTTTTATATTCTCTTTGCTCCAATGTGAGCTGTGGTTGACCTTTCTGGAAGATTGGGAAAAGCTTTTAACCAGACTCTAAAGAAATCTGGGCCAAATTGGCTCACTGGACCCAAAATGTTAACTCTGATTTCTCTCCACAGATTTCTGTCCACAGGGGCTCAGTGGTTAGCGCTGCTGCCTAACAGCACCAGGGATCCAGGTTTGATTCCAGCTTCGAGTGACTGCCTGTGTGGAGTATGCACATTCTCCCCGTGTCTGCGTGGGTTTCCTCCAGGTGGTCAATTTCCTCCAACAGTCCAAAGTTGTGCACGTTAGGTGAATTGTTGTGCTAAATTGCCCATAGTGTTCAGGGGTGTGTCGGTTAGGTGCATTAGTCAAGGGTAAATGTAGAGTAATAAGGTAGGGGAATGATTCTGAATGGGATCCTCTTCGGAGGGTCAGTATGACTTGTTGGGCTGAATGACCTGTTTCCACACTGTAGGGATTCTGTGAGATGCTGCCAGATCTGCTGAGCTTTTCAAGCAATTTCTATTTTTGTTTTAACCATAGAGTTTGATTGATGTGCATAGGTGAATTCAGCGATGATGACCCTCCTCTGGTTGATGTTAAGTGTAAATAATCCAATTCCAGCATTCTCTGAGAATGTTGTGGTTGTACAGGTGATTGGTGAGGCTGTTCTGGAATACTGCGGTATATTTTGGCTGCTGGTCTTTGTTGCCAGGAATGGAGGGTTTGAATTATGGGGAGAGACTGGATAGGCTAAGACTTTTTAACTGGAGTATAGGAGGTCGAGGAATGACCTTATAAAAGTTAATAAAATCATGAGGGGTATAGATAAGATGAATGGCAGATGTATTTACTCTAAGATGGGGGATTTCAAGATTGGGGTCGTATTTGTAAGATGAGAGGAGAAAGATTTTTTAAAAAGATGTGTCAATTTCTTTATGGAATTTCTTTATGGTTTGATTGTGGAGTGAGGTGTGGTGGGTGCAGGTACAGTTACACTTGATAATCATCTAGGAAGGGACATGAATAGAAATGTTTAAAGGGATGTGGGCCAAGCGCAGGCAGGTGGGTCTAATTTAGTTTGGCATTATGATCGGCATGGACTGGTTAAATTAGAGTGGTGCTGGAAAAGCACAGCAAGTCAGGCAGCATCTGAGGAGCAGGAAAATCGATGTTTCGGGAAAAAGCTGTTCAGTCCTGATGAAGGGCTTTTGCCCGAAATGTTGATTTCCTGCTTCTCCGATGCTGCCTGACCTGCTGTGCTTTTCCAGCACCACTCTAATCTAGACTCTGATTTCCAGCATCTGCAGTACCCACTTCTGCCTTTGGACTGGTTAGGCCAAAGGATCTATTTTCTGCTGTATGACTCTATGATTCTTCTGGTATTAGAAAGTTCCAAGAGTGGTTAAGCGGCAATGTTCAATTCTACCTTGTATTTGTGGTGAAGCTTATTGCAAAGTACTTTAAATAGGTCACTCAGGGCATTTTGGGGATCACTGAAAAGCAGTCTTGGGGGATCCGGAAGTTAAAGAGAGAGACAGGAGACAGGAGCAGACTCCATGTTAAGAATTCAGGTTTATGGCTATCTTGAAGGGAAGGAACCAAGAACAGTTCAATGGCTCTGTGCTGTTAATGAAAAAAAGTCTAGGAATTAGTAGGCAGGTCAGAATTGGAGTCAGGACTTGGATGAGCTGTGGAGCTGGAAGCCTGGGAATGTCGTTGGCTTTGTGCTGTGGGAAAGCTGTGAGGAAAGCTGCAAAAATTAAAACTCCATTGTAGCTGAGAGAATGGGGATTGAATATATACCTAAGCAGTATTTTTTCACATTAGTGAACGAGATAAGAGCTCAGGAAAAGCACAGGGATGTATCTAGCTCAGTGAAATTTACTATTGGTGGAAAGTTAGAGTTATGCTGAAGAATACATTTTCAGAGTCCACAGGACACAGGAGAAGATGATGATGGTCTAGAACAGAAGCAGTTCTTGAGATAGAATTTCCAGGCCAGATCAGCAGAAATGGTGAATTGTTTAGTGAGGTTTGATGATCCACTGTGGCATTAACATCCAGCAGAAGTTACTGAGAAGTTTGTAGAATTAGTCCTGATCCACATTTGACATGTCTGTGAGGTACTCAATGACTGTATGTAACCCATGTTTACTAAATATTAATACAGGATGTAGGTTGCCCACTGAGCTGGAAGGTTCATGTTCAGCTGTTTTGTCACCATCCTAGGTAGCATCTTCAGTGAACCTCTGGACGAAGCATTGCTGATGATTCCTGCTTTCTATTTATATGCTTGTGTTTCTTTGGGTTAGTGATGCCATTTCTTGTGGTGATGTCATTTCCTATGGTGATGTCATTTCCTGTTCTTTTTCTCAGGAGTGGTAAGTGGGGTCCAAGTCAATATGTTTGTTGATAGAGTTCCGGTTGGAATGACATGCTTCTAGGAATTCCCGTGTGTGTCTCTGTTTGGCTTGTCCTAGGATGGATGTGTTGTCTCAGTCGAAGTGGTGTCCTTCCTTATCTGTATGTAAGGATACTAGTGAGAGAGGGTCATGTCGTTTTGTGGCTAGTTGATGTTCACGTATCCTGGTGGCTAGTTTTCTGCAGAACATGAACATCAACTAGCCACAAAACAACTTGACCCTCTCTCATTAACATTGAGTTGTAGAAATAAGTATTGTGGATTGTATTGCTGTTTTAACTTGTGTAGTAACAAATTGCAATAATAGCAAATTTCTACAGATGCTGGAAATCTGAAATAAAAGTAGAAATGCTTGGAGAAACTCAGCAGATTTGGCAGTAGCTGGGGAGCGAGAAACAGAATTAATGTCTTGAGTTCAGTGCAACTCTTAGCGTCATAAAGTCATACAGCATGGAAACGGACCTTTTGGTCCAACCAGTGCATGCCGAACATAATCCCAAAATAAACTAGTCCCACCTGTTCACTCCTGGCCCATATCCCTCCAAACATTTCTTATTCATGTGCTTATCCAAATGTTTGTAAACATTTTCTTTTAAATATTCACCACTTCCTCAGGAAGTTCATTCCACATGCGAACCACCCTCTATGTACAAACATTGCTCCCCATGTCTTTTTTAGATCTCTCACCTCTCACCTTAAAAATCTGCACCCTAGTCTTCTTTCCTTCTCCCCCCTGAGATGTTACAATGGAGCAGTAAGCTATTAGCACAGCTCTGCAAATTAAACCCATTTTACTTGGAGCGTGTTAGTCTGCCTCTGACAGAAAGATAATTTCCTTTGAGTGCCAATGCAAAGAATAAATATCTTTTTGCAGTTTGCATCTTTGATCGGTAATTATGCCGTACCATAATATTTAGAACCTCAACGGGAGAGATATTTCAAATGCAAATATTTCATAAATCCACAGCAGTCCTGCATGGTTTTCAACTTTAAAAGCTCTCTGTGATATTTAAGATTTCCAAAAATAGAATTTGAATATTGAGGTGGTAATTGATATTGCACCGTTCCATTTTCAGGCTTATAAATTATGTAAATGTGAAGCTTGATTCTTACTCTTTAAATGAACTACAGAGCACTGAAATGATCTAAAGAAAACAATAATGTGAGACAAGGAAACCATTCTCAAAGCACGTTGGGTTCAAAGTCAGCATAAATCACTTGTACTGTATAAATAGTGCAGGCATTTTTTCATTATACTTTATCTTAATGGCTCATATATTTGATGTGTTTTAGTTGCATTTGAAGCCTGGCAGTGATATATTGGCTGTGGTGAATTACTGGCCTTAGGAGACAAGAGAGTGAAGGACTCCCATGGCTAACTGGCACATAACTGTCTAGAGTAATTGGAAAAAAATGCAATATTTAAGCTGGAATGTGTTGTCAGCTATAACTACTTACAGGAAGTTTGAAAGAGCATTCGATTTATTTGCAAAGTTTTCAAATAGTAACAACACATATGGCTTCAATGCTAAAAAGGTTCTAAATCCTTTGAATGTATAAGTAAGTTATATTTTCGCACCTTATATTTATTTCAATTTTGGGTATTTATTGGCAGCAACCTCATATATTGTTGCTTTCTGGGACATTACACAATTTGGCATTTTTTTCAGAAGTGTGTATCCAATTTCCTCTTCAATCAGTCACCTGCAAGAGGCATTTAAGGTAGCGTTCCATTTTTGAATGACAACACATGTGAGAAAATTCTTTTCAACTATCTTTTTGCTCTTCAAGCGTCCTGTAAAAGTCTAGCTTTTGACAGCTTTAGACTGAAAGTAATGAGGTTGGGTTTTGCAAGAATTTTTTTGAAGCATTTGTATACATTCTTGATTTGAGGAAAATTGAAACAAACAAGACCGCAACCATCCATAGTAATTTTTTTTCTTTACTTATTCACGGGATGAGGGCATTGCTGACTGTGGCAGCATTTGTTGCCCATCTCTAATTGCCCCAAGGGCAGTTAAGAGCCAATTACATTGCTGTGGATCTGGAGTCACAAGTAGGCCAGATCAGGTGAGGGTGGTAGATTTCCTTCCCGAAAGGACATCAGTGAACCAGATGAGATTTCTTTACCCCCACCAATTGGTTCATGGTCATCATTAGATGCTTATTTCCAGATTTTTATTGAATTGATATTCCACCAGGTAGGATTCAAACCCAGGTCGCTAGAATGTTACCTGGATCTCTGGGTTAACATTCCAGTGATAATACTACTACGCCATCACCTGCACTAATCCATTAAAAAATGCTAGTAGTATCTATTGGCAAGTAATTGATAATTAAAATATGCTTTTTCTAAATAATGGCACGTCGGTTTATTGTAACCCAGGTAATATGCTAATATCATTGCACAATAATCTGGAGGTAAAAGCTAGCACTGAGGGACCACCACATCAAGTCCCACTAATTCCATCAATTGTCATAAAAGCCATTATAGTTAAGTAATGCACTTTTGTAGGAAGGAAATCTCACATCTTTACCTTGTGTCATCAAGTTGAAGGCATGTACTGTACCTTTAAGAGGGAATGAAAGCTGGCAAACACCTGTGATGTCACAGAGTATACTGAACAGTTTGATGATGTTACATTTGGGCTCTAACTTAGGTACTGAGTTGTTTTCACAGCAGTTTGAATTTAACCAATCAGTTTAAATTATGCCGCAAGATACTAAAACCCAATCGAATTTGAATTTTACTGTTTTGACAACACAAACCAATGAGACGATCTGATGTTTTCGGGTATAAAAAGTAGGTATTTTGGACAGTTCGCTAGAGAAACAGCACCTTCTGCCTGCAAATGCTTGCTCTAAAAGGTGCGTTTTTCATATGAAGCATCTTTGCAACAGAAGACCAAAGATAACCCAGGGAAATCTACAAATAGAGGAAGATCCACACTGGAAACAGTCTTAAACAAAATGTTATACATACAGATGAAGAGGGGGTAGGTTCAAAACTGAGATGAGGAGAAACTACTTCTCTCAGAGAGTTGTGAGTCTGTGGAACCATCTGCCTCAGAGTGCAGTGGAGGCAGAGTCAATCAACAGATTCCAGAAAGAAATCGATATGTTTCTGATGAAAAGCAGGATAAAGGACAATGGGGAGCAGGCAGGAAAATGACGTTGAGACCAGGATAAGGTCAGCTATGATCGTGTTAAATGGCAGATAGGGCTCAAAGGGCTGGATTACCTACTCCCGCTCCTAACTCCAATGTTCCTATGTTCACATCTGTCCATTTAAATAGCCTTTATAATTATCATCTAAATAATGTTTTTTAAGGTACACTTTAAACTGCACCTCATATCACCTTTGATATCCTTCCCATCTGGTGGATTCCATTTTACCAATCCATACCTCCCTAAAATGCTCTTGTAACTATTTTGCCTTCTCTTTCTCATTGCCTTATCTTTCCAGTTTTACTCTAATATACACGGTTCCTTATAAACATGTGTCTTACAGCGCAGCAATGATTAAGGTTACAGAGAGACATAGATAAGCTGCAGAGCTGGGCTGAGAGGTGGCAAATGGAGTTTAATGCGGACAAGTGTGAGGTGATTCACTTTGGTTGGAGTAACCAGAATGCAAAGTACTGGGCTAATGGTAAGATTCTTGGTAGTGTAGATGAGCAGAGAGATCTCGGTGTCCAGGTACACAGATCCTTGAAAGTTGCCACCCAGGTTGACAGGGTTATTAAGAAGGCATACAGTGTTCTAGCTTTTATTAATAGAGGGATCGAGTTCCAGAACCATGAGGTTATGCTACAGCTGTACAAAACTCTGGTGTGGCCACACTTGGAGGATTGTGTACAGTTCTGGTCACCACATTATAAGAAGGATGTGGAAGCTTTGGAAAGGGTGCAGAGGAGATTTACTAGGCTGTTGCCTGGTGTGGAGGGAAGGTCTTACAAGGAAAGGCTGAGGGACTTGAGGCTGTTTTTGTTAGAGAGAAGAAGGTTGAGAAGTGACTTAATAGAGACATATAAGATAATCAGAGGGTTAGATAGGGTGGACAGGGAGAGCCTTTTTCCAAGAATGGTGACGGCGAGCACGAGGGGGCATAGCTTTAAATTGAGGGGTGATAGATATAGGACAGATGTCAGAGGTAGTTTCTTTACAGAGAGTAGTAAGGGTATGGAATGCTTTGCCTGCAACAATAGTAGATTCGCCAACTTTAACTACATTTAAGTCATCATTAGACAAGCATCTGGATGTACATGGAATAGTGTAGGTTAGATGGGCTTCAGATTGGTACCACAGGTCGGCGCAACATCGAGGGCCAAAGGGTCTGTACTGCACTGTAATGTTCTATGTTAATAATCAATATCTCCATTTACCAAAAAATAACATGAGATACTCTCGACAATAATCACTCCTGATTAGAACAATAGAATTACATATTGTACAAAGTATTTTAATTGCTAAATAATTTATTTTCACCCGTGAACTGTCAAGCTGGGATTGTACTGTACGCAAATTGACAAAGTTGGCAGTTTTATGTAGGGTCCGAGGAGCAGTAAAATCGACGTTTCGGGCAAAAGCCCTTCATGGCCTGTATTCCTGATGAAGGGCTTTTGCCCGAAACGTCGATTTTACTGCTCCTCGGATGCTGCCTGAACTGCTGTGCTTTTCCAGCACCACTAATCCAGAATCTGGTTTCCAGCATCTGCAGTCATTATTTTTACCCAGTTTTATGTAGGGGGCAATGTTAGCAGGATTATGTGCTGAGTAATAGTGTTTAATATATTGTGAAATGTTAGCAGGCTTATGCAGAATGTATTAGAATGTTAACATCTTGGTGTAGAGTGTGAGAGTGATAGTTGGTTTATGGAGAGTGTGTAAGAATGTTGGCAGGCATATATAATGTGAGAATGTTAGAAGGTTTATGGAGAAGTATTGGAAATGACAACAACTTTATGTTGTATAGGGAATGATAGCAGGTTTATGGAGAGTCTGTGATAAGTTGGCAGGTTTATGGGCTATATCACTTATTTTGCTGCCGGGCCAATTGACCTTGAGAAACTGATGTTGAGCTATCTTCTGGAACTGCTTCAGTCCATTTGGTATATTGACTCCCAAAATGCTGTGACAGAGGGAATTTCAGGAATTTAACCTAGCAAGAGTAACAGAACAGTGATCGAGTTGCGAATTTGGATGGCGAATAGTTGAAGGGGTGCTTGCAAGTAATTGTATCCCCATGTATCTTCTGCCCATATCCCTCCCATTGATACTGGCCATCTGTTTCAAAGCTGCTGTCGAGGTAGCCTGGGTGATTTCTTTCTGCCGTAAATCTTATGAATGTTGCATACTGTTGCTACTGACCATTTGTCAGGTGTAGAGAGTGAATGTTTTGTATGTGCTGCCAATCAAATGGATTGCTTTTGTCCTGGATGGTATCAAGCTTCATGAATGTTGTTGGAGCTGCACCCATCCAGGCAAATGGGGAGTATTCCATCACACTCTTGACTTCTGCCTTGAACATAGTGGATAGGCATTGAGGAGTCAGTAGGTAAGTTACTCACTGAAGGATCCTACCCTCGAACCTGCTCTTGTAGCCACAGTATTTATACGGCTAGTCCAGTTTAGGTTTGGTCAATGGTAATCCCATGGGTTCTGATAGTTGAAGATTCAGCAATGGTAATGCATTGAATGTAAATGGACATTGTTTAGGTTCCCCTTTGGTGACTGTCCTTGCCTGGTACATGCATAGGGCAGATATTACTTGCTTCTTGTCAGCCCAAGGCTGAATATTTTCCAGGTCTTACCACATTCGACATGCATTGCTTCAATATCTGTGGATTCATAAATTGTGCTGGACATCATCAGTGACTAACCCCACTTATGATGGAGAAAAGATCCTTGCTGAAGCAGCTGGAGATGCTTGGGTTCTGACACTAACCTGAGGAGTGCCTGCAGAGGTGTCCTAGAGCTGTAATGACTGACCAATAGCCACAACCGTCTTCTATAGTGCTTGGTATGACTCTAACCAGCAGAGGTTTTCCTCTGAATCACATTGACTTTAGTTTCTCAAAGATGTTTTGTGGGAATATTAGTAGGTTTGTACAGTTTGAGGATGTTTGGAGATCTATATCTTTATGGATGTTAGCTGGTTTACATAAGCCATTTGATCATTTTAGTGTGTGTATGTAATGTGTGAATGTATTTCATGTTCAACTATTGTGTGAACATTTATGTTGTTGTATGTATTGTTGGAGAATGCTGGCATATTTATGGGAAGTGAGTGAGAATGGTAGCAGATTTTGCAGTGTGTGTATATGAGAGGGATAGTAGGTTTATGTAGAATTCTCAATCCAGGTCTGTGAAAACACATAGCAAAATCACTCCAGAGACAGTGGCGAGGCAATCAGTAGAGAACATTGATGAGTTTATATTGTGTGCGTATGTTGGCAGGTTCAAACAGTGTGTGAGAATGTTGATAGGTTTCTGTGCAATGTGTGGGGATGTTGGTATGTTTATGAAGATTGTGAACACTACAATTGGTTAATACTGTGTTTGACAATGTTAGAAAGTCAATGTAGTGTGTGTGAGATTGTTGGCAAGTTTATGCACCATGTTTGAGAATGTTGCTGGATTTATATAGAGTGTGAGAATTAGCAAATTTATGCTGAGTGTTTGAGCAGGATTACATAATTGTGATTGCATTCATTGGTTAAAGTAGTGTGTGAGAGTGTTGCTGTATGATGTGGGAGCTGGCTGATCCCATTGTGTACGGCAGTGACCACATCTGCAGCAAGTGTTGGTTGCTGGAAGAACTCTGGATCAGAGTTGATGATCTGGAATCTGAGCTTCAAACACTGCGGCACATCTGGGAGGGGGAGAGTTACCTGGATGCTTTGTTTCAGGAGGCAGTCACACCTGGGAGATTAAGTAATTCACATTCAGCTAGTGATCAGACACAAAAGAGTGTGACTGTAAGTGAGGCAGGTAGGGGGAACCGGAGTTCAGGAGTGGAGGAGCCTCAGCCCTTGACCTTGTCCAACAGGTACGAGATTCTTGCTCACTGTTCGGATGAGGAAAAGGGCTCTGGACAGGATGAGCCAACTGACCAAGGCACCATAGTCCAGAAGGCCATTCAAGAGGGGGGAGCTAATAGACAAGTAGTGGTTATAGGGGATTCTATAATTAGGGGGACAGATAGTATCCTTTGCAAGCCGGATCGGGAGTCTCGCATGGTGTGTTGCCTGCCCGGTGCCAGGGTGCGAGACATCTCCGACCGGCTTGAAAGGATATTGGAGCGGGAGGGGGAGGATCCAGTTGTTGTGGTCCACGTTGGTACCAACAACATAGGCAAGACTAGGGTGGAGGACCTGTTTGGGCATTATGAAGCACTAGGCAAGAAATTGAAGCACAGGTCCTCAAGGGTCATAATCTCCGGATTACTGCCCGAGCCACGTGCCAATTGGCATAGGGACAAGAAAATTAGGCAAGTAAACACGTGGCTAAGAGATTGGTGTGGGAAAGAGGGATTCCACTTCATGGGGCATTGGCATCAGTTTTGGAACAGGGGGGATCTGTACCGTTGGGACGGTCTCCACCTGAACCGATCAGGTACCAATGTTCTAGCGAAGAGGATAAATAGGGTGGTCAGTAGGACTTTCCCTTCCCACCAACTCAGAAGTTTAAAGTGAAAGCGACAGGGAGTATGGAGGTAAATGGCAAGATAAGCAGCAGGATAGCATGTTTCCAGGTGGATTTAAAATTGAGGCAGACTGAGAATGCAGTAAAAAGCAAGGATAACTTAGGACATATGACTTCCAACATCTCTAATGATAAGGAAGTTAGCATTAAGGCACTTTACCTGAATGCTCGTAGCATTCATAACAAAGCCGATGAACTAATGGCACAGATAATAGTGAATGATTATGATGTAGTAGGCATCACAGAGACTTGGTTACAGGGGGGTCAGGACTGGCAGTTAAACCTCCATGGTTTTTCAACTTATCGAAAAGACAGAGAGGTGGGCAGAGGGGGTGGGGTTGCCTTGTTAGTTAAGAACAAAATTAAATCTATGGTATTGAATGACATAGCGTTGGATGATGTGGAGTCTGTGTGGGTAGAATTGAGGAAACACAAAGGCAAAAAAAACATAATTGGAGTTGTGTATAGACCTCCTAGCAGTGGTCAGGACCAGGGACGCAACATGTACCGGGAAATAGAGAAGGCATGTCAGAAAGGCAAGGTTACATTGATCATGGGTGACTTCAATATGCAGGTGGACTGGGTAAATAATGTTGTTAGTGGATCTAAAGAAAGGGAATTCATGGAATGCTTACAGGATGGCTTTTTGGAACAGCTTGTCATGGAGCCCACAAGAGAGCAGGCTATTCTGGACCTAGTGCTTTGCAATGAACCAGACTCTATAAAAGATCTTAAAGTAAGGGAACCCTTAGGAAGTAGCGACCATAATATGATAGAGTTCAGTCTGGAGTTTGAAAGGGAGAAGGCAAAATCGGATGTAATGGTGTTACAGTTGAATAAAGGTAATTATGAGGGCATGAGAGAGGAACTGACTAAAATAGACTGGAAGCAGAGGCTAACCGGGAAGACAGTAGAGCAAAAATGGCAGGAGTTTGTAGGTATAATTGAGGACACTGTACAGAGGTTCATTCCCAAGAAAAGAAAGATTAACCGGGGAGGGATTAGACAATCTTGGCTGACAAAGGAAGTCAGGAAATGTCTTAAAGAAAAAGAGAGATCCTATAAAGTGGCTAAGAACAGTGGGAAATCAGAAGATTGGGAAGGTTACAAAAGCAAACAGAGGATAACAAAGAGTGTAATAAAGGAGAGGATCAAATATGAAGGTAGGCTAGCCAGTAATATTAGAAATAATAGTAAAAGTTTCTTTCAGTACATAAGAAACAAACAACAGGCAAAAGTAGACATTGGGCCACTTCAAACTGATGCAGGAAGCCTAGTGATGGGAGATAAGGAAATAGCAGGAGAACTTAACAAGTACTTTGCGTCAGTATTCACAGTGGAAGACATGAGTAATATCCCAAAAATTAAAGGGTGTCACGGGGCTGAGTTGAGTATGGTTGCCATTACGAAAGAGATAGTGCTAGAAAAGTTAAAAAGTCTTAAAATTGATAAATCTCCTGGCTCCGATGGGATACACCCTAGAGTTCTGAGAGAGGTGGCTGAGGAAATAGCAGAGGCATTGGTTGAGATCTTTCAAGAGTCACTGGAGTCAGGAAAGGTCCCGGATGATTGGAAGATGGCTGTTGTAACCCCCTTGTTCAAGAAAGGATCAAGGCAAAAGATGGAAAATTATAGGCCAATCAGCTTAACCTCGGTTGTTGGTAAAATTCTAGAATCCATCATTAAGGATGAGGTTTCTAAATTCTTGGAAGAGCAGAGTCTGATTAGAACAAGTCAACATGGATTTAGTAAAGGGAGGTCATGCCTGACAAACCTGTTGGAATTTTATGAAGAGGTAACAAGTAGGTTAGACCAGGGAAACCCAGTGGATGTGGTCTATCTAGACTTTCAAAAGGCCTTTGATAAGGTGCCACACGGGAGGCTGCTGAGCAAGGTGAGGGCCCATGGTGTTCGAGGTGAGCTGCTGGGATGGATTGAGTATTGGCTGTCTAACAGAAGGCAGAGAGTTGGGATAAAAGGTTCTTTTTCAGAATGGCAGCCGGTGACGAGCGGTGTCCCACAGGGTTCGGTGCTGGGGCCACAGCTGTTCGCATTATATATTAATGATTTGGATGAGGGAACCGGGGGCATTCTAGTGAAGTTTGCCGGTGATACGAAGTTAGGTGGACAGGCAGGTAGTACTGAGGAAGTGGGGAGGCTACAGAAGGATCTAGACAGGTTGGGAGAGTCGTCCAGGAAATGGCTGATGGAATTTAACGTGAGCAAGTGCGAGGTCTTGCACTTTGGCAAAAAGAATAAAAGCATAGACTACTTTCTAAATGGTGAGAAAATTAATAAAGCCAAAGCACAAAGGAATCTGGGAGTGCTAGTCGAGGATTCTCTAAAGGTAAACATGCAGGTTGAGTCCGTGATTAAGAAAGCGAATGCAATGTTGTCTCTTATCTCAAGAGGGTTGGAATATAAAAGCAGAGATGTCCTACTAAGACTTTATAAAGCTCTGGTTAGGCCCCATTTGGAGTACTGTGTCCAGCTTTGGTCCCCACACCTCAGGAAGGACATACTGGCACTAGAACGTGTCCAGCGGACATTCACACGGATGATCCCTGGAATGACAGGTCTAACATATGAGGAACGGCTGAGGATACTGGGATTGTATTCGTTGGAGTTTAGAAGATTAAGGGGAGACTTAATAGAGACGTACAAAATAATACATGGCTTGGAAAAGGTGGATGCTAGGAAATTGTTTCAGTTAGACGAGGAGACTAGGACCCGTGGACACAGCCTTAGAATTAGAGGGGGTCATTTCAGAACAGAAATGTGGAGACATTTCTTCAGCCAGAGAGTGGTGGGCCTGTGGAATTCATTGCCACGGAGTGCAGTGGAAGCCGGGACGCTAAATGTCTTCAAGGCCGAGATTGATAGATTCTTGTTGTCTAGAGGAATTAAGGGCTACGGGGAGAACGCTGGTAAGTGGAGCTGAAATGCGCATCAGCCATGATTGAATGGCGGAGTGGACTCGGTGGGCCGAATGGCCTTACTTCCACTCCTATGTCTTATGGTCTTATGGTCTTATGGAGAGTGTGAGCAGTTTATGTAGTGTACAAATGTCATCATATTTGTACAGAGTGATTGAGACAACTCTGATGGGCTGAATGCACAGAAAATCAAGTTCCTCTACTCCATGAACCATACCAAAGGTTGAAATGTTTTACCTCATTTCCAGAATTGTCAATTCATCTCACTTTTATTTCTACTATCCAGAGTAAAATGAGTCTCTCCCATCCTTACTTGATAAACTCAATGTAATTTACTGTAAAGAAGACCTATTCTTTATACAAGTGACAAAAATAGTCAATAACTGTCTTACTATTCAGAATTATACCCCTTAATAGCCAATAATCACAAACACACACACATTCCTAAACATACAAGGCAAGTCACACATGTTTCAAACAAAAACTGAAACCAAACACCACATGACTACAAACTCAGAAGATAGGTTGTGTTGATTTCTCAGAATTCTTGGGATTTCCAATGAGATCCAATCACTGATGGTTACAGAAGCTAAAACTTCAGACCAAATGTCAGATGCGAAACAATGAGGGAACCTGATTTTTTTTAAAAAAACTTTATATCAGTTTTCAAAAATATTTCATGAAAAGATTTTTTTCAGCTGGTTTTATTTTGTCTCTTAACTGAGAGAGAGAAAGCTCTGCTTTTCCCTGAAAACTTTTTAATCAGTCCACATTTAGATCTGTGAAAACATACAGCAAAATCAAACTGGAGGTTGTTGCTCGGCAAAGAAGAACAAAGGTTTTTCTAAGTTTGTTTGCCCAGCAATAAAAGGCCTTAAAATCTACCTTTTAGTTCTCTTAAAGATTTTTAATGATCTCTTTCTCTCATAGAGTTACAGACGTATTAAAGCCTTTTGGCCCCAGTTACTCTTCAAATTGGGCACTTTTACTTACTTTTCGAATACGTAGTGGATAATTCACAGTTTCCATAAGACCATAAGATATAGGAGTGGAAATAAGGCCATTTGGCCAATCGAGTCCACTCGCCATTTAATCATGGCTGATAAGCATTTCAATGCCACTTACCCGCATTCTCCCCATAACGCTTAATTCCTTGCAAGGTCAAGAATTTTGTCAATCTCTGCCTTGAAGACAGTTAATATCTCAGCCTCCACTGCACTCTGTGGCAATCAATTCCACAGGCCCACCACTCTCTGGCTGAAGAGATGTCTCCTCATTTCCATTCTAAATTGACCCCCTCTAATTCTAAGGCAGAGCCCACGGGTTCTAGTCTCTCCACCTAACAGAAACAACTTCCCAGCATCCACCCTTTCTTAGCCATGCATTATCTTATAAGTTTCTATTAGATCTCCCCTTAACCTTCTAAACTCTAATGAATACAATTCCAGGATCCTCAGTCATTCATCATATGTTAGGCCTACCATTCCAGGGATCATTCTTGTGAATCTCTGCTGGTCGCGCTCCACTGTTAGTATGTCCTTCCTGAGGTGTGGTGTTTCCTTTGAACTTTTGACTTTCTGTTTCTAGGAAAACCCATGGTAAAACCTCTCCAACCCAGAAATATCCAGCAGTTCCATTTTCCAGTTTCTCATAATCGTAAACATGTATGCATATGAACATGCAAAAGATGATGCAGAAATTATTGAGTCTATGATCAGGAATGGGTTAATGAACACCTCACCAATTTTTCTTAATCAGGGAGAGCGAGCATGGATTCCTGACAGGTCGGATGTTCCTGACAAACTTCATTGAGTTTGTTTTAAAGGAGGTGACTGAGGTAGTGGACAGGGAATGTCTATGGTTGTTGTTTATGTGGACTTCCAGAAGACATTTGATAAAGTCCACATTAAAGATTGTTAACTAACATAGAAGTCCACAGAATTGAGGGCACATTGTTGATATGGCTTGGAAATAGTTAAGTGGCAGCCAATGGAAATAATGTGGATGTACTCGGGATGTGACCAGTAGTATCACGCCAGGATTTGTGTTCGTGTCTGTGTGGTGAGGCCGCACTTGGATTATTGCGTGCAGTTCTGATCACCACATTATAGGAAGGATGGGAAAGCTTTGGAAAGGGTTCAGAGGAGATTTACCATGATGTTTCCTGGTATGGATGGAAGGTTATCTGAGGAAAGGCTGAGGGACTTGAGGCTGTTTTCGTTAGAGAGAAGAAGGTTGAGAGGCGACTTAACTGAGACATGTAAGATAATCAGAGGGTTAGATAGGGTGGATAGGGAGAGCCTTTTTCCAAGTATGGTGACGGCGAGCACGAGGGGGCATAGCTTTCAATTGAGGGGCGATAGATATAGGACAGATGTCAGAGGTAGTTTCTTTACTCAGAGAGTAGTAAGAGTATGGAATGCTTTGCCTGCAACGGTAGTAGATTCGCCAACTTTAAGTACATTTAAGTCGTCATTGGACAAGCCCTCGGATGGTGATGGCTAGCATGAGAGGACATAGATTTAAATGGAGAGGCGATAGATATAGGACAGATGTCAGAGTGAGTTTCTCTACTCAGAGTAGTAGGGGCGTGGAGTGCCCTGCCTGCAACAGTAGTAGACTCGCCAGCTTTAAGGGCATTTAACTGATCATTGGAAGGCATATGGATGAGAATGGAATAGTGTAGGATAGATGGGCTTCAGATTAGTTCCACAGATCAGCGCAACATCCAGGACCGAAGGGCCTGTACAGCACTGTAGTGTTCTACGTTCGACCTCAATGTTCACTTATTTATTAATGACTTGGATAATGGCATAGAAAATCATGACTATAAACTTGCTGATGACACAAAACTAGGTGGCACTGGGGAAAATGATAGCATAAAATTACAAAGGGATATTGATAGACTTGATGAATTGGAGAAGAGTGAGCAGATTTGGACATCACACCTCTGGAAGGATGTATTAGCCTTGGGGGAGTACAGTGTAGGTTTACAAGAATGATCCCTGGACTTCAGGGGTTATGTTATGATAAGACTTTTAAAATTAACTCATCTGGAGTTTAGACAGTTAAGTGGCAATCTCATAGAATCCTCCTACAGTGCAGATAGTGACCAAATGGCTATCAGGTCTGCACCAACCCTTAACAAACATCCAGCCAGGCCCATTATATTCCCATAACCCCACATTTACCATAGCTAATCCACCTAGCCTGCTCATCCTTGGACATTATGGGGCAATTTAACCTGGCCAATCCACCTAACCAGTACATCTTAGGACTGTGGAAGGAAACTGGAACACCTGGCAGACGTCCTCGCATACACAAGGAGAACATTCAAGCTCCACTTACAATCACCTTGGGCTGAAATCAAACTCAGGTCCCTATCTAATCAAAATCTTCAAGTTATTAACAGGAAAAGACATGGCAGATAAAGATAAACCATTTCCTCTGGTTTGAGATTCTAAAACTAAGGAACAATTAGACTCAGACCATTCAGGAGAAATGTTATTATGCACTCCCACACACACAAAGGGTAGTGGATATTTAGAATTCTCTCCCACAAATAGCATTGGATGCTGGGTCAGTTGTTAATTTTAAATTTGCAACAGGTACATTTTCGTGAAGCAAAGGACATAAGCGAAAGACAGATATATGGAGTTAAAACGCAGATCAGCCATGATTTCATTGAATATTCTAACCAGCTCGAGGGTTTGAATGGCCTACTCCTGTTCCTATGTTCCTATGATAGAGAATCAGAAACTTTTGGCTCCTCAGACCTTTCTGTTATTGCATACGTTCACAACTGATCTGCTTTTTTTAAAAACTCCATAGTCCTGTCTACTTGATAACCTTTGATTTCGTTACCTAACAATAATCTGTCTATCTCTTCCATATGCTCCTAATATGTTTTCACCCTTGGGTAATGAAACACCAGTTCCATTTCATTACAATGTAGACCTGACATGTATGTAATAAAACATTCGAACATTGCATCCATTCATCATATTTTACTCTTTCAATAAGATTTATACAATTTCTTAATTTCCAAAATATTCCAGTATCATTACAATCTTGATGTGCATCTGCAATTATAAATCTTTGCCAGTGATATGAACAATTCTTAAATTGAAAGATTGGATTATATTACATTTCTTCCCAGAGTTGCTGTATATTAATATATCACCTGTGTAAACAACACAATTAGATACACTGGTCACAACTTGGATTCATAAGTATTTAGGATGTAGTTGGACATTTTCATACCTGAATGGCATGACTTGACGTAGACACGACTGATTTTATGCAATGAAAGCTCATATTTTGCGGGTCCCACAGTTCAGTGCTAGTCCTACTTGCTCCAGAGTTGTGTCTTAACATCTCTGAGCAGACTATTCAACAGCATCCTAAAACACTGATATTCCATAATATCCCAATCACAAAGGGACTTTCCAATACCTCTCCAATAAGTTGGTCTCAAACCTGAAAGAGGTGCTGCCAATGCTTTCAACAGAAGCTTTTGTCCGGTGCATTAGGTGAAAGTCTATTTTTTTAACTGCATTTACTTTTCTGTAATTAATGCAGAATCTAACTGAACCAATAAGTTCAGGGACTGATGCCAGTGGTGAACTGCAGCTGCTTGGATTTATTTTTTTTTCTTTGTCTTCCTCTAAGAACACAGATATGTTGCCCAACTGTCCCAATGCTTCAGTATTGTCTAATCGGATAATAGGAGTTTAATTTTGTGAATTGTCTGCATCGCCATCTGCCTTATTCCCACTATCTCTGTCTGCCCAATTCTGCTCCTCCCTATCTTCCTTTTTGCCAGGATAATGTTTCAGCATGTTAGACCATAAGACCATAAGACATAGGAGTGGAAGTAAGGCCATTTGGCCCATCGAGTCCACTCCGCCATTCAATCTTGGATGATGGGCATTTCAACTCCACTTACCCGCATTCTCCCCATCGCCCTTAATTCCTTGTGACATCAAGAATTTAGCAATCTCTGCCTTGAAGACATTTAGCGTCCCGGCCTCCACTGCACTCTGCGACAATGAATTCCACAGGCCCACCACTCTCTGGCTGAAGAAATGTCTCCACATTTCTGTTCTGAATTTACCCCCTCTAATTCTAAGGTTGTGTCCACGGATCCTAGTCTCCTCGCCTAACGGAAACAATTTCCTAGCGTCCACCCTTTCCAAGCCATGTATTATCTTGTAAGTTTCTATTAGATCTCCCCTTAATCTTCTAAACTCCAATGAATACAATCCCAGGATCCTCAGCCGTTCCTCATATGTTAGACCTACCATTCCAGGGATCATCCGTGTGAATCTCCGCTGGACACGCTCCAGTGCTAGTATGTCCTTCCTGAGGAGTGGGGACCAAAACTGGACACAGTACTCCAAATGGGGCCTAACCAGAGCTTTATAAAGTCTCAGTAGCACAACGGTGCTTTTATATTCCAACCCTCTTGAGATAAATGACAACATTGCATTCACTTTCTTAATCACAGATTCAACCTGCATGTTTACCTTTAGATCTAGCACTCCCAGATCCCTCTGTACTTTGGCTTTACGAATTTTCTCACCGTTTAGAAAGTAGTCCATACTTGTATTCTTTTTTCCAAAGTGCAAGACTTCGCAATTGCTCACATTGAATTCCATCAGCCATTTCCTGGATCACTGTCCCAAACTGTCTAGATCCTTCTGCAGCCTCCCCACTTCCTCAGTACTACCTGCCAGTCCACCTAACTTTGTATCATCGGCAAACTTCACTAGAATGCCATAGTCAAGTTGTCCTTCTAAAGTGCTTGTCTGATAATTCACTTTACTAGCTCTGTTTATTGCCTTGTATAGACCACAAAATCTTGCTTTCAGAGGTTCACGTTGGAAATTAATAACACCAAGACTACTTCCCCTGACTAAAATAATCTGGTTTCAGCATGCTTGACTGCCCACTATTTCACCTTTGCCTGTGGAATATTTAAAAGCTATTTTGTATGTTCTGTGAGTCTTTCTAAAAACATGGACACATGATCCATCAATGAAGATTCATTTTTTTGTCTTAAATATCTTTCCTGGTTCAATTTTACTGGGCCTCTTAACTCATGATCATAGATTAATTTGAAAGCATCTCAAACCCAATAGATTTATTTGGAGAAAATAATAGAAAATCCAAACTTGTTAGGAAGGAAGATGTCCAACACATCTTCCTTCCTAACAAGTATCTCCTCTAGCTTACCAGTCCGTTTCACACTCTCCTCTTCAACAATACGGTCCCTCTTTGAGGTCTGACAATGTGTCTTTGACAATCAGAAGCTCAAGAAGCCAACGAAGATCCTGGTTTGTAAATCTGCTGTGTTAACCAACCTCCTGTACTGCAACGAAACAGAGAGCATAGAACAGTACAGGCCCTTCACCCCACAATGTTGTGTCAACCTTTTATCCTTCTCCAGGATCAAACTAACCCACACACCTGTCATTTTACGATCATCCATGTGCCCATCCATGGGTTGTTTAAATGTCCCTAATGTATCTGAATCTACTAACACTGCTGGCAGTGCATTCTATGCACCCACCAGCCTCTGTGTAAAGAACGTGCCTCCCCTAGACCTTCTTCCAATCACCTTAAAATTATGCCACCTTGTGATAGCCATTTCCGCCAAGGAAAATGGTCTCTGGCTCTCCACTCTATCTATGCCTCTCATCATCTTGTACACCTCTATCAAGTCACCTCTCATTCTTCTTCACTCCAATGAGAAAAGGCCTTCCTCCCTCAACCTTTCTTCATAAGACCTGGACCTGCCCTCCAGTCCAAGCAGCATCCTGGTCAATCTCCTCTGCACCCTCTCTAAAGTTTCCACATCCTTCTTGTAATGAGGTGACCAGATGAACACAATATTCTAAGTGTGGCCTAACCAGGGCTTTATAGAGCTGCAGCATAAACTTGCAGCCATTTACTGACATCACAGTAAGATCCTTGGAAGTTTCCACCATCAGCATTGACTAATGGGAGCTTCAACGTAAGCATTCTCCATAAAACTGTATCTACTATTATCAATAGTCTGCCTCTGCAGATGGATGGTTCATTGCAAATGGATGCTGGGAAACCACCTCTCTCGGTAGGTTTTCATTCCCCAGCTCACCATTGGCCAACACTTAAAGGACGGCCAAAGGAGAAGGCTTAAGGATAAGGTGCAGGTCACCCTGCAGGGCCAAGGCACCAATGCCAGGATGAGACAGCTGCTGACAGCTCAACATGGTGTCTCCTGATCCATCGAGGCACAAGTCATTTCTAGACTCATCAACTCTACCACAAGATGGAATGGCAGTAGCAAAGGAAGGAGAAGAAAGTCAACCCCAGGCTACAGGTTCCATATCCCCACCCGACAACCTTCCCCCAATCCAAAAACATCATATGATCCAACATTGACAACTCGTCCAGCCTGACAGACATCGATTTGGAAAACTCACTGGCAATGGTAGTGTGTGAGAATATCAGTGAGTTCAGGTGGAATGTGTGAGAATGTTACCAGGTGTACGTGGAGTATGTGAGAACGTTGGCAGGCTTATATAGTGTGAGTATGTTGGTATGTTTATGTCATGTGTGAGAATGTTAGCAGGTGTATGGAGAGTGTTTAAGAATGTCAGACTGTTTACATAGTGTGTGAGAATGCCGACAGCTTTATTTAGTGCAAGAATGTCAGTAGTTTAAGTCATGGTGTGTTGAAGTTGACAGTTTTATGTGCAGTGTAGGTTTATCTAATATGAGTATTTTGGCAGATTTATGTGCTGCGTATGAATGTTGGCATGTTTTTGGGGTGTTTGGAAATATAAGTAGGTCCATGTTGAGTATTGGAGAATGTGAACAGCTCCAAATCGCGTCTGAAGGTCAGCTAGTTTGTGTAAAGTGTGTCAGAATGTTTGCATGTTAATGTCGTGTGTGTGAGAATTTTAGCAAATCCATCTCATGTGAAGAATGTTCGCAGCTTTATGTAATGTGTGAAGGTTAGAAGTTTCGTGTAGAGGTGTGGAAGAATGTTCGCAGTTTTATACAGTGTGTTAGAGAACATTGGCAAGTTCATCCAGTGTGAGAAAGTTGGCAGATTTCTGCAGGCTGTGAGAATATTAGGCATTTCATGCAGGGTGTGAAAATATTAGCTGGTCTGCACAGAGTGAAAATTTTAACAGGCTTGTGTCAAGTGTGTGAATGGGAGGAGATTCCACCTGAGAGTGAGAATGTTAGGCAGCTTTTGCAGTGTAAGAAAGTTGCTCTTTGTAGGATTATTAAGAATGTTATCAGTTTTATGTAGGATTTTGAGAGTGTTAACTAGTTTATGTACAGTATATGAGAATGTTATCAGCTTTATGTAGTGTGCCACTGTTGCCAGGTGTATGTAGTGTGTATAGGAATGTTAGTGGGTGTATGCAGTGTTCAAAAATATTGGCAGATTTACATAGAATGCTGGCTTGATGACATGTGGTCAGCCCAGTTTTATTTCTTTGAGACATTTTAGCGGTTTAATATGATGACTGGCATGCTTGGCTATTTCTTGGACAGTTAAGAGTCAATCACATTGCTCTCTATTGAGATTCACATGGAGACCAGACCAGGAAAGGAATCAGATGGGTGTTTATGAGAACCAGTAATGGTTTCACGGTCATTGTTGTGACGTTTATTTCCAGCTTTCGTTTTGATTGGTGAATTCATATTCCAGCATAGAGTCATAGAGATGCGCAGCGCAGAAATTGTCATTTTGAACTTTGGACTGTAAATTATTGCCTGGGTGTCTCAGTTAGCAGGTTTATGTCATATCTGTGTGGATGTTAGCATGTTTACGTGTAGGGTATGGTAATCTTAGCAGTTAAAAGTAGAATTGAAAATAGTAGCAGGCTTATGTAGAATGAGAATGTTTGGTGCTTTCTGAGGAAGGTTTAGGAATGTCAGCCGGTTTAGGTACAGAAACTGAGGATGCGAGCAGGTTGATGTCGAGTAACTGGGAATGTTAGCAGGTGTACTAGAATGTGTGAGGATGTTAACAGTTTTATTTTGAGTATATGAGGATGTTAACAGGTTTGCGTAGAGTGTATGGGGATGTTAACAGGTTTATTTAGAGTGTGTGAGGATGTTAATAGGTTTATTCTGGATTAGTGGTGCTGGAAGAGCACAGCAGTTCAGGCAGCATCCAAGGAGCAGTAAAATCGACATTTCGGGCAAAAGCCCTTCATCAGGAATAAAGGAAGAGAGCTTGAAGTGTGGAGAGATAAGCTAGAGGAGGGTTGGGGTGGGGAGAAAGTAGCATAGAGAGTGTTAATAGGGTTATGTAGAGTGCGTGAAGATGTTTACAGGTTTATTTAAAGTGTGTGAGGATGTTAACAGGTTTATGTTGAGCACGAACATTCTTAATGTGCTTTTTAACAAAGGAAGGATTATACATATCCTCTATTTATGTCATTTTTTGCAACTTTGCCTTTCAATTTCATTTTTTGGTGGAAAAATTACATTACATAATTTTTCAAGCCAATAAGTTTGAGTAGCTCTTGCATCTCTTAGTTATGGATTTAACCATATCATTTGAGGAAAAGACTGTTATATTTTCTGTTGACAAGATTTTGTTATATCTCTCACATATCTTATTCACCTCTGCTGTACTCACAGAAGTGTTTAACTTCACTTTCATAGTTGTAGTTAAAGTTACAATTTGATCTGTGATATCAACCTGCTGAACTCCTTTTTTCAAACTCACTCTGGTAAACTCCAATTTGTCCCTCGTAACTCCCACCATTCTGAATGAAGGTGTTCCACATTGTTACATTGGAAACAGTCAGGCCTCCAATTCTCACTCCGTCCCCCAACAGCATGCTTTCTGGTCTGAAGATGCATTCTGGGGGAATTCCCAGCTGTGCCTCATGAACCCTGGCTACTTGCCATCCTTTCACTCCCCCATCTACCATCCTTTTTGGACTGATCAGGATGGTTGGAAAAGTTTTAATTTAACGGATAGGTTTAGTAACAATAGCCTTCTCTGCTGCCTAAATGTTGCAATCTTCTGGTCCTTAACATGGGTTCTAATTACTGCAAGAAATGAATTTTTAAGTTCTTCTAAGGAACAATTTCTCTGAGAGCTATACCTATTGCTAATGTATATGTCTAATGGTAAAAATTGCTTTGTTTAAGCCTTCCAAACACAATGTATGTCTATCTAAGCTTAACTAAGGCTAAGCTAATAGAATTTGCAAAGGGGCTAACTTTCATACCAAAACTGAGAAGTCAGAGATTACTGAAGTACTAGCAAAGCAGTTGGGATTGGAGGGAATACAAGAGAGACCAAGTATACCTCTTAATTTTCAAAAATTTTAACCTGTAACTTCAGGAACTAACACATACACATTTACCTCAGCATGATATTCCACAGAAACACCTTATGGAGGTGATGAATAAACCTCATGAGCTCTACCGGTCAACTTGCTCTGCACAGACATGCATACAACTTTCCTTTGGAGACTCGTGTTTTGCTGATTTTTCAAATAATGTAAAGAATACTTCTGCATCTTTTTTTTTCCAAATTTGGGAGAGCATGTATAAATATTACAAAGGATCCTTACTGAATCTTAGATTATGGTTACATTTCTCCTCATCATTATCTTCCTCTGCATCTAATTTCTCTTTTTCAATACTATGCTCCTCAACTATGTTTCCCTTTCTTTCACCTTTTCTCTCTCTTGCCTCACTTATCTTTCCCTTTGCAATACTTGTCCAGTTTCTTAAATGCTGTCTTTTTCTATCGGCTTAAGTTCAAGCTTATTCATTTCCATTTCCCTTTCCATTTTTTTCAATTAAAATGTTCTTTCTTACTCTTGTCCATTTTTTGTTTAGAATTCTATTTCTAAATGCTTCTTTTTCTTATTCTTATTAATCATAGGCAAAAGTCAGGACTGCAGACGCTGGGGATCAGAGTCTAGACTAAAGGTGCTGAAAAAGCACAGCCAGTCAGGCAGGAGTAGGAAGCCTTGATGAAGGGCTTTTGCCCAAAACATTGATTTTCTTGCTCCTCGGATGCTGCCTGACTGGCTGTGCTTTTCCAGCATCATTTTAATCTAGCCCCTATATCATAGGTCAATCCTAACTATCTGTGATGCTTCACTACTTGGATTAATTGGCTTCTATTGTATTTCCTCCCATCCCTAATGCTATGTTAGTACATTAAATATCTCTGACTTCTCAGCTTTGGCACAAAAATGTAACTCCTTCACCAATTCTATTGTCTTAGCCTTAGTTAAATCTTGTAAACCAGTCGTGGATACATCCTGGCTCTTTCAAGGACCTTTAGTCTCTTCCATTGTCAATTTATTCTCATAATATGACAAGTATGGTATGTGTCCATTTCTCCTTAATCTGTTACTGTAGCCCATGTAAAGTCTCTTAGTTGTTCA
This sequence comes from Chiloscyllium plagiosum, assembly GCF_037043375.1. NCBI lineage: Eukaryota > Metazoa > Chordata > Chondrichthyes > Orectolobiformes > Hemiscylliidae > Chiloscyllium > Chiloscyllium plagiosum. The sequence continues at coordinate 103,891,442 of NW_028270145.1, read as the reverse complement.
GATTTCATGAGCAGTATCCCACTCAGAACACCCAAATTTGTTACAACTCTGATGGAATAAGTATACACATAGTCAAGTCTCACTGCAGGTCGTTCAGCTAAAACACACGGTTCATTAATGCAAATTCACTGGAACGTGATTGACGAGTTGGGGATACTATTTCTAAAGCGCTAACTTTTAAAACGTATGTTGGCTATATCGCGATTATATTGTCAACACTTTAAGTGCTGTTTCTAAAACGCAATTTTTCTACAATGCTGGGTTACACAAGAATGCAACCATCACATTATAGAAGAACTATTTGTATTTTACAAGATGTATGATAAATTCACCAAAATGGTAAATGTATTTATATTTACTACCATTATCTAGAACAAAAGAGATTTTGACAATGTTTCTTCATTAAAAACAAAAATAACATGTTCATTGTCAGCAAATTACTCTTACAGTAAGTGGTGATACTGGATATCAACTGAGTTAATTTTTTTAAAAAGTGCATTAAACTATACCTCCTTCATCATTACCACACAAAGTCACATCAGATAAGACAGTACAACACTGCAGAGGGATTTTCTAAAAGGATAAGAAAACACCCAATGTGATTAAGGGTCAAATTTAAAGGTCCAGTGAACTCCCTGTCATTGAGATCACAATGCTAACTGCTTTAGGATGGATGAGATCTTCAATTCAGACCTCAGTTCAGATAAGAGTCACATTAAACTTGCATCTTTGAATAGAAGTAACCATTCGGCTTTCAGAGTTTGAGGAAGATATAGGTAGTACGACCAAAAGAAATAAAAACTGGAGGAGGCCATTTGGTCCTTTGAGCCTGCTCTGCCGTTCAATAAGATCACGGCTGATCGACATTCCTCGATTTCATTTTCCTGCCCTTGTCTCATAAGTCTTGATTCCTCTACTGATCAAGGATCTATGTATCTAAGTCCTATGTATACGCAAGGACACCCCAGCCACAGCTCTCTGTTGCAATTGAGAGAAGAAATCTGTCCACATCTTAGTCTAAAATTGACACCCCTTAATTCTGAGAATGTGCCCAATGGTACAAGACTTTCCCATGAAGGGAAGCCTCCTCTCAGCATTTACCCTGTCAAGCCCATTAAGAATTTTATTGTCTCTCTGGGATCACTTTTCATTCTTTTGAACTCCAGAGAGTAGATTACCAGCCTTTGCTCATAAGACAGTCTGTCCATATTAGGGATCATCCTGTTTTCTGCAACTTCCTTAGGTTCCCAGAAGGTATCTGTGCATCCTTTCCAGAAGAGGGGAATCTTTTTGCTTCCACCTGCTTGCAGGTTTGTTCCTTCAAACCAGGTGTGTACTCATAGAGCAACTTTTCCAAAGGCTGTTGCTTGACAGCCTTCAGCACAAGGCCTCTTCCACCTGTCTGTTCAACAATTAAAGTAGTAAAACTCATCTTTATATCTCTCCTGAAAAGCTTTGGCTGGCATTCTATTCACAAGATGTGTTGAGGTTTTGTAAATAATAGGTAAACCAAAACACTCTTCAATTTCTGACGTTTTAGTCATAATTGCTGAATACAACTCCCGGAGATCACATGTTCTTTTCGTACCCTTTCAGTGCAGAAAGGGGTGATGGTGGAAGCATTATTGGATTATTAATCCAGAGGCGCAGTCGAATGTTCTGGCAATATTGCACTGAATCCCACCATGGAAGGTGATGAAAGTTGCATTTGAAGAACCCATCTCTTTAATTGGTGTCTTTTAGGGAAGGAAATCTGCTACCCATACATGGACTGGCCTCCATGTGACACCAGACACTTGGTAGCGTGATCGATTGATACCTAACTGTACTCTGAGCAATTAGGGATAGTTAATACCTGCCAGCCTAGGCAGCTTCATCATGATTCCATGAATACATTTTTAAAATTCCATATACCAGTTGGTCATAGAAATTAATTAAAAATGTGCAATTCCAACAATATGGCCTCAACTTGACTTTTGAGAGGACCATCATTGGATCAATGTGTTGAGCTCATTGAATGGGATTGTCAAGGTCATGGTATTATTCTTTTATTCACTTGTGGGACATAGGCATCATTGATTGAACCAGCCTTGAGAAGATGGTGGTGCACAGCCTTCTTGAATTACTGCAGTTGCTATTCTGCCAATCTGGAGGGAGTTCCAGGATTTTGATCCAGCAACACTGAAGGAACAGTGAAATATTTCCAAGTCAGAATAGTGAATGGCTTGGAGATGAACTTACAGATGGTGGAGTTCCCATGTACCTGCCCCCCCCCTCCCTTTATCCTTCTAGAGAGAAATGTTTGTGCATTTGGAAAGTGCTATCTAAGGATCTTTGATGAATTTCTGCAATGATTCTCATAGATAGTGTACACTGCTCCTGCTGAGTATCTGTGGTGGAATGACTGAGTACTTGTGCATGTGATGCCAATCAACCAGCTTTGTCCTGGATGGTGTCAAGTTTCTTGAGTGTTGTTGGAGCTGCACCCATCCAGGCAAGTGGGGAGTATTCCATCACACTCCTGACTTGTGCCTTGTTAATGGTGGACAGGCTTTGGGAGTCAGGAGGTGAGTTACTCACTGCAGTGATGTACAAGTTTCTATCTGACACATATAGAACATAGAACAATACAGCGCAGAACAAGCCCCTCGGCCCTCGATGTTGCACCAACCTGTGAACTAATCTAACCCCTAAACAATCCCATCATCATCCATGTGCTTATCCAAGGAATATTTAAATCTTATTAATGTTGCTGAGTTAACTGTCAACAATGGATTCACCATCATAACTAGACTCTTCCAAATTTTACTGAATTCAATTTCCACCATCTGCCATGGCAGGATTTGAACCGGAACCCCCAGGATACTACCTGGGTGTCTACATTCACAGTCCAGTGCTAATCCCACTAGGCCATTGCCCACCTACCATATGTTGATCTGACGATCTCTTCTGCAGACATCGTTCCAACAGTCACAAACAATTTATCACCTCTTGATTTGGCAGAACCAATCTGTTGCATGATGTAGAATGATTTTGCTGATATCTCTCCAGTGGCCTTCCATACCAGGTGGTTGTGCTTCCTTTGGGAAAGGCCAATGGAGCCTCTACCACCACCATCCCCAACTCTAGACTACAGCATTTGCGTAAAAGTGCATGTTGCCATTGCACCTCAGATTCCTTGAGTGGACTGCAACACATCATCACATTGAAAGGAAGGAAGCAACCATAAAATTGTTTCGAAGACCAGCAGGAGAGATGGGAAAAGTGAACCAAAAACAATGGGCTTACAGCCTTTTTATGTTGGATGGTTGAACTAACTGCCGCTATGCTAAACAGGGTTGTGCCCTTGAAGAAATTAAACTAACTTCACGGGCAAAACAAGCATGAATAATTAAACAGTTACTTAAAGACAAAGAGCATGCAACTATTCTTAAGGAGATAAGATCATTCAGAATACATTTAAGGACACTTAAGGTAATAAGAGTAAAATACGGAAGCTATGTCTGTAATTTGTTGTTGCTCGTTAAGTAGAGAGGTCGTGCTCAAAATTGGTACATGATTAATACTCCCAGAACTTGCAAGACTGGTTGTGTGTGGTGCAATTGAATAAATTCTGAACTCTTATTAGAATGGAAAACATTTAAGTTTGTGTCACAAGACAGAACACAGTAATTCCAAGTGATTGTGGACCTGCAAAAGACATTGGCTGTAGATATGACAGAACTGATGGATGAGATGACTGACGCTATTTATCTTTACTTTCAAAAGATGCTTGATAAGGTCTCCCTCAAGAGATCTGAGGCCACAAGGAATGTTCCTAGGATAGAAGAATAAGAAGTAAATAGGATAAGAAAGCAGTTACATAGCTGCAAATAAATGAGCCATAAATAGTAACAGTTTTTTGCTGGACTTTTGAGTGGTCAGCCAATAGCTGCTGCACCATTCCACGATGGCATTGAACCTATCATTGGCTCTCTATCTCTATCTAGTGGTTCAGCAGTGAACTGCAGCTTCATTGTGCTTGAAATGACAGGCACAATCTATTATATTGTCACTTGTGTTGATGTGTCAGCACATCCTGGTATATTCCAAATAGAGAGGCATTTAAACATGCTCCTTTTATCTGCACATTTCCACATTTCCTTCATTAAATAGGCGTGGGACTTTCTGCAGTCATTTGGTAACATGGGGTGTGCACCACATGCAATAGATTTATTTTTTAAATTACAGCTCTACATTCATAAGAATCACCATTTTTAATGGGAGGAAATTGGTTTTTAAGTAGAGAAAGGAGTGATACCTCTAATCTTGAGCTGTGGGTGCTGCTTTATTTTCAAATGTTGGTGGAAGATTATGAAACTTTTCAGTTTGGCATTCTCCCACATATTTCTCAAACACGCAGGAGGCAATATCTGATGAGACTCATATTTGCTGTTTACAAAGTAAAGCAGTTCCTGGCTATTATTTTAGTTTGGGAGTCCAAAGATGAAATAAGAAACAGACAAAAACGGGTGAAAATGTCATGAGGAATCTGTGCTTGCTTTCTGATGATTGCAAACTTTACAAAGCTCATTATCACGTCATTAGTTCAATCCACAGTCTAATGCAGCACAGAGCTATTTGAAATTGTGGGACAAATCCACTTGGAGTCTTGAGAGGTTAAAAATCAGAAATCTTTACTATCAGCGTGCAGGGGGACAGACTTCAAATATCGTGTTGCTGTAATTGAGTTTTGACAGACTTCAAATGTTAAAGTCTGTCAAAACTCAATTACAGCTACACATTTTTACACATAACTTGAAGAGAAAGTCAAAGCAGCTGGTTCATTTAAGACAGCCCATTATCTTGTGAGAACACATTTTATCATATTCACACAGACAAACAAAGTGAGCGACAAGTATAGAAATGTTTGTAACAAATCAAACAGCTTGAATTTATACAGTACAGCAGCTGTATTGCTGCAGCTCCATTAACTCATTCATTTTCCCGACAAAAATCTGAAGGGTCTCGTGGTAGAAGGCAGGAAACTTACAGGAAGAGTCTTTGGCCTCAAACATCTGCTGCATTTAAGCCATGGGTTAAGTTGGTTTAAGCTGATTTAAGTTGTCATATAGCATGATTAATCAACAACAACAACAAACTGCATTTATGTAACTGCTTTAATGTAGAAGAACATACCAAGGTTCTCCACAGGAGTGCAACCAAAGAGGATTTACAGTGTACCACATAAGGAGATATTAGAAAGAGAATGAAAAGCATGGACAGCGGTGTGTGGAGTGCCCATCACATGGACCACTTTGTCCTGATTAGTGTCAAGCTTCCTGAGTGTTGGTGGAGCTTCTCTCATCCAGGCAAGTGGGGAGTATTCCATCACAGGTCAGACAGCATCTAGGGAACAGGAGAATCGACGTTTCGGGCATTAGCCCTTCTTCAGCTAATGCCCGAAACGTCGATTCTCCTGTTCCCTAGATGCTGTCTGACCTGCTGCGCTTTTCCAGCAACACATTTCCATCTCTGATCTCCAGCATCTGCAGACCTCACTTTCTCCTCAAAGTATTCCATCACATCCTAACTTGTGCCTTGGAGACGTTGGACCTCTAAGCTGCTTTTGCAGCCACCGTTTTTATGTGAATGGTTCAGTTGAGTTGGGCATTCAGTGATGGTGATGCCATTGAATGTCAGGGACAATAGTTCACATTGCTCTTGTTTCAAATGGTCATTGCTTGGCACTTGTGTGGCATGAGTGTTGGCTAAATCCCTTTTGAAAGTCACTATTAATTCTGCTTCCACAACCCATTAGACAGAGTGTTCCGATCATTATACAGATAGTAAAATAAAAACTCAATATTTGCCTTAAATCTTTGTCTTTGGATGTTTTCGCCATGGGAGACACTTTCTACTAATCACTTTGTGAAAACAATTCATGAATTTTAGCACTTTCATTAACTCGCCTAATCTTGTCTGCTGCAAGGACAGAATCTCAGCTTCCCCGGGTCTTCACTGATATCTACTACATTTTATAGCCGAAACTGACAAGAGGCCAAAAGAGATGAAACATTGATTTAAGAAGCTTGATACCATACAGGACAAAGAAATGTGCCTGATAGTCACCCAATCGATCATCTTCAACATTCATTCCATTTTATCAATACACAGTGGGAACAGTGTGTACCATCTACAAGGTGTACTTTAGTGACTCACCAAGACTTCCCCAGTAGCAGCTTCCAAACCTCAATGTCTACCTTCTATTCTTCTGAATGTTGGTCTTCAAACATTAACTTGTTTCTCCCGCCACAGTTGCTGCCAGACCTGCTGCGTTTTTCCTGAACTTTTAGTTTTTTATGAACAATGCATCACTTTCACAAAATGCAAGAGAGACTGAAGACTGTAACTGCAGTAGGTAGAGAAGAAACTGTATAGAAAGCTGGACTGTAACCTGGGGCTTGAATTGTCATGGTGGGCTAGATTGTAACAGAGAAGTAGACCTTAATGGAGGTCTGGAGTTGTCATGGAGAGATGCAATGTAACAGGGGGCTGGGATTGTAATGGTGCACTAGATTGTAACAGTGAAATAGATCCTCATGGAGTGCTACAGTTGTAATGGACAGCTGGACTGTAACATTCACCTGGAATCTAATAGTGTGCTAGATTGTAAGAGAGAGGTGGATCTTAACAGAGGACTAGAGTTGTAATGAAGAGCTGAACTCTGACAGAGGGCGAGATGTCTAATGGAGAGCAGGACTATAAGATGAACTTTAATGATGGGTGAGACTGTAGCAGAAAGGTACATCTAAACAGAGGTCTGGAATTGTACAGGAGAGGTGAAATGAACATTGGAGGTGGAACTGAAATGGAAAGATGGACTGTAATAGAGAATATGAATTGTAATGGTCGGCTAAACGGTTGCAGAAAGGTAGACCTTAACAGAGGGCTGGGATTGCAAAGAAGAGCATAAAATGTAACAGAAGACTCGAACTATACTTCAGACATGGATTATAAGAGGCTTGAATTGTAATGGTGGATTGGAGTGTAACAGAAAGGGATACTGACAGAAGATTGGAATCATACAGGAGAGCCGAAAGCTCTACAGTGGACTGGAATGACAATGAAGAAATGTGACAAAGCAGAGTGTTTAAAGTGCACGAAGGACAATACAGATTGGGGAAAATGAGCTAAAATTGGAGGAATAAAGCTTCTTCCACATTCAAATTGAAAGACAAGGAATTAAATTCAACAGTGACAGGTGAAAATTCAGTTAGAAGCTTTTGCAAGTGTAATCAGACTTGTGAACCGAAATGAAGGTTGAGTTAGGGAATAATTCTGACAGATGACAACTGAACAGTTTCCGCTCAGCATCAGCCTACCATATGGTATGGCCTGTGGTGACAGAATAGCAATGTTCACTGAAATTAATGATGTGCCACGTGTCTGCTGGAAAGCTGTACCTTCACAGAAGCTTTCTGGCAACGTAAATAAGATCATATAAAGTGTGGGTGGCACGGTGGCACAGTGGTTAGCACTGCTGCCTCACATCACCAGAGACCCGGGTTCAATTCCCGCCTCAAGCGACTGTCTGTGTGGAGTTTGCACATTCTCCCCGTGTCTGCGTGGGTTTGCTCTGGTTTCCTCCCACAGTCCAAAAATGTGCAGGTTAGGTGAATTGGCCATGCTGAATTGCCCGTAGTGTTAGGTGAAGGCGTAAATGTAGGGGAATGGGTCTGGGCGGGTTGGTGTGGACTTGTTGGGCCAAAGGGACTGTTTCCACACTGTGAGTAATCTAATCTAACCCCCAAAGAGAGTACATACAATGTTTAAAATGATTTGTTTTTGATAGAAATGGATCACAATTCTCAAATATGTCTCACCATAATCCAGGTACAAATGTCTTTTTTTACTTTGAAGTGGGGAGCACTGTAGCAACAATCTTGGTGTGGAAGATCCCATGAATGACAATGAAATGAGTCATCAACTGAATAAAGCAAAGAACTGTCGAAGTTGAAGATCTGAAGCAAAAACTGAAAATCTTGGAGAAACTCAGCAGGTCTGGCAACATCATTGGGAGGAAAGCAGCGTCAATGTTTCTCGGCTGTGACTGATGAAAAGTTACCGGACTTGAAACATAAGCTCTACGTTTTCTCCACAGATGCAGGCAGACCTGTTGGGTTTCACCAGCAATTTCTGTTGTTTGAGTGAATTAAATCGGTTCTTTAGGCAATGTTTAGGACACTTAGTGAATGATCTGCTCCTTTCTCAAACAGCATCCTGAGGTGTTTAACCTGCATATGGAAAACATTGGACTTGTTCACCTACAGGCAGCAACCATGAACAACATAGCCTTTCTTGAACACTCCGACTTAAGGCCATCAACTGCAACACACACCTATAACTTAATACATTGCTCTATTGACTGAATTATGTTAATGAGGCAAAAGTGAGTACCTCAGATGCTGGAAGCCAGAGTCTAGATTAGAGTGGTGCTGGAAAAGCACAGCAGGTCAGGCAGCATCCGAGGAGCAGGTGAAGGAGGAGGAGGAAGACACTCACAGAGATACAGAATGGTTCCAAGGATGAGAAATTCAAACTAAAAGCTTAGATTGGAGGAGCTGGGGTTATTCTCCTTGGAATGGAGAAGTGGGGAAGTGGGGAGGGGAGATTGAGAGAAGTGTATAAGCTTGTGAAAGTAATATAACCTGTAAACTCAACTCAGACTGATAGTGGCCATTCTGCCTGTGCTCTGGGAACATTTGAAAGCTCACAGCAAAAGTTTTCCATTTCCCACTGGTGCAAGGATAAGAGGACACAGCTTTAAGGTTTTAGCAGGAAGTGAGGAGTAGGGGAAGTGTTATATTGAGGAGGAGAAAGTGAGGACTGCAGATGCTGGAGTACCAGAGTTGAAAAATGTGATGCTAGAAAAACACAGCAGGCCAGGCAGCATCCGAGGAGCAGGAGAATCGACATTTCGGGCATAAGCCCTTCTTCAGGAATGAGGCTGGTGTGCCAGGCGAGCTGAGATAAAAGGTAGGGGGGGAGGGGATTTGGGGGAGGGGCGCTGGGAATACAATAGGTGGAAGGAAGTGAGAGTGAGGGTGATAGGCCGGAGAGGGGGTGGGGGCGGAGAGGTCGGGAAGAAGATTGCAGGTCAAGAGGGCAGTGCTGAATCCGGGGGTTGGGACTGAGATAAGTTAGGGGGAGGGGAAATGCGGAAGCTGGAGAAATCTACATTCATCCCATGTGGGTGGAGGGTTCCTAGGCGGAAGATGAGGCGCTCTTCCTCCAGGCGTCGTGTGGTCAGGGTCTGGCAATGAAGGAGGCCAAGGACCTGCATGTCCTTGGTGGATTGGGAGGGGGAGTTAAAGTGTTCAGCCACGGGACGGTTGGGTTGGTTGGTCCGGGTGTCCCAGAGGTGTTCCCTGAAACGTTTCGCAAGTAGGCGGCCTGTCTCCCCAATGTAGAGGAGGCCACATTGGGTGCAGCGGATGCAGTAAATGATATGTATGGAGGTGCAGGTGAATTTGTGATGGATATGGAAGGATCCCTTGGGGCCTTGGAGGGAGGTGAGGGGGGAGGTGTGGGCGCATGTTTTGCACTTCTTGTGGTTGCAGGGGAAGGTGCCGGGAGTGGAGGTTGGGTTGGTGGGGGGTGTGGATCTGACAAGGGAGTTGCAGAGGGAGTGGTCTCTCCGGAACACTGATAGGGGTGTGGAGGGAAATATATCCCTGGTAGTGGGGTCTGTTTGGAGGTGGCGGACATGACGGAAGATGATACGACGTATCCGAAGGTTGGTGGGGTGGTAGGTGAGGACCAGTGGGGTTCTGTGTTATATTGAGTCCTGCAAAGCAAGTGATAACAACTTGGAGCTCAGTAACTATGAGGACGGTGGAAGCGAGGATGATGAACGATTTCAAAAGGAAATTGAATGAGCACATGAGCAAAATAAAATTAAGGAGCTGCAGAGATAAAGATGGGGTTTGCAAGATATTGTGTTGCTTTATGTCCGCCTGGAGTCAGTGGGTTCCTTACATAATGCAATGACTCTATGATGCTGCAATGACACAGGAGAAAGTTGCAGGAACATACCTCAGTTGGACCCCAACTATTTCCTCTTTGAAGGAAGCCCATTGTTCATCAGCAACTTCTCACATCAAACTTTGCTTTCAGTTTATCAAGCACCATACTCCATTTTTTACCCCATTGGCGTCAGCACTCCCCAGTTAATCACTTTTATTCTGGATTTACTTGTCCTTTTCCACGTGATCCTTATCCTTATGATCCATTGATTACTGTGGCCTCAATGCTCTCACAATGACAATTGATCGATTTGGCGTACCTTCCTCCCGTGAACCTGGTCTAATGATGCCTCCCTTCCCGTTGGACTGCACATGTACTGTAGGAGAAACGTCCTGAATACAGTTCGGGGATGCTTGCTCTTCTCTGCCCTTTATGCTACCGCCATCTTAGCCTACATCTGAATAAATAAAATATCCCATGATAATTGTTGTATAATGTATCCGACTCTCTACAATTTCCTTGAAGAATTGTTCCAATAAATCTGTCTATTTGTTGCATTTACATAGAGTCATAGAGATGTACAGCATGGAAACAGACCCTTCGGTCCTACCAGTCCATGCTGACCAGATATCCCAACACAATCTAGTCCCACCTGCCAGCTCCTGGCCCATATCCCTCCAAACCCTTCCTATTCATATACCCATCCAAATGCCTCTTAAATGTTGCAATTGTACCAGCCTCCACCACTTCCTCTGGCAGCTCATTCCATACATGTACCACCCTCTGTGTGAAAAGGTTGCCTCTCAGGTCTCTTTTATATCTTTCTCCTTTCACCCTAAACCTATGCCATCCAGTTCTGGACTCCCCGACTCCAGAGAAAGGACATTGCCTATTTACCCTATCCATGCACCTCATAATTTTGTAAACATCTATAAGGTCATCCCTCAGCCTCCAACGCTCCAGGGAAAACAGCCCCAGCCTGTTCGGCCTCTTCCTATTGCTCAAATCCTCCAACCCTGGCAACATCCTTATAAATCTTTTCTGAACCCTTTCAAGTTTCACAACATCTTTCTGATAGGAAGGAGACCAGAATTGCACGCAATATTCCAACAATATTCCAGCAATGGCCTAACCAATGTCCTGTACAGCTGCAACATGACCTCCCAACTCCTGTACTCAATACTCTGACCAATAAAGGAAAGCATACCAACGCCTTCTTCACTATCCTATCTACCTGTGACTCCACTTTCAAGGAGCTATGAACCTGCATTCCAAGGTCTCTTTGTTCAGCAACACTCCCTAGGACCTTACCATTAAGTGTATAAGTCCTGCAAAGATTTGCTTTCCCAAAATGCAGCACTTTGCATTCATCTGAATTAAACTTCATCTGCCACTTCTCAGCCCATTGGCCCATCTGGTCAAGATCTTGTTGTAATCTGAGGTAACCCTCTTCGCTGTGCACTACACCTCCAATTTTGGTGTCATCTGCAAACTTACTAACTGTGCCTCTTATGCTCGCATCCAAATCATTTATGTAAATGACAAAAACTAGAGGACCAAGCACTGATCCTTGTGGCACTCCACTGGTCACAGACCTCCAGTCTGAAAAACAACCCTCCACCACCACCCTCTGTCTTCTACCTTTGAGCCAGTTCTGTATCCAAATGGCTAGTTCTCCCTGTATTCCGTGAGATCTAACCTTGCTAATCAGTCTCCCATAAGGAACCTTGTCAAACGCCTTACTGAAGTCCATATAGATCACATCTACTGCTCTGCCCTCATCAATCTTCTTTGTTACTTCTTCAAAAAACTCAATCAAGTTTGTGAGACAGGATTTCCCAAGCACAAAGCCATGTTGACTATCCCGAATCAGTCCTTGCCTTTCCAAATACATGTACATCCTGTCCCTCAGGATTCCCTCCAACAACTTGCCCACCACTGAGGTTAGGCTCACCGGTCTATAGTTGCCTGGCTTGTCTTTACCGCCCTTCTTAAACAGTGGCACCACGTTTGCCAACCTCCAGTCTTCCGGCACTTCACCTGTGACTATCGATGATACAAATATCTCAGCAAGAGGCCCAGCAATCATTTCTCTAGCATCCCACAGAGTCCTCGGGTACACCTGATCAGGTCCTGGGGATTTATCTACCTTTAACCATTTCAAGACATCCAGCACTTCCTCCTCTGTAATCTGGACATTTTGCAAGATGTCACCATCTATTTCCTTACAGTTTATATCTTCCATGTCCTTTTCCACGGTAAATACCAATGCAAAATACTCATTTAGTATTGCCCCTATTTTCTGCAGCTCCACACAAAGGCTGCCTTGCTGATCTTTGAGGGCCCCTATTCTCTCCCTCGTTACCCTTTTGTCCTTTATGTATTTGTAAAAACTCTTCAGATTCTCCTTAATTCTATTTGCCATGGCTATCTCAGGTCCATTTTTTGCTCTCCTTATTTCCCTCTTAAGTATACTCCTACTTCCTTTCTACTCTTCTCAGGATTCACTCGATCTATCCTGTCAATACCTTACATATGCTTCTTTCTTTTCTTAACCAAGCTCTTAATTTCTTTAGTCATCCAACATTCCCTATACCTACCAGCCTTCCCTTTCACCCTGATAGGAATATACTTTCTCTGGATTTTCATTTTCTCATTTCTGAAGGCTTCCCATTTCCCAGCCGTCCCTTTACCTGCGAACATCTGCCCCCAATCCGCTTTCGAACGTTCTTGCCTAATACCGTCAAAATTGGCCTTTCTCCAAATTAGAACTTCAACTTTTAGATCTGGTCTATCCTTTTCCATCATTATTTTAAATCTAATAGAATTATAGTCGCTGACCCCAAAGTGCTCCCCCACTGACACCTCAGTCACCTGCCCTGCCTTATTTCCCAAGAGTAGATCAAGGTTTGCACCTTCTCTAGTAGTTACATCCACAAACTGAATCAGAAAATTGTCTTATACACACTTAACAAATTCCTCTCCATCTAAGTCCTTAACACTATGGCAGTCTCAGTCTTTGTTTGGAAAGTTAAAATCTCCTACCATAACTACTCTATTATTCTTACAGATAACTGAGATCTCCTTACAAGTTTGTTTCTCAATTTCCGTCTGACTATTAGGGGGTCTATAATACAATCCCAATAAGATGATCATCCCTTTCTTATTTCTCAATTCTACCCAAATAACTTCCCTGGATGTATTTCCGGGAATATCCTCCCTCAGCACAGCTGTAGTGCTCTCCCTTATCAAAAATGCCATTTCCCCTCCTCTCTTGCCTCCCTTTCTATCCTTCCTGTAGCATTTGTATCCTGGAACATTAAGCAGCCAGTCCTGTCCATCCCTGAGCCATGTTTCTGTAATTGCTATGATAGTCCAGTCCCATGTTCCTAACCATGCCCTGAGTTCATCTGCCTTCCATGTTAGTCCCCTTGCATTGAAATAAATGCAGTTTAATTTATTAATCCTACCTTATCCCTGCCTACCCAGCCAATGCCCTTAACATGGCAAAAAATCCTAAAGCAATACATAGGAAGTCCTTCAAATAGCCATTGACGCTGAGCTGAGAAAGGAGACATTATGCCAAGTGGTCAGTAACTCCTTTTTAAGGTAGAGAGATGGGAAGGTGGGGAGAGTGTGGATGGGGGGTGGGGGGAGTCCAGCCTTAAGTCTAAAGACCAAATCAACAGGGCAGAGAGTGTTCAGTTATCTCAGGGTGATGCTGGCCATGCTGAGGAAGACTCATCTTCAGGCTTTGGAGCCACCACCTCTGGTTAAGATCTAGCCTGTATTCTTGGACACAGTACGTGATGGATAGAGTGAATAGTCAAGGTCTTTTCCTCAGGATAGGGGAGTCCAAAACTACAGAGCATAGGCTTGGGGTGAGATGGGATAGATTTAAAAGGGACCTCAAGGGCAACTTTTTCATCAGAGAGTGGTTGAGGCTGGTACAATTACAACATTTAAAAGGCAAGTGGATTGATATATAAATAGGAAGGGTTTAGAGGGATATGGGCCAAATGCTGACAAATGGGACTAGATTAGTTTAGGATATCTGGTCAGCATGGACCAAAGGTCTGTTTGCATGCTGTACGTCTCTGTGACTTGATAACTGCGTTACAGTCTCAATCAGACATGTCTTGGTTTAAAAGTAGTGCAACTGCAGGAGATGAAAAAGAAAAGCTTAATGCATGAGCGACATTGTGGAGCAGGGAAAATTAATACAATATTATCCTACTTCAGGTTTCATTAATTTGTCTTTCCCTAATCAGACATTGGCATCTTGCCAAAACGGTGCCTGCTCATTGTTCCAAATCATCTTTTATATTCTGACTGCGGGTCTGTCACAATTGATGTATCACCTGAATGATTTAAGAATTAATTTCTAAATTGTCAGAAAACAGAAGTGGATTTCCTCCCACCTTCCCTGTGACTCCTTGTTAATTACGAGCCCTTGTGAACTTTTGTGTGCACTGGTCTGTAAATCAAAAAATGCATGTTCATTCAAAAGCTATCCACTCAATCTTTCAATCAATGTTTGAATCTTCTATTCCAGTTGATACATTGTCAAGATTTATAATTTTAAGCCTTCTCAAAGCATGGGTAACAAAGAAGGGGTCACTGGACTCGAAATGTTAACTCTGTTTTCCCCTCCACAATAATATGTTAAGTAACTGGGCAAAAGTTTGGTGAATGGAGTTTAATGTGGGAAAGTGTGAAGTTGTTAATTTTGTCAGGGAGAACAAAAGAACAATATTACTTAAAGGAAATCTGTAGAAAACTGCAACACAAAGGGACTTGGGGGCAATTGTGCATGAAACACACAGAGCTCACACACATGCAGGGAATCAGGAATGTTGTCCCTTATTTCAAGGAGTTTGGAGTATAGCTTACTGCAATGGTACAAGGTGCTGGTGAGACCACACCTGGGGTACTGTGAGCAGTTTTTGTCCCCTTATTTAAGGAGAAATACTATTTTATGAGAGGCAGTTCAGAAAAGGTTGACTAAGATGTACCCTACTATGGGGGAATTGTCTAAATGAGCGAAGATTAAACAGGTTGGGACTCTACTCATTGGAGTGTAGAAGATGTGATCTCATTGAAGCATGTAGAATTCTTGAGGGGCTTGGCAGCGTAAATGCTGAGAGGATCTTTTCCCACGGGAGAGTCTAGGACCAGAGGACATAGTCTCAGAATTAAGGGTCACCAATTTAAGACCGAAATGTGGAGAAATTTTTTTCTCTCAGGAATTTGTGAATCTTTGAAAGACCTTGACACAGGGAGTTGCTGGGCAGAATCCTTGTTGATACTGAAGGTTGAGATAAATTGATTCTTGATCGGTTGGGGAATCAGGGGTTATGGGGGAGGGGGGAAATGGGCAGGATTTGGATTGAACATAACATGATGCAGGGCTGCTTCATTGACCATAATCTAGATGAAGGCACTTGACTCTTGTATCAAGAAGGTGTTAAATATAGTTCTGAAGGTTAAAGGGATCAAAATTGGAACAGGGGACCAAATTGGATAATCAGCAATGATCATATTGAATGGTGGAACAGGTTTGATGGGTTTTCCTATTCCTATCATTTGTGTGTTTGTATAGCTAATGGCACAGGCTTTTTTTCTCTCTCACTGAATGACCTGATTCTCTTTGAAATTGCAAAATCCTGACCTTCTGGATGGTTCCCTCTTTCTACTAAACTCGTTTCTGTTTGTCTGTCTCTCTCTCTCTCTCTCTCTCTCTGTGTTATTGCGTGTTGCTAGGCAACATTTTTTTCTTTCTTCTATTGGTTTCTGAACACTGAATCATTCATCTCAAGGATTATTAAAAACCTAACTTCAATGCACATAAACAAAACCTTAGACATCTCTTCACTACTCATAGAACTCCAAATTTAAGTAAACCAGGTCTCCCCCATGTTACTCCAACACAGTAAAGAAGCATAAATCAAACCTAAAGCTGTGACAATTCTTCAATTTTAGAACCCGAGGTTTCAAATTGTAATGATAACATACCATGAGTTGCTAGTAACTCAATCCCAATTAGTATTACATAAAGTTTGTTGGATTAAAATATATTTAAACACATTTAAGAAAAACAAAGTATTTTACCCTTTCTGAAGTCTCTATGTAGTCTCTGTCTCGCTCGAGTTTGAGAGCTGGATATTTGTTTAACAGGTGGGCAGCTTGAATTGGTAGAAAGACCCTCAAATATTGTGAACTTCAATCCAGGTGACTAAGTACAGGACTTACCCCTCAACCGGTGCATAGAGGGCACAGGGATGGTCAAGCTGATTAGAAACCAGCTGCAGCATAGATCAAATCCCATACCGTTGAAACCAAACCAGACTGGCCACTAGCCAATTGAGCCAATTACACGATCAACCCAAGGAGTGTGAGTTAATGTAACAACATGAAATTTTACATGCACATTGCTGTCTGGAGCTACAGATGGTAGAAACTTGAATTTTCTTTGAATCCACATAGCTGAACAGGAGTTTCTCCTACTCTCATTGCCGGACATTGAACAGCATTGGAAAAATTTGAAGGTCAATGCTTAACCTTTTGGGCTATACTATGAATGTATCATTGATCGACAAGTCCTTGCATGGACTTGAATCAGAGATTCTGGCTGAGGAGCTGGGCTGCCACTCATTGTGCTTCAAGATCATTCAAATTCCATTTTCAATTTTTGTTTTCATGTAATGTAATGTGAATTATCATTTTCTATTGTGATTTCAAGCATTGTTCAAATGTGAAAAGATCAGATGCCCATGGCCTTTATCCGTGAAATTGGGTACATGCTCCAGGTTGCACCCATAACAAGTATAATGGTGTGATGAGTTGTAATACAATGAGGGTTCCCCAGCTCCCTGCAAGCTCAACTCATAGCATGATAAGATGAGCTAGGCCCAGATGGTGAGATAGGCCTCATACTGTTTAAAGATGATTAATTGAAAATCATCACCATCTCAACTCAAGCATAAGGAAAAGAGATAAGTGGAGAAATTGGAGTCATCTTATGTAAAATGCTCAGTTCCCATTTTACATTATTATGAACAACCTAATGAAAACAACATATCTGTTTAGTCTGAGAATGAATTAGTGATAAGTTGGACAATGATTGTGACCCTCCTCAATAAGATAGCACAAAGACGTTCTGTCTGTTTCATTAGAGCTAGCATGTTTAATGGAGTGGTTTCAATAGGAGTTTTACCTGGTCTGCAGCTCTATTTGTCTGGTCTTCATGAGGCTTTCATTATTCCTATTCTTGTTGCAAGTCTTGGATTGACTCTTTCAGAAAATAAAAGGTCCCCTTTGCCTCTAACCTCTTGTCATTTCGATTAAATTTAATTAATTCTTGTTGCAGGGAGCCTCCATATCAGATACAAGCTGGATAATGATAAAGATGCTGATATCATCAACATCGATAGCGGAAAGCTGGCAAATGGACAACTCCACAGTGTGAAGATTGATCGAGAAGGGAGAGATGTCTATGTTCAGGTAATGTTTCCAGATGTTCAATCCAGAAAATAAAAAAAATGACATAAGATAAAGATGATTTCCCATGAAATTTAGAAAGCAAGTTGTCGGAATAGGATTAAGGAAAGTTCCCTTGAAAATGAAAAGAACAGAGTAAGTAAGGCAGTATCAAGCTGTTGACTGGAGAACTGAGGGAAGGTGAAAGTAAGAAGCACTGTCATTTTGGATGTGAATGAGACAATTAAATGTCTTCATTCCAACATGATAAAGGTGCATGATTAAACAAGTGTATTAATGGAAATGATAAGAGGAAGTTCACAGATTCAAAGCCTGGTGAAACAAAGCTCTAACAATGGGAGAAAGAAATATAGACCATAGAGGGCAACCCGTCAATTGCATGTTGGTGTTTGTATCTGATTCAAAGGATTAAAGGTGTTTATTAAACGGCCTCACTGTGGACAGCACGGTGGCTCAGTGGTTAGCACTGCTGCCTCACAGCACCAGGGTCCCAGGTTCTATTCTAGCATTCTCCCCATGTGGGTTTCCTCCCACAGTTCAAAGCATGTGCAGGTCAGGTGGATTGGCCATGCTAAATTGTTCATAATGTTAGGTGCATTAGTCAGAGGGAAGTGGGTTACTCTTCGGAGGGTCAGTGTGGATTTGTTGGCCCAGAGGGCCTGTTTCCCCACTGTAAGTAATCTATATATGTAATAAGAAAGGCTTGGATGTACATATGTCTCTCGTTAATTTTGACAGTTTCCAATGGGCCTCTAATCAACCTCCCATTTTCTGCTTTGTAATCCTGAGATCATCCAAAACGTTGCTGGCCATGTCTTTACTTATACCAAATTTCTTTCACCTATACCCCTTTCCACTATGACTTCTTTGGTTTCTAGTCAACCAATGTCTCCATTTAAAATTCTTATCTTTGTTTTGAAATTGCCTCATTAAGTTGTGAAATCTAAGTCATACTGTGAGTAAATTGGTGTTTGAGGTTAATTTTATTTTTTTCCTACTCTCTGATGTATCATTCCTTCCTATTTGTTCCTCTTTCGGCCCTTGATTTCCTGAAGATTCACCTTATTTCCTTTACTAGCCTTATCCTGTTTCAGTCTCCATTTTTATGCCTTGTTGCTTAAGGGGGCAGACTATATGGGTCACCAAGGCTCCTCTCACAACATGGGTGTGAGATCACACTTCCAGCAGATTTTGAGGCAAAGCCTTTTCATGTTTGGATGGCAAGAGAAATAGTGAACTCATGAGACACTCCACAAGCTTCTCCTCTCCAGCAAATCTTGCATCAATATTCTTAGTTCAATGACTATAATGAAGGAAGGCATCAAGGTTAAACACTGTTGAGTCATTCTATGCTTTGGTGTTAAAAGCCTACAAATGGTAGCATGTATAATAAAAAGTAGACAAATCTAATCAAATATACATAGCTACAGTTCCATATCTATATTAGACTACGTCAGATGTGCTGTTTGAAGTAATAATGCACCAAGTTGCTTCTTAATCTAATGCAACAAAATTCCTAAACAAGAAAAGTCTGGATGACCATAAGACCATAAGACATAGGAGTGGAAGTAAGGCCATTCGGCCCATCAAGTCCACTCCGCCATTCAATCATGGCTGATGCGCATTTCAGCTCCACTTACCAGCGTTCTCCCCGTAGCCCTTAATTCCTCGAGACAACAAGAATCTATCAATCTCGGCCTTGAAGACATTTAGCGTCCCGGCTTCCACTGCACTCCGTGGCAATGAATTCCACAGGCCCACCACTCTCTGGCTGAAGAAATGCCTCCGCATTTCTGTTCTGAAATGACCCCCTCTAATTCTAAGGCTGTGTCCACGGGTCCTAGTCTCCTCGTTTAACTGAAACAATTTCCTAGCATCCACCTTTTCCAAGCCATGTATTATTTTGTACGTCTCTATTAAGTCTCCCCTTAATCTTCTAAACTCCAACGAATACAATCCCAGTATCCTCAGCCGTTCCTCATATGTTAGACCTGTCATTCCAGGGATCATCCGTGTCATGAGGGGATCATTCCAGGGATCATTCCAGGGATGCATTGATTTATGTGAAAGAGATGCTGCAGATGGTATTAGTCAATGCTTAAGTCCCAGTATCTTTTGCGTGGATGAAGAATTTAATCTATTTACATATACAGTTCTTTAGAAACACAATGGAGTTCTGCCATTGTCCAGTGATAATACAACTTGCTTAAAGAATTAAGACTTGCAAATGGCTATCCCTGATGTTTGATCTTTATTGCTAAGGATTTTAAATGTATTTACTTTTGTCTGCTTTCTATTGAGTCACAGGATTGTAAGTGATGAGCAACAGGAGGGTTAACTAATGACACAGATACCCGGTTAGGGAATTTTCAAGATGGCAGCTTCTAAAGGCGAGTGGATGTGTTAAAGTGCTTCTAGTAGTCCTCATTAAAAATAAATGAAACATTCATAAGACTTAATCATTTGATGATCTAATGAAAATTATCTTCAAATGCTGTATAATGATTATGAGCAACTGGCCACTGATGAATCCCTTTCATGAAGAGAAACGTCATGAGTCACTTTTGTCATTTGCATTAGAAAGGTTTTGACAGACTGTCACTTCCTTAACTAGATATTAATATAGTGTCTTATCACTTCAAGCAGTGAATTATTTCTTGGATGATAATGAGAGTTGTAGACAATCAAATGAGCAATGTTCTGTATAACAACAGTGACTGCACTTCAAAAGTTCTTCATTGGCTTCAAATCACTTTAAGATGGCTTGAAGTGTTATACGTAAATTTGTTCTTTGTTTCTTTTTGTGCATTACAATTTAGGGGTGTTCACCAGGCTATCAAGACACATTCCTGTTGTTCCTCAAACTAGACATGGTTAACATTGGCCTTGCTTAATTGTCATATTTCTCATGATTGAGAATATCCCAACAGCCATTCTGAACATTTCCTGTTCTTAATGAAGCACTCAAGTGATACTTGAACCCCCATGAGTGGTAATAACATCATCCACTCTGAATTGGAAAGCTGTGGATTCTAACTACAGTGCAGAATTTGAGCACACAATTTAGACCGACACTGAAGTGCAGAATTGAGGGGGGTGCAACAGTTCACTTTTCAGTGAGACCCTGGACAGAATCTTCATCTGCTTGCTCAGGTGGATACAAGAGATGGCAAGTGTAAGATCATAAACTTTAAGAGCAGAATTAAGCGATTTGGCCCATCAAGTCTGTTCCACCATTCGATCATGGCTGATATGTTTCTCAACCTCATTCTCCTAGCTTCTTCCCATAACCTTTGATTCCCTCGCTGATCAAGAACCTTTCTATATCTGTCTTAAATGCACTCAATGAGTTGGGTCTTCACAGCCCTGTGCAGCAATGAGCTCAATCTGCCTCTTGCTGCAGGAATTCCTCCTCATCTTAGTTCTAATGATGGTGCAGGCACAAAGGACAAACTTTCGCACCTATTTTCGATGTAAAGGATCGTCCCTTCACTGTAAGGCTGTGCCCTTGGTCCTAGTTTCTCCTACTATTGGAAACATCTTTTTCATGTCCACTTTATCTCAGTGTTCTGTAAGTTTCAATTAGATACCCACCTCATCCTTCTAAATGCCGTCAAGTACTGACCCAGAGTTTTCAACTCATATGACAAACCATAGAGTCATAGAGTTATGCAAAATGGAAACAGATCCTTTGGTCCAACTAGTGCATACCCGCCACGTTCCCAATCTAAACTAGTCTCACCTGCCTGTATTTGGCCCATATCCCTCCAAGCTTTTCCTATTCATGTACTTATCTAAATGTCTTTTAAACGTGTAACTGCACCTGCATCCACCACTTCCTCTGGCAGTTCATTCCACACACGAACCATTCTCTGTATTGAAAAGGTTACCCCTCATGTCCCTTTTAACTCTTTCTTGTCTCACCTTAAAACATATGCCCCTGAGTTTTGAACTCCTCCACTTTAGGGAAAAAACCTTTGCTATTCACTTTATATATGCCCCTCATGACTTTATTAACCTCTGTAAGCTCATCCCTCAACATCCTACACTCCAGTAAAAAAGGTCTCAGCCTATCCAGCCTATTTTTATGTCAAACCCTCCATTTCCAGGAACATCCTGGTAAATCTTTTCTGAACCATTTCCAGTTTAATAATATCCTTCCTGTAGCAAGACGATAGAACTGCGCATGGTATTCCAGAAGAGGCCTCACCACAACCTCAACATGATATCCCAATTCCCATACTCCGAGGTTTGATCAATGAAGGCAAGTTTGCTAAACACCTTCTTAACTACCCTATCTGTGATACAAATTTCAGCGTATTATACATCTGAACCCCTTGATCTCTCTGTTCTACAATACTACCCGGCACCCTACCATTAGTTGTATAAGTCTTGCTCTTGTTTGTCTTACCAAAATGCAATTCCTCACATTTGTCTAAATTAAACTCCATCTGCCACTCCTCAGCCCATTGGCCCAATTGATCAAAATATTTTTGTAATCTCGGATAACTTTCTTCACTGTTCTCTATACCACCAATTTTGGTGCCATCCATAAACTTATTAACCATGCCTCCCATATTCTCATCCAAATCAGTGAGATGAATGGCAAACAAAAGTGGACCCAGTACCAATCCCTGTGGAACACCACTCATCACAGGCCTCCTGTCTGAAAAACCATCCCTCTACCACCACCCTCTGTTTCCTACCATCAAACATATTTTGTATCCAATTGGCAAGATCACCCTGAATCCCATGTGATCTTACTTTACTCATTAGTCTACCATGCAGAATATTATCAAAGGCTTTATCGACGTCCAAGTAATCAGCGTCGACCACTCTGCCCTCATCAATCATTGGTTATTTCCTCAAAGAACTCAATCCAGTTTATGAGACATGATTTCCTCCACATTAAAACTCGTTATAGATGATACAAATATTTCTGCAATTACCTCCCTAACATCCCCAGTGTCCTGGGATACTTTTGATCAGATCCTGGAAATTTATCCACCTTTATATTTTCTAAGACCCCCAGCACTTCCTCTTGTCTAATATGAGTTGTTTTCAAAACATCGATATTTATTTCCCTGTGTTCTCTCACCTCCACAGTAAAAACTGATACAAAATATTCATTTAATATCTCTCCCATCTCCTGACGTTCAACACAAAATGAACATAGAACATAGAAAAGTGCAGCACAGAACAGGCCCTTTGGCCCACAATATTGTGCTGAGGATCAATCCTAATGTAAAATAAAATACCTTAACCTACGCACCCCTCAATTCACTGCTATCCATGTGCACGTCCAGCAGTTGCCTAAATGTCCCCAGTGACTCTGCTTCCACCACCACCGCTGGCAACGCATTCCACGCATTCACAACTCACTGTGTAAAGAACCTTCCTCTGACGTCCCCTCTATACCTTTCTCCTAATGTCTTAAAATTATGACCCTTCATGCCAGTCAATCCTGCCCTAGGGAACAGTCTCTGACTATTGATTCTATCCATTCCTCTCATTATCTTGTATACCTCGATCAGGTCTCCTCTCTTACTCCTTCTCTCGAAAGAGAAAAGTCCGAGCTTAGTCAACTTCCCTTTGTAAGGCAAGCCCTCCAGTCCAGGCAGCATCCTGGTAAACCTTCTTTGCACCCTCTCCAAAGCCTCTGTATCGTTCCTATAGTAGGGCAAACAAAACTGGACATAATATTCCAAGTGTGGTCTCACCAGGGACTTGTAGAGCTGTAGCAAAACATCACGGATGTTAAACTCGATCCCCCTGTTAATGAAAGCCAAAACATCATACGCTTTCTTAACAACCCTATCCACTTGGGTGGCAACTTTGAGGGATCTATGTACTTGCACACCCAGATTCCTCTGTTCCTCCACACTGCCAAGAATCCTGTCTTAAATCATATATTCAGCTTTTGAGTTTGACCTTCCAAAATGCATCACTTCGCATTTATCCAGGTTGAACTCAATTTGCCATTTCTCAGCCCAGCTCTGCATTCTGTCTATGTCATGCTGCAGCCTGCAATAAACCTCAATACTATCAACAGCACCTCCAACTTTTGTGTCATCTGCAAATTTACTAACTAACCCCTCAACCTACCCATCCAAGTCATTTATAAAAACTACAAAGAACAGAGGCCCAATAATAGAGCCCGGCGGGACCCCTCTCAACACTGACCTCCAGGCAGAATACTTTCCATCTACAACCACTCTCTGTCTTCTGTCAGCCAGCCAATTCTGAATCCAGACAGCCAAATCTCCCTGTATCCCATACTTCTTGACTTTATGAATGAGCCTACCATAGGGAACCTTATCAAATGCCTTCTGAAGTCCATATACACCACATCCACTGCTCGACCTTTTTCGACCTGTTTTGTCACCTCCTCAAAGAACTCAATAAGATTTGTGAGGCATGACCTGCTCCTCACAAAGCCATGCTGGCTGCCTGTAACCACGTTATGCTCTTCCAAATAGTTATAAATCCTATCCCTCAGAATTCTTTCCAAAACTTTGCTGACCACAGACGTAAGACTGACTGATATGTAATTGCCAGGGATTTCCCTATTACCCTTCTTGAAAAGAGAAACAACATTTGCCTCCTTCTAATCCTCAGGTATTACTCCCGTCAAGAGTGAGAAGGCAAATATCCTCACCACTGGCTTAGCAACCTCCTTTCTCACTTCCCGGAGCAGCCTAGGATAAATCTGGTCTGGCCCTGGGGACTTATCAATCTTAATGTTTGCCAAAATTTCCAGCACATCAACTTATCAATCTTGTTAAAGCCTGTATCCCAGCTCCTCAAAGTTTTCATTCACAAGGTCCCTTTCCTTAGTGAAAGCTGAAACAAAAAACTCATTTAGGGCTTCCCCTATTTGCTCAGACTCCACGCACAAGTTCCCTACGTTGTCCCTGATCAGCCCTACCTTCTCCCTGATCATTCTCTTATTCCTCACGTATGAGTAAAATGCCTTTGGGTTCTCCCTAATCCTTCCTGCCAAGCCAAACCTGGCTCTCCTCAGTCCATTTCTGAGTTCCTTTCTAGCAAGCCTGTAATCTTCTAAATCTGTGCTAGATCCTTGCCTCCTCCACCATATGTAAGCTGCCTTCTTCCTTTTGACAAGAAGCTCCTCTGTTCTCGTCATCCAAGGTTCCTTAATCTTACCCCTTCTTACCTGTCTCAGAGGAACAAATTTGTGCATCACTAGCAACAACTGCTCCTTAAACATCTCCACATGTCTGCTGTGCCCTTTCTGTGGAACATTTGCTCCCAGTCTGTACTTCCCAACTCCTGTCTGATAGTGTCACAATTTCCTTTGCCCCAATTAAATATCGCCCCCTGGTAACTGCTCCTTTCCCTCTCCAAGGCTATGGTAAATGTGAGGCCGTTGTGATCACTGTCACCAAAGTGTTCTCCCAGTGCGAGATTTAATACGTGTCTGGCTGATTGCCGAGCACAAAATCCAAAATGGCCTCTCCCCTCATCGGTCTGTCTACATACTGAGTAAAGAAACCCTCCTGAACACACGTGACAAAAACGGTTCCATCTAAACAATATGCACTAAGGAGGTTCCCAGTCGATATTGGGAAAGTTGAAATCAGGAGAAAAGTGAGGACTGCAGATGCTGGAGACCAGAGTTGAAAAATGTGGTGCTGGAAAAACACAGCAGGCCAGGCAGCATCCGAGGAGCAGGAGAATCGATGTTTCGGGCATAAGCCCTTCTTCAGGAAATTGAAATCACCCATAGCAACAATACTGCTACATCTGCATTCTTCCAAAATCTGCCAGCCTATGTGTTCTTCAATCTCCCTACTGCTATTAGGGGGTCTGTAGATAACCCCCAATGAGGTAGTTGTTCTCTTGCTGTTCCAAACTTCCACTCATACTGACTCGATAGACAAATCTCCCTCAACAACCTTTGTTTCTGTAGCTGTGATGCACTCTCTGATTCACAATGCTATACCCCGTCCTCTTTTTCCAGCCTCCCAGTTCTTTTTAATCATTCTAATCCCTGGAACATCATGCAACCATTTCTGCCCCTGTGAAATCCATTATGTCTCCGTTATGGCCACAACATCAAAGGCCCAAGTACTGATCCATGCTCTTAAGTTTGTCACTCTTATTTCTGACTTCATTGATCTTATGGGGCTCTGCTTTTTCTCTCTAGTTGCTCTTTGCTCTTCATGTACTGTAGAATCTCTTTGGATTATTCTTAACCTTGTCTGCCAAAGCCATCTCATATCCCCTCTTTGCTTTCCTGATTTCCCTCTTAAGAATGCCCCAACTCTCTTTGTACTCTTCAAGAGATTCAGTTGATCCCAGTTATCATAAACCTCCTCTGGACCCCCTCCAAGGGCATGACATCCTTCCTTAGATAGAATGCCCAAACTGCTCACAATATTCCATAAGATGTTGGGCCATAAATGGGCCATTCAGCCCATCCAGTCACTCTGCCATTCGATGAGATCATGGGTGATCGGATAATCTTCAATTCCTCTTTCCTGCCTCTTCCCCATAAAACCTGATTGACTTAATGATTAATAATCAGTCCTTCACAGCCATGAACGTACTTAATAACTGAGCCTCAATGGCTCTCTCTGCTACTTTCACCGTACTCACGTCGTTCTGTGATTTGTGATATCAGTTTGTGGCTCATCGCATTGCAGTTCGTGTCCACGCCTTTTGTCCTCCCCCACTCAGCTCTTGTCCTGGAATGTTCACATCTTTCAGTAAGTCCAATTTAAGCGCCTCTTCCCCACTTTGCGCATAATTTCCACTTTGAAACAATTTCCAACAGTACTCACTCAGAACTTACTCAGTGTTGTATTACACAGCCGAGGTCCCAAACCACTGCTGTTCCCCCACTAACCATGCACTTTACTGACTAACTCTGTGGTTTGTTCGATTTATAAAAGAAAAATGTGTCCTTAGTTCTGCCCGGGACTCCAGCCGAGACAATTAATCTTCTGCGTAGTTCCTCCCCATGTCGCTAAAGATCATAGCCACCTTTTCTCACATTGCCTTAGTAAATGTAAATCGCATCCACTGTTACAGTAGCAGGGGGCAAGGAATTCAAGGCTCCAGCTACACAGAGATGCCAATTAGGCTAGTTTGCAGAGAAGATAATAAAACTGAATCTGCAAATTCAAAAATTGGAAATGGTGATCTTCTCAGTACATAAATAAATATGTATTCAAGTGCAAAGGGATTATAATTAATTCCCTGACCTCTTTATTCCAATGTCAAGTGCAAATTAGCATCCAGTTTAACAGTAAATCTGCAAATTGGAATTGTGTAGCTCAGGGATTATGCATTCTTTGAGTAGTGAGATAGGCTGAGATAAAGAGGTTTCTAGTCTTTTAGGGGATCAGAAGATATGGGAGCATGATTCCTGTTTCTTATGTTCATCAACGTGCAAGATTAATAGTACCTGACACAACACATTTTAATATTTTAATGTGGCAAGCAAATATTCAAAACTTACAGATCGATGCACTGCATGTAAGGAGTCAAGGGCATAATGTTAATGTCACTGGGCTAGTAACTCAGAAACCTAGTCGAATGCTCTGGGTTTATAATGATACTACGGCTTTAAGAGGTGTATTTTGCCCTGGTTTTGTTTTTATGAGGAAAGGTTGTGACGGAGGTGCCAGGTAAATTAGATTAGATTAGATTCCCGACAGTATGGAAACAGGCTCTTCGGCCCAACAAGTCCACACCGACCCTCCGAAGAGTAACCCAACCAGACTCGTTCCCCTACCCTATATTTACCCTTGACTAACGCACCTAACACTATGGGCAATTTAGCATGGCCAGTTCACCTGACCTGTACATCTTTGGATTTTGAGAGGAAACCAACGTACCTGGAGGAAACCCACGCAGGCACGGGGAGAATGTGCAAACTCCAAACAGACAGTCGCCCAACTCGGGAGTTGAACCTGGAGGCAGCAGTGCTAACCACTGAGTCACTGTGCCACCCTGAATCTGCTTCAAAGTCCATAAACAGCTTGTGAGGCTTTGGGATTTATTTTTTCTGAGATTGGAACAATAGATGCAACCTGAATGGGTGGGCTCAAATTTGCACAGACCAGGATTTTTAGTTTTAGTTTTTCAGTCTTCAGCTGGGGTCTTAAAGCTGGGGTTTAGAAGCTGCAATACATCTCTCCCTGCTAATCTCTCTCTCTCTCTCAGAATTTTCACTTGATATTTTTACTCCTGGACTGGAAAATTGCCTGTGAGACAATCTACGTTACTGAATTTTGCCTTTTGCCAAGTGTGTGTTTATGGGATGTTACTATGTTGCAACAGTTAATTAGTAGTAGTTAATATATCTATTATTTTGTTAAGCATTTCAATCGAGTTACAGTTAAGCCAATTCTTTTCTTTTCCTTTTATTTTGACTGTATTTTAGCAGTAGTATAAATTAAAGCGTGTTTTACTTAATATCGAGCATTTTGACCAATCTAATTGCATCAGGAACACAACACATGACACTTACCTTTAAAATAAGAAAAAATTAGAGTCTAGACTTTCTTCTGAATATATTTTGAATCAGTTTGGTTTAGTCTATAACAGGTTCAAAACTCACCCATGGTGGATAAATTCAATTAAAAATCTGGAATTAAAAGCTGGCCAAATGGCAACTACATGACCAATAACGGAACAATATCTGTCATCCTCTTACTCTGTGTGACCTCTGTGTGACTCCAGACCCACAACAATGTGGTTGACTCTTAATAGTCTTCTGTGCAATTAGGGTTGGGGAGTAAAGGCTGGTCCAGCCTGTGATGCCCACATTCCATGAAAGAATAAGAAAAAAACACCATGTGCCTCTCAACCCATGGTAATATGGCTGACTCTTAACAGCCCTCTGAAATAGCCCTACCAAACCAACTCAGATCAATGGGCATTTAGACTTGGGCAATAAATGCTGGTGCAGCAGTACCCTCATCCTATGAGCACGTAAATATAAAGGAGACAGTGCAGGAAAGTGGCATTGAGGTAGATCGAAATGACTGGTGGGACAAGCTGGATAGTCTAATTGTATCTTCCTAATTGTGCTGAGTTGAATATAGCTAAAGTTAAGAACACTCATACTCAAAATGTTAACTCTGCAGTGTTTCTCTCCCCACAGATACAGCCAAACCTGCTGGGTTTCTCCTGCACTTGCTGTTTCCACTTCTGATTGCTTTTGCCTGCATAAGTGTAAGCTTTTACTTCAGCTTTGCAGCGCACAATGAAACCTGAATGTGTCAGTTGTAATTTATCTCTACGTCAGTGCAGTATAACTTCAGTCTGAAACAAGAAGATAAATTGCTGTATTTGTTTCGGATTTACAGCATCTGAAGTTCTTTTGCTTTTTATAACTTCAGTCTGCATGCTTTCATGTAAGAACAAGGGACAAATTCTCAACAACTTCTGAGTAAACGTTGCTGAGTGCATTTATCTGAATTTTTGTTCATGACAAGTATGGTGACTAAACACTAAATGCCGAACACAACGCAAGCAAACTGAAACCAGACAAGCAGTGTAGTTTTGCACAGATAACACATTCATTTTTGCATGGATAAGGCACTTCTGTATGTGCAGCTGATGGTGGGGTCCCTCAAGGATGGAGTGACAGACACCACGTCTTTCCTGAGTGGGTGTGTTCTGCAGCCGAAGCCTGTTAGGAAAACAAACACTCGCCAAAGCGGAATATAAAAGACATCATTGAAATAATTCATCAATCTAGGTCCTGAGCCTTTTGCGATTTATGACACTCAGAGAGATGCTGCCTTTGCTCGGAGCTGCTTCATCACATAACCTCAGCTTAGTTTTTAATTGACTGCCGAAAACATCCTTCTGAAAGGACAAGCCTATTGGCTTATCACCAGCAAATCCTATTTAGAAAGCCACTGGCACTTCACTGCTAATATTTACACCATTAAAGCCTTACAGTGTAGAAGCAGGCCATTCAGCCCATCAAGTCCACAGCAACCCTGCGAAGGGCATCCTGCCCAGTCCCCACATTTCTCATGACTAATCCACCTATCCTGCATATCCCTGGACACCAAAGGCAATTTCCACTGCCAATTCTCTGAAGCTGCATATCATTGTACTGAGGGAGGAAACCGGAGCATCCGGAGGAAACCTGCACAGACACAAGAAGAATGTGGCTGGAATTGAACCCAGGTCCCTGGCACTGTGAGGCAGCAGTGCTAACCACTGTACCACCCTAGTTCATCACCAAACTGCAGTGTGACACCATATTATGCAGCAAGCCTGCTTGGGTTTTGAGGACTTTACGGTCTCATTGTGAGTACCCTTTTTTGGAAAAAAGTAATCACTCCTTAAAACGAATAGCACTGCAGTAAAAAGAAGACAGTTTCCAATATTCGGTTTTTGATTATTCAGGGCTCATGGTAACAGATTGCAAGCATCTGCATTTATATAGTGCCTTTTCAGGATCTCCAGAGGCGCTTTACAGCCAATACAATCCTTATAGAAAGGCAGTAGTTGCATGGGAGCACTACCACCTGCATGTTCCCATCCAAATCTCTCACCAACCTGACATGGAAATATATTGTGGTCTCCTCTACGTTGAGGAAATGAAATGCAGAATGAGTGACTGCTTTGCAAAACACCTACATTCTGCCGCAAAAAAGACCCTGAGCTTCCAGTTGCCTGCCACTTCAACATCCGACTGGGCCAACATCCCACTCTCAGGCTCGCTGCAGTCCTCCAGTGAGCTCGGCGCAAGCCGGAAGAACAACACCTCATTTTCTGCTTGGGAACTCTACAGCCTTCAATGCTGAGTTCAAGAATTTTAGGGTTTGAGGCCCTGTCCTTACCCCAACCACCACATACCAGGGCGGCACAGTGGCTCAGTAGTTAGCACTGCAGCCTCACAGCGCCAGGAACCCGGGTTCAATTCACGCATTAGGCAACTATCTGTGTAGAGTTTGCACGTTCTCCCCGTGTCTGCGTGGGTTTCCTCCGGGTGCTCGGGTTTCCTCGCACAGTCCAAAGATGTGCAGATTTGGTGAATTGGCCAGGATAAATTGCCCGTAGTGTTAGGTGGATTAGTCAGGGGTAAATATAGGGGTGTGCGTTTCCCTTCAGAGGATTGGTGCGGACTTGTTGGGCCAAAGGGCCTGTTTCCACACTGTAGGTAATCTAAAAAAAAACCAGGCCTTGTCATCACACAGGCTGCTACCACACAACACCCATTGTCAGTCACTAATGGTCCTATTAGCAGCAGTTCATTCCCCCAGACTGATCTTTAACCATTCCTTTGTCTGTCTAACTGTTTTTCTCTCTCTTTGGGCTTTGCCTGTTGCTATAGTATTAAGACCTGAAGAATCAAAAGCTGAATATCGTTCTGCGTCAAAGCTATTCATTTTAATGAGGACTTTTTTTTTCAAAAGATGTTCCTTTAGTGACAGTATTGTTTACGCTCATCCCTCCCCACACCCAACCTTCTGTAAAAATATCAACATTTCCCCAGCTATCATCAGTTCTGAGGAAGGGTCATTCAACCCAAAATGTTAATTTTGTTTTCTCTCCACAGATGCTGCCAGACCTAATCAGTTTTCACAGCAATTTCTGTTTTTTTAATTTTTGTTTCTGATTTTCAGCATCAACTATGCTTTGGGTTTTTTTTGGAAATATACTGTAACTGTCTTTGGGTTAAAATCCTGGAACACCTTTGCCAACAGCACATTGGGGGCCTCTAGAGCCCAGGAATAGCAGTGGTTCAGGAAGACATCTCACCACTACTTTCTCCAGGAAGGGCAATAAATTCTAGGCTCATCAATGATGCAAAGACTTGAAGAAGGGTCATATCAGACCTCAAAATGCCAACTCTGTTTTTCTCTCTCTGCAGATGCTGCCAGACCAGTTGAGTTTCTCCATTATAGACTTGTGCAGCACAGAAACAGACCCTTCGGTCCAACTCATCCATGCTGACCAGATATTCTAAATTAATCTAGTCCCATTTGCCAGCACTTGGTCATTATCCCTCTAAATTCTTCCTTTTCATATACCCATCCAGATGTCTTTTAAATGTTGTAATTGTACCACTTCCTCTGGTAGCTCATACCATACACACACCATCCTCTGTGTGAAAATGTTGCCCCCTTAGGTCCCTTTAAAATCTTTCCCCTCTCACCTTAAACCTATGCCCTCTAGTTTGGACTCCACCACCCCAGGGAAAAGACCTTGGGAGGTTTCATTTTCTCAGGCTTTCATTCAGAATCATAGCAGTACCCTTTATGTAATGAAACAAAAAACATTGTTGTGATGCAGAAAGTGTGGCAGTCAATTTGCTAAAAGCAAACTTTCACATCAGCATTGTGATAGCAGTCCAACAAACTGTTACAACAATGTTTGTCGAAGGACAAATATAAAGGGGCTACTTAGGGGTAAACTCCCCTGCCCTTCCTCTAAATGGAGGTCATGGCTTCTTTAACAATCACCTGAAGAGGTCAGATGGGCTTTGGATAACTGCCTGAATGAAATGGAAGATGGCACCTCCAACAGTGCGCACTCCCTCAGTACTGCACTGGAGCATCAGCCTAAACTTTGAGCTTACATTCATGGACTGACACTTTAAATCACAACTTTCTCACTCAAAGGCACATCCCAGCCACTGAGCCAAGACGATATCCTTGACTCTTAAGATTCTACAGCAATCTTCCCCTTTGTGTCTGATTCTGGCAAATTCAGATTTGGTGTTATGGGCTTTACCTTGAGCAAATAAGTGAATTGAAATGTTAGTGATGTTATCATCAGAGAATATTTCTGTGATTAGACATTTCATCTGATCTAACCAAACATGGAACAATGAACTGTGTCTGATTTTATTTTATATGCTTTTGACATAGTGGTTTCTGCACTTATTTTAATAAATATTTCCTTTCACATGATAAAGATCATTATTGGGACAAATATCTATGGGTGTGTGTGTGTTAATACTAAGTCTGAAGTAGGAGAGATAAAAATGAGCCAGCTGAGATCCAAACATTAACCAGGAGTGCCTCAGGTACGGTTTGTTCTAACCTTTGTATGTTAGTCCAGGTCCCTCACGTTCTATGGCTCAATAATTCTTTACAGCCATTTGACCTAATGATTTGCCCAGCTTCTACTAATTAGCTACATATAAAGTGATGAATACCAAAAATCTCTCCTTAAAGCCAATGTTGACTAAACTTTATTGAAGTGTTGGAAATGTGAAACGCACTGCCTTGATTGAATTTTTTGAAGCAGCGATTGTTATGGACCAGGCCAGACCCCTTCAAAACATTTCGATAAAGCAGTCCAGACCCTAATGTTTCTCATTGTTTTTAACAGATGAAAGCATATTCTAGGAGCAACACAGTTGGTCAAACCACTCGGTTTTAAACAAAACAATTTATTTACACACTAACAAAAGAGAAACAAACTTAGAATAACGAAATTATTTAAAGACCCAACCAACACAAGAATGCAACTTAACAAAGAGCTATTCCGATTTCCTTTAACGTCCCATAAACTCAGCCCTTGGCAAAAAGGTAAATTCAAACACAGATTCTTACAGGAGAGAGATTGCACACAGAAAGAGAGAGAGAGAGAGAGAGGGAAAGAGAGAGAGAGAGAGAGGGAGAGACAGCCAGCAAACATCTATTGGACCTGGGAACGTTCCCCCCACCCAATAGCTTTCTTTGACCAGTAGCTCAAAACTGACTGCTTGCTAAAACCAAAACCAAACCAAACCAGAAAAAACTCTGAACTGGGAAAACTGGCCCCTCCCCTTACATTGTATAAGTGTTTTAAATAAAACTTAAAAGCCTTTTTAGGAAGATATTTCCAGACATATCTGAACCTCTGCCTTTACAACCCATCAGAAAAGAAAACAAGGACAACAATACCTTGTTACGGGAGCAGCATCACATGACAAAAAGGATTGATGAGGGCAGAGCAGTGTATATGATCTGAATGGGCTTCACTAAGGCATTCAACAAGGTTCTGCATGGTAGACTGGTTAACAAGGCTATGAGAACATGAATAAGGTGAATAGACAATGTCTTTTCCCTCTGGTAGGGGAGTCCAAACTAGAGGGCATAGGTTTAAGATAAGAGGACAAAGTGGTAGAGGCTGGTACAATTACAACATTTAAAAGGGACATGGATGGGTAAATGATTAGGAAGGGTTTGGAGGGATATGGACCAAATGATGGCAAATGAGACTAGATGAATTTTGGATATCTGTTCAGTATGGATGGAAGGCTCTGTTTCTGTACAGTACATCTCTATGACTCTATTATTCTATATGGCGTAGTTCCCATTACTGAATCCCCCACTATCCTGTGGGTTACCATTGACCAGAAACTCAACTGGACAGTTGTATAAGCATAATGGCTACAAGAGCAAGTCAGAGGCTAGGTATACTGCAACATAACCCATCTCCTGACTCCTCAAAGCCTATCCGCCATCTACAAGGCACATGTCAGTAGTGTGATGGAATACTGCCTACTTACCTGGATGAGTGCAGCCCGAACAACACTCAAGAAGCTTGACACCATCCAGGACAAAGTAGCCTGCTTGATTAGGACCATATCCATAAGCATTCATTGCCTTTCCCACTGATACTTGGTAGTAGCAGTGTGTACTACCTACAGGTTGCACCACAGAAATTCACCAAAGTCCCTTGAACAGCACCTTTCAAACCCGTGACTGCTAAGGCCTCAAAGGAAAAGGACAGAAGAGAGATTGGAAATCACTGTCTGCTAACTCTCCTCCACGCCAGTCACCATCCTAACTTGAAAATTAATTTGCTGTTCCTTCAGTATTTTTGGGTCAAAATCCTGGAATTCCCTCCCCATTGGCTTTGTGTGTTAACAGAGCCGAAAATGTGTTGCTGGAAAAGCGCGGCAGGTCAGGCAGCATCCAAGTTCTAGAAGGCAGCTCGCCACCACTTTCTCAGGTGCAACTAGGAATTGACAATATGTGCTGGGACCAATAACGTACATATCCCATCAGTGAATATAAGGAAAAAAGTTGAAGTGAATAGCATGGGTGCACATATGGTGGAGTTATATAGGAATGTGAGGTAGAAAGGAATACAAGGGTTTGTTCTCGACCAATTGGATTGATTGGCCTTTTCTGTGTTTTGTTAATTGTAACAGCAGTGCCGTTTCAAGAGAATATTGGTGGTAACCCTCCAAGATGTTCATTATGTGGTATTTAGTGATGACAATGTGAATGTCAAAGAGATATGGTTAGACCTCACTCGTTGGAGATGATCATTGCCTGCGACATGTGAGGTGCAAATATTAATTGCTGCTTATCAGCACAGAGTTGAATATTATCCAGGTCTTGTTGCATTTGTACACAGGCTGCTTCAGCACCTGGGGAGCAACAAATGGTGCTGAGCATTGTGCAATCATCAGAGAACATCCATATTTCTGTCGGAGTGATGCGGGAAGGTCATTGATGAAGCAGCTGAAGACAGCTAGGTTCCTTACCTCTTCATTTCCAACTGCTGCAGAGACATTAACCACCTCAAATTGTCTAAACCCTGCCCCACTCCAACCTCTCATCCTCACAACGTGCAGCCCTTCACTCCCTTTGCTCCAATCCCGACCTCACCATCAAGCCAGCAGATAAAGGGGGTACAGTGGTAGTCTGGCGCACTGACCTCTAATCCGCTGAAGCCAGATGCCAACTCGAAGACACCTCCTCCTACAGCCCCCTCGATATGACCCCACCCCGCATCACCAAATCATCATCTCCCAGACCATACAGAACCTCATCACCTCAGGAGATCTCCCACCCACAGCTTCCAATCTCATAGTCCGGGAACCCCGCACTGCCCGGTTCTACCTCCTTCCCAAGATCCACAAGCCTGACTATCCCTGACACATTGTCTCAACATGCTCCTGCCCCACCGAACTTATCTCCACCAACCTCGACACTGTCCTATCCTCCCTTGTCCAGTAACTCCCCACATACGTTCGAGACACCACCCACGCTTTCCACCTCCTCCAAGAGTTCCGTTTCCCTAGCCCCCAACGCCTCATCTTCACCATGGATGTCCAATCCCTCTACACCTCCATCCGCCATGACCAGGGCCTCCAAGCCCTCCGTTTCTACCTCTCCCGACGTCCCCAACAGTACCCTTCCATTGACACTCTCATTCGTTTGGCTTAACTGGTCCTCACCTTTAACAATTTCTCCTCCGAATCCTCCCACTTCCTCCAGACCAAAGGGGTAGCCATGGGCACCCGTATGTGCCCCAACTATGCCTGTCTCTTTGTCGGCTACGTAGAACAGTCCATCTTCCGTCGTTACACCGGCACCACTCCCCACCTCTTCCTCCGCTACATTGATGACTACATCGGCGCCACCTCGTGCTCCCGCAAGGAGGTTGAGCAATTCACCAACTTCACCAACACATTCCACCCTGACCTGAAATTCACCTGGACCATCTCTGACACCTCCCTCCCCTTCCTGGACTTCTCCATCTCCATTAATGATGACCGATTTGACACTGACATTTTTTACAAACTCACTGACTCCCACAGGTACCTGGATTACACCTCTTCCCACCCTACCTCCTTCAAAAATGCCATACCGGATTCCCAATCCCTCCGCTTCCGCCAATCTGCTCCCAGGAGGACCAGTTCCACCATAGAACACACCAGATGGCCTCCTTCTTTAGAGACCGCAATTTCCCTTCTCACATAGTTGAAGATGCCCTCCAACGTATCTCATCCACATCCCACACCTCCACCCTCAGACCCCACCCCTCCAACTGTAACAAGGACAGAACCCCCCCCCCCCTCCCCCCCCCCCGGTGCTCACCTTCCACCCTACCAACCTTCGCATAAACCAAATCATCCGCCGACATTTCCGCCACCTCCAAACGGACCCCACCACCAGGGATATATTTCCCTCCCCACCCCTTTCCGCCTTCCGCAAAGACCGTTCCCTCCATGACTACCTGGTCAGATCCATGCACCCCCCCCAACAAACCACTCTCCCCTCCTGCACCTTCCCCTGCCACCGCAGGAATTGCAAAATCTGTGCCCACACCGCCTCCCTCACCTCCATCCAAGGCCCCAAAGGAGCCTTCCACATCCATCAAAGTTTCATCTGCACATCCACCGATGTCATTTATTGTATCCATTGCTCCTGATACAGTCTCCTCTACATTGGGGAGTGCTTTAGGGAACATCTCTGGGACACCCGCACCAATCAACCCCACCGCCCCGTGGCCCAACATTTCAACTCCCCCTCCCACTCTGCCGAGGACGTGCAGGTCCTGGGCCTCCTCCACCGTCGTTCGCTCACCACCCGATGCCTGGCGGAAGATCGCCTCATCTTTCGCCTTGGAACACTTCAACTCCATGGCATCAATGTGGACTTCAACAGTTTCCTCATTTCCCTTCCTCCCACCTTACCCCAGTTCCAACCTTCCAGCTCAGCACTGTCCTACCTGCCAATCTCCCTTCCACCTATCTGCTCCACCCTCCTCTCTGACCTATCACCTCCATCCCCACCCCCATTCACCTATTGTACTCTTTGCAACATTCTCCCCAGCCCCCCACCCCCCATTTATGTCTCCACCATGGAGGCCTCCTGCCTCTATTCCTGATGAAGGGCTTTTGCCTGAAACGTTGATTTTCCTGCTCCTCGGATGCTGCCTGACCTGCTGTGCTTTTCCAGCACCACTCTGATCCAAATGCATGATGAGCTTTCCCAGGGTAAGGGGGTTAACATTGCAACGTATGAACTATGCTGGTTAATCTGTGCAACACGCTCCCACAAAATAGTAGTGCAATATAGAACATAGAACAGTATAGCACAGTACAGGCCCTTTGGCCCTCAATGTTGTGTCAACCTTTTATCCTACTCTGAGATCAAAATAACCTATGTACCCTTCATTTTACTATCATAAACGTATTGCATAAAGAATCTATTCCCTAGCTGAGGTGTATAGCACAGAAAAAGACCCCTTTTGCCTATTGAGTGTGCGATGGTCAAAAACAAGCTCATGTTGTTTTCTTTAGAGCAGAGGAGGCTGAGAGGAGACCTGATAGAGGTGTATATCATTATGAGAGGCATGATGAATAGAAAATAGCTGTTCCCCTTAGTTGATGGGTCTATAATAAGGAGACACGGATTTAAGGCTAAAGACGGGGGTTTTAGAGGGGAATTTGAGGAAAACAGTTTTCGCCCACAGCTTCTGGAATGCATTGCCTGGGAGGGTAGCTGAGGAGGGGAAACCTCACAGTTTTAAGCAGTACTTGGATGAGCACTTGAAATGTCATAACATTCAAGGCTATGCGCCAAGTGCTGGAAAGTAGGATTAGTGCAATTAAATCAGCACAGTGTATATTTAAAGTAGTTTTTGTGTATATTTAATGAGTGAAAGGACCTTTTTATGATTCTGTGAAGCACCTATCTATTGTAAGGGGCAAATGTTCACCAAATGGTCTCCTCATCAAAATAATGTTGCATTATCATTTGCGCCTTTCTGAGACAGGAATGTCAGTTTTACAGTTGAATGAGAAACAGCACCACCTACAAGGCAGCACTCCCTCAGTGCTCAGCCGAGATTTTGCATTCAGGTCTCTGGCGTGAACAACCTTCTGTCTCAAAGCTGAGATTGATAGCCATGCACTATGCCACACAAGTGGAACCACTGACAGGAGGTTGCAGACAACTGTGCCCTTACTTGATGGAGTAAGTAAGATGCAGTGTAACCCAATGCTCCTGTTTATCAGTTATCCTTTTACAGTCCCCTCATTTCTTTACCGCAGCATTCTCTTTCATGATTAACTGAAAATCACATTTGGTAATGTATTGCCTGGTTGACTTCAATGTCCTCACTAATGTCCCTGTAGATATGTTCTCACTGATGTGTAAAAGAATAGGGACTCTCTGTGCGTGTGTGAAAAGAAAACTTTAAATGAACTAATTTTAATTATTTCAGGTTTAGACATTCATTATCTGAGTTAAGCGATAAATAATCAATATTAAATGGAAAATGCAGGCATCTTCAAATCTGTACAACTGAATGACATTTGTATGTAATCTGCTAGAGTGAGCAATACTGTTGAATTCTGCTTGGTCCAGTGAGTAGAAATAAGGATCACATTTACT
Source organism: Chiloscyllium plagiosum (assembly GCF_037043375.1). NCBI lineage: Eukaryota > Metazoa > Chordata > Chondrichthyes > Orectolobiformes > Hemiscylliidae > Chiloscyllium > Chiloscyllium plagiosum. Next base: position 103,852,803 of record NW_028270145.1, on the reverse strand, counting down.
TAGTTCCCACTCATCAGCTACTTTACTGGCACCATTCCCCCTGTGACAGACAGGCCATTAGTTGCAGATTCATGCATTCACTCTATTGCCTAATAGCCATCTGCTGCCTGTGGAGAGGGCACCCTTGGTTAAGTGCGCTACACATGAGCCACCATCATCTCCTAGAGAACTGCCAACTTGTCACTGAATATATTTCTCGGAGTTTTGTCACATGACTTCTAGCAGCCAAGCAAATCATGGGTCATCCAATCAGAAAGTGAATAGATCCGATTGGATGATTCTTCTCTGTTGGTCTTCATTTTTTTTATTACCTTCCCCCACACCCAATGGATTTATAGAAGGAGAATTTTCAAAGAAAATATGAAAAGAGAAGTAACCTCATTTGAGGTGCTGATGATTTTTTGCTTGGGCTTTCTTCCCAGTAGAATGCAGAAAAGCAATCTCTAATTTCTGGAGGCGCTAAGGTTTTCTGGAAAAGGTCACAATCTGAAGCCACAAACATTGAAAACTATTAGCTTAAGGCCTCGCTCCTCTACCTGGCAGAGCAGGCACATGAGTTCAATGGTGTACTTCTACTCTTAGTTTTATGGTTTTGTAATCAGACTGAAATGTCTAATGCAATATTCCATTACACGCAGGAAAGTAACAATGGCAAATGCAGAACTGCTGGGAGAGAAAGATAAGGTCAAGTAATATACTTAGACTTCGTAGATCCCTTGCCTGGTGACCCACAAAGTAGGCAAAAGGAGTCCATCCTTTCCTAACCACAACCAATGCTCCCATCTCACTTCAGCACCTGTTGACCAGTTGGAGATTGTTACTGATAGACTCTGGTCCTCATTTGGTTGTGGGCCAGATGAGCAAAATAATTTTCTCAGTAAAGATTTTTGTTTTGATAACTGAATTGAATTGTTAACTTTACTAGATTGACATCCACAGGGGGTTACAATAGGTTATTCTTACTGTGATCTCTTTTGTAAATGTATCAATATTTTTTTCTGAAAAATATTGAGAGGCATAAAGTGTTTGAAATCTGAGCTGAATAATCTGCCCAGGATGTAGGGAGACAAAACAGGAATAGGACATTCAGGCCCTCAAGCCTTAGCCACCATTCAGTAAGGTGGCTTAGGGGTTAGCACTGCTGCCTCACAGCACAAGGGATCCAGGCTCAATTCAAGCCTGTGTGGAGTTTGCACATTCTCCTTGTGTCTGCATGTGTTTCCTCCCACAGTCCAAAGATGTGCAAGGTAGGTAGATTGGCCATGGGAATTACAGGGTTATAAGTATGGGGTGAGTCTGGGTGGGATGCCGTTTGGAGGGTTGGTGTGGACCCTGGGCTGAATTGTCTGCTATGGGGATTCTGTGAGATCATGGTTAATTTGTGGCCTAACTCCATTTACCTGCTGTTGGCCCATATCCATTAATGAGGGAGCTTTGAATGTAGATTTCTCCAGCTTCCGCATTTCCCCTCCCCCACCTTATCTCAGTCCCAACCCTTGGATTCAGCACCGCCTTCTTGACCTGCAATCTTCTTCCCGACCTCTCCGCCCCCACCCCCTCTCCAGCCTATCACCCTCACCCTCACCCTCACCTCCTTCCACCTATCATATTCCCAGCGCCCCTCCCCCAAATTCCCTCCCCCCTACCTTTTATCTCAGCCCGTTTGGCATACCAGCCTCATTCCTGAAGAAGGGCTTATGCCCGAAACGTTGATTCTCCTGCTCCTCGGATGCTGCCTGGCCTGTTGTGTTTTTTCAGCACCACATTTTTCAACCCATATCCATTAATGCCTTTGTTTAATAGAAATGTATCTTTCTCATGTTTAAAATTACAACTTACTCAGGTACACTGCCATTTATAGAAAAGAATTCCAAATATCTGTCATTTTTTGTGTTTACAAGTGCTTCCTAACATCTCTCCTGAATGGTCTGGCCCCAGTTCTCAGAATATGCGCCTAGTTTTAGAATCCTCAACCATTGGAAATAGTTCATCTTTATTCACCCTGTCTCATCCAGTTAATATCTTGGAGATTCTGATAACTCCTTAACCTTCTAACTTCTGCAGAAAACAGCCATAACTTGTATAATCTCTCCACATAACGTAACCCTTTAGGTTCAGGTATCATTATGTAACATCAGATTTTCTTTTAAAAAAAGATTTGTGAACATTGTGTGCAGCAATTGTCAAGGGTGTTTGGCCCTCTGGTGGGACAGGAGACATGTTGATGGTTTCTTGGCAGCACACTCTTGAGGTTGGCCTGGTTGAAGTCACCAGCTTATTGTGGAAACTTGCTGCATGCAAATAGATTGTTCTGATCCTACATTAAAGCAGCTAATAACACTACATTGGTTGTAAATCACTTGGTTGTGGAAAGTGTTATATAAATGCAAGTCTTTGCTTTGGCATGTGGCGATATCAGAACATTGACTTTTGTTTGATTCATTCATTGGCAAGGCCAGCATTTATTGTCCTAGAGAAGTGGTATGCATTCGCCTTCTTGAATCCTGTAGTCCTTGGGCAGTAGGGGCTGTCACAATGCTGTCAGGAAGGGAGTTTCAGGACATTGACTCTGTGACAGTGGTGGAGTGGCATTATCAATTCAAGTGAAGGTGGTCTGTCACTTGGAGGAGAACTCATAGTTAGTGCTGAACCTGCCGTTGCATCAAGAGATGAAGGGAGTGATGTTCAAGATGGTCAAAGGGGTACTGGTCACTTTATCCTGGATGATATGGTTATGCAGGTGTACGGTGCACTGTACCTTTAAGAGAGTGAAAAAGCTGGCAAGGACTTAGAGAAGCATACAGAGTACTGGAAAATTTACAATGTAATGCTTGCTCAGAACAGTCTGCGTTGTCTGGATACAAAGACAAATCCTAAATTTGACCAATCAGTTTAAATTATGCCCCAAGATACCAAACTCCAATCGAGTTTGAATTTAGTATCTGGACAATATTAAAACCAATTAAACTATCTGATGCTTTGGGGTATAAAACCGAAAATTTTTGAACAGTTAGTCAGAGTGGCAAAGAGTGACAAGCAGAACTGCCAAGCCACCAACAGATGCAGACTGTCCATAGAACAGCTCTCTTAAAGGTACCTTTATCGATCAGTAACCTGTGAACCAGAATCCCCAAGAAGAAGAAAAGAAGACAGGAATATAGAAAAGAGCTGAAAGCTGCCTGGTTTTGAGATAAGAATTTTTGTTTTGTAAATCTTAAGCGAGATTTTTATCGGACCAGTATTGGAGAGGAGAAAGTAAAAAGAGGTTAGAGAAAGTTGTAAATCGTTCTTAATTAATTATTCTCTGTTACACTTTAAAAACCAAAGTTGTTAATTTTTACTTTAAATAGGGATCTTTGAGATTGTTCTTTGCCTCTCAAATTTTAACAGATTACAGCACAGGGTGAATCTTTTCTGTGTTGCTGGTTTAAATTAGCGGCGGGGGAGGGGTGTACCCTGTATTGTAACAACATGGAGCTTCTTGAGAGTTCTCAGAGCTGCCCTCATCCAGGCAAGTGGAGATATTCTCTTACACTCCCAACTTGTGGATTGTAGATGAAGAATAGATATTGAGAAACAGAAAGTGAGCTAGTCATCCACAGAGTTCTCAGTCTCTGCCCTTGTGGTCACTGTACTTATATGGATGTTCCGGAATGATCTGTTGCGATCAATTGGTAGTGAACATTGTGCAGTCATCGGTGTATATCCCCATTTCTGACCTTATGATGGAAGGAAGGTCATTGATGAAGCAGCTGAAGATGGTTGGTCCTACGACACTTCCTGGAGAAACTCCTGCAGAGATGTCCTGGAGCTGAGACAACTGACCTCCAACAACCATAACCTTTGTGTCAGGTATAACTGCAATCTGTAGAGAGATCACCCACACTGCCCTTCCCAATTCCCATTGACTTCACTCTGCTCCTTGATGCCAAGTTCAGCCAAATGAGGCCATGATGTCAAGTTCACCCAGTCTCACCTCACCTCTGGACACATTTCTTCATGTTTGGACTAAAGCTGTATAAAGACAGGAACTGAACAAACTCACCTAAACCCAAATTGAGCATCAATAAGCAAATTATTGTAGGAGCCACACCCTGCAGAGACTTTGTCCCTACCGTTACAGGAACAAGGAGATAAGCTGTTCAATAGTGAAATATTTTCACAAAAAGCGTTGTAAGATCTGAAACTCTCTGGCAATAGCAATTAAAATGGACAATTGGGAACATGATTGAACTGTATAAGATTATGAGGAATATGGGCAAGGTAAATAGAGAGCAGCTATTCCCCTTGGCTGAGGGGTCAATCAAAGGAGGGCATAGTTTTAGGGTAAGAATTCAGATTTGGGAAAGAAATCTTTTTCGCTCAACAGGTGATGGGGATCTGGAATGCACTGTCTGGGAAGGTAGTGGAGGCTGTAAACATTACGACCTCTTAAAAAAAAAGAATGAGTACTTCAAGTACCATAACATTCAAGGATATGGGACAAGTGCAGGAAATTGGGATTAGCGCACTTTTAGTGGTGGTTATGTCTGTGCATGGGTCAAAGGGCATTTTCTGCGCTGTATGACTCTATGAATCTATGGAGTTGAGGTGCAAACCCCATTGAATTGGGGATTAGGTTCGAGCGGCTGAATGGACTCCAATTGCTGAAAATATTACTGTGGATTAAGACAAAAGGAACATCAATTGAAATGGTAGCTGACAGTATGGAAGAAAATGATCCAAACTTATTGGGTCTTTTGACACCTGTGTTTTTTGAGAAGGAGAAGATTTAAAAAAACACGAGGAGCAATTTCTTTACACAGAGGGTGATTGGTTTATGGAATGAACTTCCTGAGGAAGTGATGGATGTGGGCACAGTTACAACATTTAAAAGACTTTCGGATGAGTACATGAATGGAAAGGTTTGGAGGGATTTGGGCCAGGTGCAGGCAGGTGGGATTAGTTTAGCTTGGGATTATGTTTGGCGTGGACTGGTTGGACTAAAGGGTCTGTTTCCATGCTGAATGAATTTATGACTCTCGTGCCGTTTCAAAGCTCCTTGCGTTGATTTATTATAAGTTCGTACTCTCAGTTGCTAATTGTGAGTCTTATTATTCTATTATAATTTATTGGGCAATCATCAGATGGCCGCAGACAGAGAAGAAAAGGATAGCTTGTATTTTTACTTAAATTAGCCACTCTGGCACAAATTGTGCATACCTATTAGTACATAGAGAAAGCAATGAAACGATGAAAGGATGACTGATTAAGTCCTAATGACAGGGAGTTCTACCGGGAGTCCTGGGATTCTTAACAGTAAAAGCTTAAAGAAGAGTTGATGCCAATAAGGGAGACAAAGGGAACTAGCATTGTGCAAAAAGCACCAGAAGTAAAGACGATATTCACCCTAGTATTTCTCTTTCACTCTCTTCCACTTTTGATGCACCTTCAAACCTTTTAGTCATCTGTCTTAATGTCTATTCATACTTCGCAGAGATGGTAGTATTATATATCATAGAACATTTCAGCACAGTACAGGCCCTTTGGCCCTCAATGTTACACCGACCTGTGGAACCAATTTGAAGCCATCTATCCTTAACTATTCCATTTTCATTCAAATGTTTAATCAATGACTATTTGAATGCCCTTAATGTTTCCAAATCTACTACTGTTGCAGGCAGTGTGTTCCACACCCCTACTACTCTCTGAGTAAAGAAACTACCTCTGACATCTGCCCAAAATCTATCACCCCTCAATTTAAAGTTATACCCACTTGAGTTAGCCATCACCATCCAAGGAAAAAGGCTCTCACAGTCCACCCTATGTAACCCTCTGGTCATCTTTTTTGTCTCAATTGTGTCACCTCTCAACATTCTTCTCTCTAACAAAAGCTTCCACATCCTGCCTATAATGCAGTGACCAGAGCTATACGCAATACTCCAAGTGCTGCCGCAACAAGAGTTTAGTACAGCTGCAGCATGACCTTGTGGCTCTGAAGCTCAATCCCTCTACCAATAAAATCAAACACACTTCTATGACTTCTAAACAACCCTATCAACCTGGGTGGCAACTTTCAGGAATCTATGTATATGGACACTGAGATCTCTGCTCATCTGCACTACCAAGAATCTTACCATTAGCCATGTATGCTTTATTCCTGTTACTGTTTCCAAAGTGAATCACCTCACACTTTTCCACATTAAACTCCATTTGCCATCTCTCAGCCCAGCTCTGCAGCTTATCTGTGTCCCTCTGTAACATGCAACATCCTTCAGCACTATCCACAGTTCCACCGACCTTAGTGTCATCTGCAAATTTACTAAACCATCCATCTGCACCCTCATTCAAGCCATTTATAAAAATGACAAATAGCAGTGGCCCCAAAATAGTTCCTTGTGGTACACCACTAGTAACTGAACTCCAGGATGAACATATCCCATCAACCACCACCCCCTGTCTTCTTTCAGCTAGCCAATTTCTGATCCAAACCACTAAATCACCCTCAATCCCATGCCTCTGTATTTTGTGCAATAGCCTACCGTGGGGAACCTTACCATACGCCTTACTAAAATCCACATACGCCACATCAACCACTTTACTCTCATCCACCTGTTTGGTCACCTTCTGAAATAACTCAATAACGTTTGTGAGGCATGACCTACCCTTCACAAAACCGTGTTGACTATCCCTAATCAACTGATTCCTGTTTGGATGATTATAAATCCTATCTCTTATGACCTTTTCCAACACTTTACCCAGAACCAAAGTAAGGCTCAAAGGTCTATAATTACCAAGGTTATCTCTACTCCCCTTCTTGAACAAGGGGACAACATTTGTTATCCTCCAGTCTTCTGGCACTGTTCCTGTAGACAATGACCACATAAAGAATAAAGCCAAAGACTCAGCAATGTCCTCTCTGGCTTCCCAGATAATCCTGGAATAAATCCCATTATAGTAATATCACTGGCCTAAAAACCAGAGACAAAAAGAAACATTGCTGGAGAAACTCAGCAAGTGTGGCAGCATCTGTGGAAAGAAAGCAGAGTTAACCTATTGGGCCCAATAATCTTTGACAAAGCCCTTCATAACTGTTCTGAAAGCGGTACACCAGACCTGAAAGGTTAACTCTCCACTCTCTTTCCACAGATGCTGTCAGACCTGCTGAGTTTCTCCAGCAATTTCTGTTTTTGATTCTGACTTACAGCATCTGCAGTTATAGTCATAGAGTCATAGAGATGTACAGCACGGAAACAGACCCTTCGGTCCAACTCGTCCATGCCGAGCAGATATCCCAACCCAATCTAGTCCCACCTGCCAGCACCCTCATGACTTTATGCAATTTTGGCATTTATCTCAAGAGGGTTGGAATATAAAAGCACCGTTGTGCTACTGAGACTTTATAAAGCTCTGGTTAGGCCCCATTTGGAGTACTGTGTCCAGTTTTGGTCCCCACACCTCAGGAAGGACATACTGGCACTGGAGCGTGACCAGCGGAGATTCACACGGATGATCCCTGGAATGGTAGGTCTAACATACAAGGAACGGCTGAGGATCCTGGGATTGTATTCATTGGAGTTTAGAAGATTAAGTGGAGATCTAATAGAAACTTACAAGATAATACATGGCTTGGAAAGGGTGGACACTAGGAAATTGTTTCCGTTAGGCGAGGAGACTAGGACCTGTGGACACAGCCTTAGAATTAGAGGGGGTCAATTCAGAACAGAAATGCGGAGACATTTCTTCAGCCAGAGAGTGGTGGGCCTGTGGAATTCATTGCCGCAGAGTGCAGTGGAGGCCGGGACACAAAATGTCTTCAAGGCAGAGATTGATAAATTCTTGATGTCACAAGGAATTAAGGGCTACGGGGAGAATGCGGGTAAGTGGAGTTGAAATGCCCATCAGCCATGATTGAATGGCGGAGTGGACTCGATGGGCCGAATGGCCTTACTTCCACTCCTATGTCTTATGGTCTTATGGCCCGTATCCCTCCAAACCCTTCCTATTCATATACCCATCCAGATGTCTTTTAAATGTTGCAATTGTACCAGCCTCCACCACATCCTCTGGCAGCTCATTCCATACACGTACCACCCTCTGCGTGAAAAAGTTGCCCCTTAGGTCTCTTTTATATTTTTCCCCGCTCACCCTAAACCCACCCCAGGGAAAAGACATTGTCTATTTACCCTATTCATGCCCCTCATGATTTTATAAACCTCTATAAATTCCTTTGGCTTCTTTGTAATAGTCCAGAGGTCTTACGGCAGGGCTGATTTCAGACCTCACCATGGCAGCTGCGGGAAGTTTGAATACAGTTTATCAAGCTGGAATGTAAAGCCGATCTCAATTATAGTAATTATGTCATCATCACTAGTTGTTGTAAAAACCTGTCTGGTTCACAGTTGTCCTTGAGGAGGAAATCTGTCATCATAATGTAGAATGGTGACTCTAAACCCACAACAATGGGTTTAACTCTTATATAATGAAATAAAACAATGACCGTGGATAATGGAAATCGGAAACCCAAAACTAAACCGCAGAAATTGCTGGAGAAACTCAGTAGGCCTGGTAGCATCTATGGAGAGAAAGCAGAATTAACATTTCCGTTCCAGTGACCCTGCTGTTGTTGACTTTTAACTGCTGTTTGAAGTAGCTTTTCAATACTTAGGTGAAGGACAATCAGGGTAACACATGCTGGTCATACCTTTAAAACACACGCCCAGTTGAAAAATAAATGGTTCAGGGTCAACTTGACAACGTAAAAAATAAGGGCAGGAATAGGCCATGTGACCCCACAAACCTGTTTGTCATTGAATATGCTCACAGCTGATCATTACTGTGGGATGAATTCTCACCACAGCTGACCATGTCATATGAATGATCTGGTAGATCTGCTGCCTCGATCCTCTTCCCTGCTAGGTATCCACGGAGACTGCTTACCCTGGGGTGGGAGAGGAAAGCCATTTGGTCATTTAATGGGAAGAGGCTCTTGTTTGAAACAAGATATGGGATTTTGTTTTGCATGATTGTAACTTTATACAAGTTGCATTAATGTAGTCCACACTGTTATAGGGACTATGAGGAAGACTTAGACTGGATGTCTTCCTCCTTCAGAACCCTGAGCTGCTCTCCCACCAAGGCGAGACAGCATCACCATACTGGTAGTCCTTACAGCATTTTTCAGTGTTACACTGTTGACACCCTTATATGGTGTTTCACCTCCCACCAAATGCTCTTTTTTTCCCAACTACAAATACGTATGCTTTTATATTATATAATTACATTTGCTACTGCACCATCTCCACCCCAAATCTCTGACTTTACAATTCAGACAGTCTGAATATGCTGTCTTTGCACTTGGAGGATGTGTAGATCTCTGGATTGATGTCTGTTGATGTTGATTCTTTTCCAGGCAGGCGAAGGGTCCAAAGTCCTTCTGAAATGGAGAACTTATTATCTTTTGAAATTCTAAGGCAGTCTCAGTAATGATGACCATAAAATGATCATTAATTGTGCATAAACCCGACCTGGTGATGAAGATCTGAGAGCTTTGACAACTGCTTTAACCTCAGACGTTTGAAAGAGCAAGATTTAATAAAACAATTCAGCATCTGGGGAAATTAATGGATAATTTAATTAATGATCACTCATAGATTGGTGGAAAAGTGAGGTGTTATGGTGGCTCAGTGGTTAGTACTGCAGCCTTACAGCACCAGGAACCTGAGTTCAAGTCAACCCTCAGGTGTTTTTGTGGAGTTTGCACATTCTCACCGTGTCTGCATGGGTTTCCTCCAGGTACTCTAGTTTCCTCCCACAGTCCAAAGATGTGCAGGTTAGGTGGATTGGCCACGCTAAATTGCCCATAAATGTCCAGGGATGTGCAGGCTAGATAGATTAGCTATGGGAATTGCAGGGTTACAGGGATAGGATAGAGGGTGGGATGTACTTTGGAGGATCTGTGTGAATGTGATGGGCTGAATGGCCTGTTTCCACACCGTAGAGATTCTTTGAAATGTCACTATGGTGATCAAAGTTTGTGAGAAGATTTGTAGCTCGGGTGCTCGTTGCTGTGGTTCTGTTCGCCGAGCTGGAAGTTTTTGTTGCAAACATTTCATCCCCTGTCTAGGTGACATCCTCAGTGCTTGGGAGCCTCCTGTGAAGCGCTTCTGTGGTGTTTCCTCCAGCATTTATAGTAGCCTGTCCCTGCCGCTTCCGGTTGTCAGTTTCAGCTGTCCGCTGTAGTGGCCGGTATATTGGGTCCAGGTCGATGTGTTTGTTGATGGAGTTTGTGGATGAGTGCCATGCTTCTAGGAATTCCCTGGCTGTTCTTTGTTTGGCTTGCCCTATAATGGTAGTGTTGTCCCAGTCGAATTCATGTTGCTTGTCGTCTGCATGTGTGGCTACTGGGGATAGCTGGTCGTGTCGTTTCGTGGCTAGTTGGTGTTCATGGATGCGGATCGTTAGCTGTCTTCCTGTTTGTCCTATATAGTGTTTTGTGCAGTCCTTGCATGGGATTTTGTACACTACATTAGTTTTGCTCATGCTGGGTATCGGGTCCTTCGTTCTGGTGAGTTGTTGTCTGAGTGTGGCTGTTGGTTTGTGTGCTGTTATAAGTCCTAGTGGTCGCAGTAGTCTGACTGTCAGTTCAGAGATGTTCTTGATGTATGGTAGTGTGGCTAGTCCTTTGGGTTGCGGCATGTCCTCGTTCCGTTGTCTTTCCCTTAGGCATCTGTTGATGAAATTGCGACAAGCCAGGAAATGGGAATCCTGTGCTAACCGCCTAAGCGCCACATACGAACAACTCCGGTTCCTGCATGAATGCCGAAAGAATCGAATCCTTCCACCAAGTGTCAGATACAGACCACCAGTCAACAACCCACAAGCCAGAGACACAGCCAGACAGAACGGACTCAGGATGATCCAGGTAATGATTACAGACGCTCACCACCGACGTCACAGATACAGACAAGAAATTGCGCGCCAAAAGTCGTTAATTTCAAAAACCACGAATCAGGAATGGACCCGGACCATAGAACAGGCCGTCACCATAGGACAGAACAGGACTACACACCGCAAAAAAAACGTCACTAAAAGAAAAAATGGCCAAACTAACACACAACAAAGAGGACACCACAACACACACCTGGGTTAAAAACCTCTCCCACAGACAGCTCACAGACACGGAAAGAACAATACTGGCCAAGGGACTCAACTACAACCACAGGGACGCCAAGACAGCAGACTTCCTAGCAGCACTAGAATGCACACTCAGGAACAATGGACTGACAGAAGAGACACAACAAACAGTGAGACAAAGTATCGTACCCCTGATAACAAGGAAAAGACAAACACACAACCTCAACACCAAGGAGAGGGAAGCACTAAAAACACTAAGAAACGATAAGAACATAATCATACTACCAGCAGACAAAGGCAGAATGATGGTTATCCTGGACAAAGCAGAGTACATCCAAAAAGCACAACAACTACTTGCAGATACCAACACCTACCAAAAGAGGGAGTTTGACCCCACCCCACAGCTCACCAATAGGAGAAACAACACACTGAGGAACTTACAAAAAATGGACAGATAACCAGGTCTGACCTACAAAGAATGAAACCTGAAAGCAACAACACCCCCAGATTCTATGGACTACCTAAAGTGCACAAACCAGACATCCCACTCAGACCCATAGTTTCACTACCAGGGACACCATCACACAAACTGGATAAAGAACTACAGCAGAAACTGAAACACCTGATCAGCGGATCCAGACACTCTATACAATCAACACAGGAATTCTTGGACATCATCAGAAATATACACATAGACAAGGAAGAAACCATGGTCTCATTTGACGTAACGGCACTGTTCACCTCTATTGACAAAGCCCTAGCCAGAGAAACAATAGCCAACCTGCAGAACAGACATAACAGACAAAAGGACGTTGAACCTATCAGCAAAGACGGCATACTTAAACTACTGGACTTGTGCCTCACAACACACTTCACATTCAACAACCAGATATACGAACAAATCAACGGAACACCCATGGGCTCACCGATCTCGGGACTCATAGCAGAAGCAGTAATGCAAAGGTTAGAACAAACAGTCTTACCACAAATTCAACCCAAACTCTGGGTCAGATACGTTGATGACACCTTTGTAATCATTAAAAACACGGAAATAGAGAAAACACATCAGATCATCAACTCCACACTCACAGGAATCCGATTCACTAGAGAGGAAGAAAAGGACAACCAACTCCCATTCCTAGACGTGATGGTACAGAGAACACCAAACGGAGAATTCACCACAAAGGTACATAGGAAAGCCACACACACAGACCAAGTCCTGAACTACGAAAGCAACCACCCCAATACACACAAACGAAGTTGCATCAAGACACTATTCAAAAGGGCCACAACACACTGCAGCACACCAGAACTGCAAAAAGAGGAAGAGAAACACCTATACAAGGTATTCACCAAAAACGGATATCCTCGCAATTTCATCAACAGATGCCTAAGGGAAAGACAACGGAACGAGGACATGCCGCAACCCAAAGGACTAGCCACACTACCATACATCAAGAACATCTCTGAATTGACAGCCAAACTACTGCGACCACTAAGACTTATAACAGCACACAAACCAACAGCCACCCTCGGACAACAACTCACCAGAACGAAGGACCCGATACCCAGCATGAGCAAAACCAATGTAGTGTACAAAATCCCATGCAAGGACTGCACAAAACACTATATAGGACAAACAGAAAGACAGCTAACGATCCGCATCCATGAACACCAACTAGCCACGAAACGACATGACCAGCTATCCCTAGTAGCCACACACGCAGACGACAAGCAACATGAATTCGACTGGGACAACACTACCATTATAGGGCAAGCCAAACAAAGAACAGCCAGGGAATTCCTAGAAGCTTGGCACTCATCCACAAACTCCATCAACAAACACATCGACCTGGACCCAATATACCGGCCACTACAGCGGACAGCTGAAACTGACAACCAGAAGTGGCAGGGACAGGCCACTATAAATGCCGGAGGAAACACCACAGAAGCGCTTCACAGGAGGCTCCCAAGCACTGAGGATGTCACCTAGACAGGGGACGAAACATTTGCAACAAAAACTTCCAGCTCGGCGAACAGAACCACAGCAGCAGTCACTATGGTGATTTAAAGTTAGAATCACACGTATAGAAGATGCCCTTTGGTCCATCAAATCTATAATCTCAAAGATACACTCAGTCTACACTAGTCCCACTTTCCCACACTGGGCCCATAGCCTTGATTATTGTGACATTTCAAGTGCTCAGCCAAGTACCTTTTAAAGATTGTGAGGTTGTCTGCCTCAGAGAAAGTGAGGACTGCAGATGCTGGAGATCAGAGTCGTGAGTGTGGTGCTAGAAAAGCACAGCAGGTCAGGCAACATCCAAGGAGCAGGAGAATCAATGTTTCGGGCAAAAGCCCTTCATCAGGAATGACCCTCACTCCTGATGAAATGCTTCTGCACGAATTGTCGATTCTCAGGTTTTCTGCCTCAACTATCCCCCCTGGGTAATGCATTCTGTACATGCAGTACCCTCTGGGTAATTTGTTTGTTCATGAGCTGCAGAGCTATTATTGGATTTGCTGATGAGTCATTGTCAGGATCGTTTGGGCAGTTAATCAGGTTCCACATAAGGGATACAAAAAGGTTCCTGAAGAATTGTGTCATCTGTGACTCAATTGGTGCACAGTCAGCCCCGAAATCACAAGCTTTCAGATACTAGCCCCACTTCCGCAGCTGAAGTGGAAAAATCAACCTAGACGCTCCACTGCTAGGCTGAGGTCTGCTGCACTGTCAGAGGTACCATCTTTCAGCTGCAATGTTAAATTGAAATGGCTCTTCCTGCTGGGTAAGATAGAAAAGATCCAGTGCTGTTATTTGGAAGAAGAGCCCAACAGCCATATTTATTCCTGGATGAACATAACATAAAGGGAATGTGGTCATTACACTATTGTCTGTGGGAACGTGCTATGCACTAATTAACAGCTACGTTTTTGATATGGCATAGTGATTAACTTTAAAGGAATAGTATGTTGACTGTAAAGTATTTGGAGATGCCTGGCATTTTATGAAAAGTGCTGTATAAATGCAAATCCTTCTTCTCAATCTGGTTAGATATTGTTAATTCAAAAAAAGGATGAAGTCTGCCAGGGAGCTTGCTACACATCTTCCTTTGTTCTTCTTACCCTTAACACATTCAAGTGACGCATGTTATTCCCCAGCTTGTATTTGGCTGGTTTGCAAGCAGCCTGTCCATTTTCTAATGCAAGTAAAGCAGAACAATGTCCAGTTTCCTGTTAGATGGAGCCATTTTATTCAGAGGATCATTTTTACACCTAGTTTCAATGGGGTTCAACCTGCGAGCTGGATTCAAACCATTTGACTGTAAAATCACCAAGATCTCAAAGTGCTGCTCAGCCCCCCCTGGTAAAAGGCGTGCTGAGAATAGTTCCAGTTGGAAAATTACAAAACATATAAACACAGGGATGTACCTAATCACTACTGTGCAACATAACAAGGAATCAGGGGAATGCTTGCTCAGACAAATTTATGCATAGATGTAGACACTGAAAAAAATAATCTAGAGGCAAATATAATACAAATTGGAAGAAACCACAGTTTGCAACAGAAGACAAAATAAAGAGAATCCAACCACAGGAAAGAAACAGGGGTAGATGGAGAAAGGGGGATGGGAAACAGAGATGGAAAGTGAGACAGAGACAATTTGAGGGACAGAAAAAAAATGCAACAAAAGCTGCTTTCTTATAAATTTGAGAAAGAGTTTGTATGTCAATACTCCTTCCAATTCATCAGGTCTCTCCAATAGATATGTTTTGTTAATAAAATACTGCTCAGCAATTGTTGTTGGAGGTGCAACAGCCAATCTGTGCACAGAAAGATCCCAAAAACAGTAGATGAGAAGAATTGTGGTTAATCTGTAAGGATGACATGGCTTGAGATGAAGCAATGGTTCAGACACTGTACGACCCCTGCCCGTCATTTAGTAGCTTTTCATTTACCAACATGTAAAAATGTTTCACTGATTTCATTTCAATGTCCAACAAGAACAAGGCAGACAGTGACTGGCATTTCCTCAGCAGTGGTGCCATTCTGGGTATTTGCTGCTCTCTTCAGCGGAACTGGTTTTGAAAAAGAGAAATGTCAGACTCCACACATTGCTGCCAGACCTGCTGAGTTTCTCCAGCGCTTTAATTTCTGAGTTTTATATTTTGGAAAAGGTTCAGAAAAGACTTACAAGGATGTTGCCAGGGTTGGAGGGTTTGAGCTAAAGGGAGAGGTTGAATAGGCTGGGGCTGTATTCCCTGGAGCATTGGAGGCTGAGGGGTGACCTTATAGAGGTTTAAAAAATCATGAGGGAAATGGATAGGATGAACAGACAAAGTCTTTTCCCTGGGGTGGGAGGAGTCCAGAACTAGAGGGCATAGATTTAATGTGAGAAGGGAAAGATTTAAAAGGGACCTAAGGGGCAACTTTTTCAAACAGAGGGTAGTGTGTGCATGGAATGAGCTGCCAGAGGAAATGGTGGAGGCTGGTACAATTACAATATTTAAATGGCATCTGGATGGGTGTATGAATAGGAAGGATTTAGAGGGATATGGGCCAAATGCTGGCAAATGGGACTAGATTAACTTAAGATATCTAGTTAGCATGAATGATTTGGACCTAAGGGTCTGTTTCTGTGCTGTACATCTCTATGACACTATGACTCTAAGATTCACCTTTGACAAAGTGCCAATGCTTTACTATCTGCTGGAATAACTTAATGCTATGGCTATGATCCCCTGGCAACCTGGTTCCTCTCACGATGTTGGATCATAAAATCATTCTTAATTTGCCTTGATGCAGTTTTATAAAGTACCTTGTCTTAAGTGCTGTCCTCTGGACTATGGTTCAGTCTTGATAATAATAGATGACAAACCTCTCAGAGGCAATCCCCACAGTATTCAGGACAGCAAGATTGAAGGTCTAGTGGTAGTGTCACTAGCCTAGCAATTTAGAAGCTCGATGCTAATGCTCTGATCTTCGTTCAAAACCTTCTTCAGCAGTGGGTATGGAACGCCATTAGTTACAATAGGATAGAATAAATAAGGAATTACAAACCTGTTAACCTTACATCATCTGTAGTGAAAAGGCTAGAATCTATTGTGAAGGAAGTGAGAAATGCACACTTGGATGGTCATGAGCTTATTGATGATACGGAGGAGTCAATATTGCACTGGGGTGGACAAAGTTAAAAATCACACAACAGCAGGTTGTAGTCCAGCAGGTTTATTTTGAAATACAAGCTTTTAGAGTGCTGCTCCTTCATCCGGTACTTAGTGGGGCAGGATCATAGGATGAAGAATTTTTTAGTAAAACATCTAAGTGTCATACAACTGATGTCATATATCTAACAGACCTAGGTTGCTGTTCAGTCTTTAATCACTTAGAATGGGGATGCAGGTTTCGATTGATTACTATGTAAATCCCAGAACTTCTTTCAAGTCACAGTCCCGAGATAACTTAAGGTTTTATCAATATAAAAATAAGTGACATCTCAGCTCAGGCAATGCATTAAAGGTGTGAGGTTAGAGTCCACCTTGAGTCTAACCGGTTCTATTTAGAATCATAGAATCATAGAGATGTACAGCAATGCAAACAGACCCTTTGATCCAACCCGTCCATTCCGACCAGATATCCCAACCCAATCTAGTCCCATCTGCCAGTACCCGGCCCATATCCCTCCAAACCCTTCCTATTCATATACGCATCCAAATGCCTCTTAAATGTTGCAATTTTACCAGCCTCCACCACTTCCTCTGGCAGCTCATTCCATACATGTACCACCCACTGTGTGAAAAAGTTGCCTCTTAGATCTCTTTTATATCTTTCCCCTCTCACCCTAAACCTATGTCCTCTAGTTCTGGACTCCCCCGACCCTAGGGAAAAGACTTTGCCTATTTATCCTATCCATGCCCCTCAAAATTTGTAAACCTCTATAAGGTCACCCCTCAGCCTCTGACGCTCCAGGGAAAACAGCCCCAGCCAGTTCAGCCTCTCCCTTTAGCTCAAATCCTCCAACCCTGGCAACATCCTTGTAAATCTTTTCTGAACCCTTTCAAGTTTCACAACATCTTTCCAATAGGAAGGAGACCAGAATTGCACACAATATTCCAACAGTGGCCTAACCAATGTCCTGAACAGCCGCAACATGACCTCCCAACTCCTGTACTCAATAAGGTAAAAACAAGGACTGTAGGTGCTGGAAACCAGAGTCTAGATTAGAGTGGTGCTGGAAAAGCACAGCAGGTCAGACAGCATCCGAGGAGCAGGAAAATCAATGTTTTGGACAAAAGCCCTCCATCAGGAATAAAGGCAGGGTGCCTGCAGAGTGGAGAGATAAATGAGAGGGGCGTGGGGGTGGGGAGAAAATAGAATAGAGTCCAATAGGTGAATAGGGGTGGGGATGGAGGTGATAGGTCAGAGAGGAGGGTGGAGTGGATAGGTGGAAAAGAAGATAGGCTAGTAGGACAGGTCATGGGGGCAGTGCTGAGCTGGAGGTTTGGAGCTAGGGTGTGGTGGGGGAAGGGGAAATGAGGAAAATAGGTGAAATCCACATTGATGCCCTGGGGTTGAAGTGTTCCAAGGCGGAAGATGAGGCGTTCTTCCTCCAGGCGTCGGATGGTGAGGGAGCGGCGGTGGAGGAGGCCCAGGGCCTCTATGTCCTCGGCAGAGTGGGAGGGGGAGTTGAAATGTTGGGCCACAGGGCGGTGGAGTTGATTTGTACGGGTGTCCCGGAGATGTTCCCTAAAGCACTCTGCGAGGAGCTGTCTAGTCTCCCCAATGTAGAGGAGGCCACATCGGAAGCAACGGATACAATAAATGATATTGGTGGATGCGCAGGTAAAACTTTGATGGATGTGGAAGGCTCCTTTGGGGCCTTGGATGGAGGTGAGGGAGGAGCTGTGGGCGCAGGTTTTGCAATTCCTGTGGTGGCAGGGGAGGGTAATACTCTGATCAATAAAAGGAAGCATACCAAATGCCTTCTTCACTATCCTATCTACCTGCGACTCCACTTTCAAGGAGCTATAAACCTGCACTCCAAGGTCTCTTTGTTCAGCAACACTCCCGAGGACCCTACCATTAAGTGTATAAGTCCTGCTAAGATTTGTTTTCCCAAAATGCAACACCTCACATTTATCTGAATTAAACTCCATCTGCCACTTCTCAGCCCATTGGCCCATCTGGTCAAGATCCTGTCCACTACACCTCCAGTTTTGGTGTCATCTGCAAACTTACTAATTGTCATCTGCAAACTTACTAACTGTTTCCAAAGTAGGAATTTATAAAATGTCACATTTACTGACTGCACACAGATTGTGTGCTTTTTGAACAAAATAAATGTATCTGCAAATACAAATTCACCCCATATGAGTGTGTGTGCGCGCTCGCATGTGTGTGTGTGTGTCTGTGAGCACGCGCGTGTGTGTGTGGATCTTATTGGGCACAGTCAGCAGGGATTTGCAAATGGGGAATGGTTTTGAGAAATTTGTTCTTTGAGGATGTTACCAGTGAAATTGATGAAGGTGAGCCAATGAACACACAATACTTAAATTTTCAGAATGCTATGATAAAT
Source organism: Chiloscyllium plagiosum (assembly GCF_037043375.1). NCBI lineage: Eukaryota > Metazoa > Chordata > Chondrichthyes > Orectolobiformes > Hemiscylliidae > Chiloscyllium > Chiloscyllium plagiosum. Next base: position 103,834,111 of record NW_028270145.1, on the reverse strand, counting down.
TCCTCACAGGAGCCTGTTTAGCAACATTAAAGCACAATGTACAGGAAATAATGCATTGGTGTGATTTAATGATTGGTTAACAGACATAAAAGAGAGAGTGGGAATAATTGGGTCAATCTTGTGCTGGCAAATTGTGACTAGTGGGGCTTTACCAGGACCAACATTTTGTTCCCAGTTGTTCACTATATATATCAATGATTTGGAGTTTGAACCAAGTCTAATATTTCCAAATTTGCAAATGACATAAAATTAAGTGGGCATGTATGTGGAAGATGTAAAGCGACTTCAGGAGGGCTTTAACAAATGGGTAAGAACATGGCAGGCAGAATATACTGTGAAAAAAATACAAGATTATTTATTTTGATAGGTGATAGGTATAGAATATTTCTTAAATGGTAAGAGATTGGAAAGTATAGATTTACAAAGTGTCCTGGTCCATAATTCAGTAAATACTAACATGCAGGGAACAGCAAGGTATCAGGAAGGCTGATAGAATGCAAGTCTTTTTTAACAAGACGATTCAATTACAGGGAGGACAGGTCTTGCTTCAATTGCGCAGGAGCTTAGTTAGAGCCCACCTGGAATTCTGCGTGCAGTTTTGGTCTCCTTTTTTCAGGAATTGGAATTAAGGGAGTGCAACAAAGGTTCACCAAACCTGTTCCTGAGATGATTCAGTGAAGAGAGATTGGGCAAACTGGGCTTCTCCAGAGTTTTGAAAAGTGAGGGGTGATCTTGTTGAAATTTACAAAATGCAGGTAAGATATATGCCCAGATTGAGAAGTCTGGAACAAGGGGACAACATTTCAAATTATAAAGGGATGCCACTTCGGTCTAAGATGAGCAGTTTTTTTTTAACTTAGAGGATTATGGAGTTCTTTGTTGCAGAGGGCTGTGGAAGCTCAGTCTTTTAGAATGTTTAAGGTAGGGATTGATTGATTTCTGATAACCAATTGCAAAAACTGTTATGGTGTTAGTATCAGTAAAAAGCATTCGCGGGTTCGATTAGTCATCATTGTATTAAATGGAAGAACAGGGTCAGTGGGCTGAATGGCCTCCTGTCCATTGACTGAGCTATCCCTGTTGAACTAAGTTCTGCCTAACTCACACACCTTCCTGAACTGGAAATACATTTCTATTCATTCATTGTTGACAGATCAAACAACAACAACACCTACACCCTTCCCCATTCCCCAATTCCCCCTCCTCCAGCATTGTGGTGGATGCACCTACATCACAAGCAAAGCAGTGGTTCAAGAGGTGGCTCACCACCACCTTCTCAAGGACAATTATGGATGGGTAATGAATACCGGCCCAGCCAGTAATGCCAATATCCCCTGAATGAATAAAATAAAAAAGTTAGCAGTGAGGACAGAGCGGGAAGGAGTTGCACGGTTTTTCAAAACTTGTGAATGACAAGCAGAGCCTGTGTTAGCTCCTGCCTGCTGCAATCGCTCTACTGTTGCCTGTGTGAAGGGCTTATGCCCAAAACATCAACTCTCCTGCTCCTCGGATGCTGTACTGTTCCAACACCATGCTTTTCGACTCTGATCTCCAGCATCTGCAGTCCTCACTTTCTCTTGCCTGTATGACAGTCTAGTTGTGAAATTCTAAAATTATTCAATTCCTTACAGTGCAGGAAGTGGCCATTCGGCCTATTGAGTCTGCACTAACCCTGCAAAGAGCATCCCACCTAGACCCTTACCCTCTAATCGTAACCCCACATTTATCATGACTCGCCCATCTAACCTACACATCCCTGGACACTAAGGGGCAATTTGGCCTGGCCAATCCACCTAATCTGCACATCCTTGGAATGTGGGAGGAAACACCCAGAGGAATGACCCCACAGACAGTCACTCGAGGCTGGAATCAACCCGGGTCCCTGGAGCTGTGAGGCAGCAGTGCTAAACACTGAGTCACCATGCCACCACTCAAATATGATCAAAAGAGATTGCATTGGTATTGCCCTTTGTATGGGTCCATGATATCTCAAACTGTTTTACAATTAATTAATATTTTTACAGTGTAGTTATTGTTGTCATGCAGAAATTCCAGCAACTGATTTGCATCCAGCAAACTCTCATACAGCAGCAATGTATTCATGCCCAGATAATCTTTTATTACCATGTTGGTTGAGGTATAAATATTGGCCCCAAGATAGCGGGCATAACTCTACTGCTCACTTTCAAAATTGAGATGGGGCCTCAGTTTTAGCTCTCCGTTCGAGGTCAGCAGCCTTTGACAGTGTCGCACTCCCTTGGTATTGCTTTGAGGGAGTGCTACTCTGTTTTCAGGCTCCGATCCTTGAGTGAATTTCAATCCCAATTTCAATCATTAAATTCAGGTGGGAGTGTTGCCCACAGAAACACAAATCGTCATAGCGGCAAGTGCAGCCCAGCAGATTTCAACACATTCATTCACAAATCTTCCAACTGACCCTCGTTTGCAGCTAGTGTTGATCAATCACTCACTTCGTGTAAGCAATAATTACTTGTCTTGTTAATTCATTTATCACTGTATTATGTGCCAGAGAGTCCAAACGTAACCTTCTTGTTTACATTCTGGTATACTCTTGCAACCTTTCTGCCTATACCGAGACTTAAAATAGTCCGTGATTTCTAACAAATTGAGTACAGCTTGTGCCTTTAATATATTCCTGCAACTCACCTTCATTAATAAGCAAGAGAAAACGGTAAACCTTGCTTCAACTTGACCTGGGCGCCTGCAAACCCCGGGCCTACTCTGCCACCTTCAGCTCAGACACTGTAACTTCAGACTGAAGCTGTTCTGTTCCCAAATCTCACACTATGTATGGGCATAAAAGGTTAGGAGTAAAGACTAAATACGTAGGAGCAGAAATGAGACCATTTGACCCATCGATTCTGCTTCACTATTCAATCATGGCTGTTAAGTTTCTCAATCCCATTCTTCCGCTTCCTCCCCATAATCTTTGATCCCCTTGACAATCAAGAACCTATCTATGTTTAATCAGTCCTTCCAATTTGTTCTGCAATCATGGATAGTTTGTGGACTCAACTGCGCATTCCCATATTGCCAAAAGCATTTGACTCCCTCCTTAGTCAAGAATCTATCTACCTCTTCTTAAAAATATTTAATGATACTGCCTCCAGGGAAGAAAGCTCCAATGACCCATCACCCCCTGAGAGAAAAAAATAAAATCTTCCTCATCACTTTCCTAAAGACAAGACCCCCTTATTTTAAACTCTGTCCCCTAGTTCTGTTTCTCCCACTCAATGAAACAGTATCCATCCTTTGAAGTTCCCTCAGAGTTTATAAATATTTGTAATCAATGTCAAGGTCTTTTCCCCAGAGTAGGGGAGTTCAAAACTAGAGGGCATAGGTTTAAGGTGAGAGGGGAAAGATTTAAAAGGGGCTTGAGGTGCATCATGGAACAAGCTGTCAGAGGAAGTGGTGGAGGCTGGTACACTTACAATATTTAAAAGTTGTCTGAATAGGTATATGAATAGGAAGGGTTTGGAGGGATATGGGCCAAGTGCTGGCAAATGGGACTAGGTTCGGTTAGGATAACTGGTCGGCATGGACGAGTTGGACTGAAGCGTCTGTTTCTGTGCTGTATATCTCTAAGACTCTATATTTGTGCTAAATGTGATATGAATAATCTATAAAAAAGCTGGAATAATGAATTTGCTGATGACCATGAAACCATTGTTGATTGTTGGAAAAGCCCATCTGGCTCAGGGAAGGAAACTGCTATCATTAAAGGTCAACTCTATATGTGACTCTGGACCCACAGCAACATGGTTGACTCTTAAGTGCCCTCTGAAATGACCTGGTAAGCCACTCAGTTCAAGGGTAGTGAGGGACAGGCAATGACCTAAGGCCAGCTAGTGATGCCAATGTCCCACGAGGACAATCAGCCTGTTCAGACTTGTTATGACACACCTGTGGAGTAGCTGGGACTTGAAATAAAGCCTTTCAGCTCAGAGATAGGGACACTATCACAGCGTCATAAGGTTCCTTAACATTGTACACTATACTCTGGTAGGATTCAAACCCAGATTTCCAGAATATCATCCTGGAACTCTGGATCACTAGTCCAGAGACATTATCACTACACTATTACCTGTCTGATAACTGGACTTCATTATGGATCTGAACGTGGTAACTTTTAGACAGACTTCCAGCTTTTATTTTAATCAACATGTTCAGGCATGTTACAACATATCCCTGGAGCAACTGGGACTTGAATCCAGGGCTACTGGCTCAGAGTAGGGTCACTACCACTGTGCCAGAACAGCCGCACTCAGGCTGTCATATATCTCAATATGATCATCTGGATTCAGATTCAAAGCTTCCTCACAAGATAAAGTCCCATCCCAGGAATTAGGCAAACCTTGTCTGAACTGTCTAATTAATATCCCAGAAGATTTGGGGCTGAGTTTGTAATTGACAAAGCCACCTTGCTGTGTGCTTAATTCACAACAGCACCAACTTAGAGTCATAATGTCGTGCAGCAAGGAATCAGACCCTTCTTTCCAATTAATCCATGCCGATCAGATAACCTAAATTAATCGAGTCCCATTTGCCAGCATTTGGCCCATATCCCTCTAAACCCTTCCGATTCATATATCCATCCAGATGCGTTTTAAATGTTGTAATCGTACCGGCCTCTACCACTTCCTCTGGAAAAGGAAGTCCAGAGGTCAGAGGTGAAGCCACTGAAACAATGCGGGGTACTGCTGGGCAGAAGGAAGTCAGGAGTGTACCAGGGTTCAGATGAGTCAGAGACCTGGAGGGCTAGCCAAGGTTACTTTTCACAGCAGAGAGTGGCGCGAGCTGGGTGGAAGTGAAGTTGGAGCGCAGAGCTAGTCGGGAAGGTAAGTGATTGATATTTAAGAACTTACCTCGACGCCAACGGTCTTTTCACAGCAGAGAGCGGCGCGAGCTGGGTGGAAGTGAAGTTGGAGCGCAGGGCTAGTCGGGAAGGTAAGTGATTGATATTTGAGTGGGTGTGTTCTACAGGTCCACAGGTAAGCTACTCAGTGTTCTTGTTTTGGAGACGAAGTGTAGAGTAATTGCAGCGCAGGCAGTGGAATGTTCCTCCTGCAGGATGTTTGAGGTAGGGGTGACCACCGATACTCCTGCCAACTTCATCTGCAGGAAATGCAGTCAGATCCTGCTCCTCACAGAACGAGTTAGGGAACTGGAACTGGAGTTGGATGAACTGAGGATTATTCGAGAGGCTGAGAGGGTGATAGACAGAAGCTACAGGGACATAGTTACGCTAGAGAACAGAGGTAGCTGGGTAACAGTTAGAGGTGGGAAGGGGAGGAAGCAGGCAGTGCAGGGATCCCCTGTGGTCGTTCCCCTCAACAATAAGTATACCGCTTTGGATACTGTTGGGGGGGATGGCCTAGCAGGGGTAAGCTGCAGTGACCGGGTCTCTAGCACGAGGTCCGGCTCTGAGGCTCAGAAGGGAAAGGGGGAGAGGAGGAGAGAGCTAGTGATAGGAGACTCGTTAGTTAGAGGAACGGACAGGCGGTTCTGTGGACATGGGCGAGACTCTCGGATGGTTTGTTGCTTCCCGGGTGCCAGGGTCCAAGACATCTCGGACCGTGTCTTCAGAATCTTTAAGGGGGAGGGTGTGCAGCCAGAAGTGGTGGTGCACGTTGGCACCAACGACATAGGTAGGAAGAGGGGTGGGGAGGTCATTCAGGAGCTCAGGGAGTTAGGCTGGAAGCTAAAAGCTAGGACGGACAGAGTCGTCATCTCTGGGTTGTTGCCGGTGCCACGTGACAGTGAGGCAAGGAATAGGGAGAGAGTGCAGTTGAACACGTGGCTGCAAGGATGGTGTAGGAGGGAGGGCTTCAGGTATTTGGACAATTGGACTGCATTCTGGGGAAGGTGGGGCCTGTACAAGCAGGACGGGTTGCACCTGAACCAGAAGGGCACCAATATCCTGGGGGGTAGGTTTGCTAGCACTCTTCGGGGGGGTTTAAACTAATTTGGCAGGGGGATGAGATCCGGACTTGTAGTCCAGCAAGTAGGCTAGCTGTTTGTCAGGATGTCCAAGAATGTAGGGAGGCTGTGGAGAAGGTAGCACTGACAGGGAGTACTTGCGGACACAGAGATGGGCTCAAGTGTGTATACCTCAATGCAAGGAGTATCAGAAATAAGGTGGGTGAACTTAAGGCATGGATCGGTACCTGGGACTACGATGTTGTGACCATCAAGGAAACGTGGATAGAAGAGGGACAGGAATGGTTGTTGGAGGTTCCTGGTTACAGATGTTTCAGTAAGATTAGAGAGGGTGGTAAAAAAGGAGAGTGGATGGCGTTGCTAATTAGAAATGGTATAAAGGCTGCAGAAAGGCAGTTCGAGGGGGATCTGCCTTTGGAGGTAGTATGGGCTGAAGTCAGAAATAGGAAAGGTGCAGTCACCTTGTTGGGCGTTTACTATAGGCCCCCCAATAGCAGCAGAGATGTGGAGAAACAGATTGGGAAACAGATTTTGGAAAGGTGCAGAAGCCACAGGGTAGTAGTCATGGGTGATTTCAACTTCCCAAATATTGATTGGAAGCTCTTTAGATCAAGTAGATTGGATGGGGCGGTGTTTGTGCAGTGTGTACAGGAAGCTTTTCTAACTCAGTATGTAGATTGCCTGACCAGAGGGGAGGCCATATTGGATTTGGTACTTGGTAACGAACCGGGACAAGTGATGGGCTTGTTAGTGGGTGAACATTTTGGTGATGGTGACCACAATTCTGTGACTTTCACCTTGGTTATGGAGAGAGATAGGTGCGTGCCAACAGGGTAGGTTTTACAATTGGGGGAAGGGTAAATACGATGCTGTAAGACAGGATCTGAGGAGCATAAGTTGGAAGCATAGGCTGTCAGGGAAGGATGTCGTGGAAATGTGGAACTTTTTCAAGGAACAGATACGACGTGTCCTTGATATGTGTGTACCTGTCAGGCAGGAAAGAAATGGTCGTGTGAGGGAACCTTGGTTGACGAGGGAGGTTGAATGTCTTGTAAAGAAGAAGAAGGGGGCTTACATAAGGTTGAGGAAATAAGGTTCAGACAGAGCATTGGAAGGATACAGGATTGCCAGAAGGGAGCTGAAGAAAGGGATTAGGAGAGCTAAGAGAGGGCATGAAAAATCTTTGGCTGATAGGATCAAGGATAACCCCAAGGCCTTTTATGCGTATGTGAGAAACATGAGAATGACGAGAACGAGGGTAGGTCCGATCAAGGACAGTACTGGGAGACTGTGTATTGAGTCAGAAGAGATAAGTGAGGTCTTGAATGAGTACTTTTCTTCAGTATTTACAAACGAGAGGGACCGTATTGTTGAAGAGGAGAGTGTGAAACGGACTGGTAAGCTAGAGGAGATACTTGTTGGGAAGGAAGATGTGTTGGACATTTTGAATAACTTGAGGATAGACAAGTCCCCCGGGCCTGACGGGATATATCCTAGGATTATGTGGGAAGCAAGAGAGGAAATTGCAGAGCCGTTGGCAATGATCTTTTCGTCTTCACTGTCAACAGGGGTGGTACCAGAGGTCTGGAGAGTGGTGGTACAAGTCTTATTGAATTCTTTGAGGAGGTGACCAAGCATGTGTATCAGGGTAGAGCAGTGGATGTAGTATACATGGATTTTAGTACGGCATTTGAGAAGGTTCCCCATGGTAGGCTTATGCGGAAAGTCAGGAGGCATGAGATAGAGGGAAATTTGGCCAGTTGGATAGAGAACTGGCTAACTGGTGAAAGTCAGAGAGTGGTGGTAGATGGTAAATATTCAGCCTGGAGCCCAGCTACAAGTGGAGTTCCGCAGGGATCAGTTCTGGGTCCTCTGCTGTTTGTAACGTTTATTAATGCCTTGGAAGAGGGAGTCGAAGGGTGGGTCAGTAAATTTGCAGATGATACGAAGATTGGTGGAGTTGTGGATAATGAGGACGGCTGTTGTCGGCTGCAAAGGGACTTAGATATGATGCAGAGCTGTGCTGAGGAGTGGCAGATGGAGTTCAACCCTGCCAAGTGTGAGGTTGTCCATTTTGGAAGGACAAATAAGAATGCGGAATACAGGGTTAACGGTAGGGTTCTTAGTGAGGTGGAGGAACAGAGGGATCTTGGGGTCTATGTTCATAGATCTTTGAAAGTTGCCACTCAGGTGGATAGAGCTTGTAAGAAGGCCTATGGTGTATTAGCGTTCATTAGCAGAGGGATTGAATTCAAGAGTCGTGAAGTGATGTTACAGCTGTACAGGACTTTGGTTAGGCCACATTTGGAGTACTGTGTGCAGTTCTGGTCGCCTCACTTTAGGAAAGATGTGGAAGCTTTGGAGATGGTGCAGAGAAGATTTACCAGGATGTTGCCTGGAATGGAGAATAGGTCGTACGAGGATAGGTTGAGCGTGCTCGGCCTTTTCTCATTGGAACGGAGAAGGATGAGGGGTGACTTGATAGAGGTGTATAAGATGATCAGGGGAATAGATAGAGTAGACAATCAGAAACTTTTTCCCCGGGTACAACAGAGTGTTACAAGGGGACATAAATTTAAGGTGAAGGGTGGAAGGTATAGGGGAGATGTCAGGGGTAGCTTCTTTATCCAGAGAGTTGTGGGGGCATGGAATGCGCTGCCTGTGGGAGTGGCAGAGTCAGAATCATTGGCGAACTTTAAGTGGCAATTGGATAGGTACATGGATGGTTGCTTAAGCAACGGCAAATGTTCGGCACAACATCGTGGGCCGAAGGGCCTGTTCTGTGCTGTATTGTTCTATGTTCTATGTTCTATGTTACACAGCTAGAGTATTTTTAGTGAGGTGATGGGCAGGAATTTCCAGAGAGTGGAAGTCTGCACCTTACTCATGCAACAAAGCAGCTCTGTGTTTCTGACGGGAGATTCTAATCAGATCTTCTTCATAGTTGTGGAGACGATCCTTTCACTCATACAGTCCCTTGTGGTGCGAAACATTTGGGGTAAGGTAAACATTGCCCCCTCTTTCACAGTCAAATGACCTGCTGAGGCCATATAGACAACATCCACCACTCTGCCTTCATCAATCTTCTTAGTCACTTCTTCAAAAAACTCAAAAAGTGTAGTGCTGGAAAAGCACAGCATGTTAGGCAGCATCCAAGGAGCAGGAGAGTCAATGTTTCAGGCGTAAGCCCTTCATCAGAAACTTCTTCAAAAAACTCAATCAAGTTCTTTCAAATAACTATACAAATGATCCAACTTGCCTGTTTTTACCCCATAATCTATGGTTTTCTCCTTTGCAACTATATATTTGCATTCCTTTTCAGAAATTAATATTAAATGTACATTCAAGAAATATATTCCAGATTGTAACAACTTGTGTAAAAATAAACTTTGGCCAATTTCCTTCTTCTGTCTTTTATCATGTTCAGACATAGTGTCAAGTGGATAATTCATCTTGGTCTCCTCCAGAGGTCAACAGCATCATAACACCGGTCTTTAGCTAATGAGATTCACTCCATGTCATATGATAACTTGTGTGAAGGCACTGGATACTGCAAAGACACAGGATTCTGATAACACTCCAACAGTAGGACAGAAGACTTGTGTTCTAATACCTGCCATTCCACTCACTAACCAAATTGTTCCAACAAGTTACAACACCGGCATCTACTTAACAATGTGGAAAATTGCCCATGTATATTCTGTACACAAAAAATAGGACAATTACAACCCCATCAGTCTACTCTCAATCACTAGTGGAGTGGTAGGAGAGTGGTATCTACTAGTACTCACTAAGCAGTAGGAGAAATTGAGGACTGCAGATGCTAGAGAGTCAAAGTCAAAACGTGTGATGATGGAAAAGCACATTAGCATCCGAGAGCAGGAGAGTTGATGTGATAAAGGACTCTCCTGCTCCTTGGATGCTGCCTGACCTGCTGTGCTTTTCCAGCACCACATTTTTCGACTCCTACTCAGTAGTAGTAAAGTTTTTTAAAATGTCCATCCACAGGATGAGGGCATCGCTGGCTAGCCCAGCATTTAGTGCCCATCCCTAAGTTAAGAGTCAACCAGATTGCTGTGAGTCTGGAGTCACATGTAGACCAGACCAGGTAAGAATGGCACTCTCCTTCACTAACAGGAACCAGATGAGTTTTTCCAACAATCAATAATGGATTTATGATCATTATTAAACTCTTCATTTTAGATTTTTATTGAATTCAAATTCCACCATCTGGTGTGACACGATTCAAACCCAGGTGCCCAGACATTACCTGGATTTGTGGAATAACAGTCCAGCAATATTACAACTAGGCCATTGCCTCCCCATTGCCATGGGATTTCTATGACGATTGCTGTTGGCCTATCCTTTTGTCTGGGCAGTTCTTCTCCTGACTTTGACACAACTTTCCAACAAACACGGATAAAACAACTGAAGTCAAGAGGAGAGGTGAGAGTGACTTGACATCAAGGCTACATTCACCTGAGGGTCGAATCAAGAAGCCCTAGCAAATCTGGAATCAGTGGCAGCAGTATAAATACCTCAGGAGCAGGGTCAGTCAGAGTGAACTTGGGGGTAAGCAGCAGGATAAATACCTCAGGAGCAGGGTCAGTCAGAGTGACCCTGGGGGTGAGTAGCAGGATAAATACCTCAGGAGTGGGATCAGTCAGAGTGAACCTGGGAGGAACAGCAGGCTAAATACCTGAGGAATGTGGGTCAGTCAGAATGAACGTGGAGCTTAATGTAGGGATGGCGCTATGGTGATGACATCACCATCACCAAAGGTTACCTTTACTTGGTTGCTCAGAAATCAGGTTTGCAGACTGAGTGAGTAGTGTCTGCAGAGAGATAAAGATCTTTGTGTAGGTATTGTCTGTCGGGAATAGAGGAGCAGGAGTGAGCAACCTGAGTTTGGTGACTAATGTGTTAGATTGTGTCATCAGTTCCTGGATTGTTGCCTGTAGTTGATAAGCTTGATTGAGTTGATAAAGTTCACAATGGCAGGCATGTGGAATGCTCCTCCTGCAATACATGGGAAATCAGGGACATTTCCAGTCTCCATGGTGACTTGTGCACAGGATGTATGTTTGGATGAAGCTCCTGATTTGCCACATGGTAGTGCTCGGAGCTGCAAATGGACTCACTATGGAGTATCCATGAGGCTGAGATTGTCAGGGATCGTATGTTGAGTGTGCTGCTCACCCCACCAGTAAAGGCTACACAGACAGAGCAGAGTTGGGTGACCATCAGGAAGCCTGGTAAGCTTGGGAAGGCAGTGCAAGAGTCCCCTGTGGACATTCCCCTCTCAAACAGGTATACTGTTTTGGATACTGTTAGTGAGGGGCGGAGTGGCCTCTCAGGGGAAAGTGACACCAGTAACTACATTGGTGGCACTTTAACTGGCGCTGTTTTTTCATTGGCGGGGGGGGAGGTGTGGGTCAAAGTGTAGGCAAGCAGCAGCAATGGGGGACCATACAGCTGGGGGCACCAATAGGCTCTTCTGTGGCTGCAAGCAAGAAGATCCCAGGCTGGTGTATTGTCTTTCTGGTGCCAGGGTCAAGTATGTCTCTGAGCAGGCACAAGATAGCCTGAAGGGGGTGGGTGAGCAGCCAGAGGTTGTGGTCCATATTGTTATGAACAACAGAGGGCAAAGGGAGAGGTGAGTCCCTGCGAAGGGAGTTCGGGGAGTTAGTTAAGAAGTTGAAAAGCAGAACCTTTAGGCTTATAATCTCAGGATTACTTACTATGCCATGTGTCAATGAGGCTTGGAATAGGAAGATAGTATAGTTAGATATGTGGCTAAAGGAGTGCTGTAGAAGGGGGGCTTCAGGTGTGTGGACCATTGGGATATGTACCGGGCTAGTTGGGACCGGTACAACAAAGGTACGAATTCCAGATAAACTAGGTGGGGGGGGGGGGGTGGTGGGAAGACGGCAATATCCTGGCAGGGAGGTTTACTTGTGCCACTCAGGAGGGTTTAAGCTAGTGTTTTAGGGAGACTGAGGGAATCTGAGTAGGTCAGTAAGTAAAATAATGAAGGAGGAGCCAGTGGAAGGACAGACATAGTGAGGTCTGGCAGTCCAAGGTGTACCTGTTTTAATGCAAGGAGTATAGTAGGAAAGGCAGATGAACTGATAAGGGAGAATATCGCAGTTGGACTGAGGGAGGACACTTTGGAAGGTAATCCATATGGGTGGAGCTCAGGAAAAGGACGGTGCAATCACTTTGATGGGATTGTACTGCAGGCCCCGTAATGGAGGAACAGATATGTGGACAAATTGTGAAAAAATGTGAAAACAACAGGGTTGTTGTGTTGAATTATTTTAACTTCCCCTATATTGACTGGGACTCATTTAGTTCCAAGGGCTTGGATGGGAAAGAATTTGTTAGGTGTTTCCATTATGGTTTTTCAAAGCAATAAGTAAATAGTCCAACTAAGGAAGGGGCCATACTAGACATGGTATTGGGGAATGAGCTGGTCAGGTGATTGAAGTTTCAGTGAGGTATCATTTTGGGAATAGTGACCATAATTCTGTAAGTTTTAAGTTACTCGTGGATAAGGATAAGAGCAGTTCTTGGGTGAAAACTGGGGGAAGGCTAACTCCACAATATTACGCAGGAACTGGGGAATATAAACAGGGGCGGCTGTTTGAGGGTAACTCCACATCAGGACGGAGGGCTTCAGGTACTTGGATTAGCACATTGCTGTAAAAATGAAACATAAAGATGGCAAGATTCAGCAATCTTGGATAACATGAAAAACTGAGAGCTTAGTCAAAAAGAAACAGAAGGCATGTTTAAAGTTGAACATGACCTCTCATTATTGAATCCTTCACCCTGGGAAAAAGCTTGTCTCTATCCACCCTGTCTATACCCTTCATGATTTTGTAAACCTCAATCAGGTCCCCCCTCAATCTCCTTTTCTCTAGTGAAAATAAACCTAACCTACTCAACCCCTCTTCATAGCCAACACCTTCCATACCAGGCAACATCCTCGTAAACCTTCTCTGCTCCCTCTCCAAAGCATCCACATCCTTTTGGTAATGTGGCGACCAGAACTGTACACAGTATTCTAAATGTGGCCGTACCAATGTCTCGTACAATTTTAACATGACTTGCCAGCTCTTATTCTCAATACCCCATCCACCGAAGGCAAGCATACCATATGCCTTCTTGACCACTCTATCTACCTGTGCAGCAACCTTCAGGGTACAATGGACCTGCACTCCCAGATCTCTCTGCTCATCAACCTTTCCTAAGGTTCTTCCATTCATTGTATAATTCGCTCTAGAATTAGTCTTGCCTAAATGCATCACCTCACATTTGTCTGGATTGAAATCCATATGTCACTTTTCCGTCCAACCCTCTAGTCTATCTATATCCTACCGTATTCTCTGACAGTCCCTTATACTTTCTGCTACTCCACCAATCTTTGTGTCATCTACAAACTTGCTGATCATACCAACAGTCTCCTTTTCTAGGTCATTTATGTATATCACAAACAACAGTGGACCCAATACTGACCCCTGTGGAACACAACTGGTCACCTTTCTCCATTTCGAGAAACTGCCTTCAACTACTACTCTCTGTCTCCTGTTGCTCAACCAGTTCTTTATCCACCTAGCTAGAACACCCTGCAAACCATGTGACTTCACTTTCTCCATTAGTCTACAATGGAGAACCTTATCAAACGCCTTACTAATGTCCATGTATATGACATCTACAGCCCTTCCTTCATCTACCAACTTGGTCACTTCCTCGAAGAACTCTATTAAGTTGGTTAGGCACAATCTCCCTCGCACAAAACCATGTTGCCTATCACTGATAAGCTCATTTTTTTCTAAATATAAATAGATCCTATCTCTTAGTACCCTTTCCAGCAACTTCCCAACCACTGCCTTCAGGCTCACTGGTCTGTAGTTACCCGGAATATCCCTACTACCCTTCTTGTACAGGGGGACAACATAAGCTACCCTCCAGTCCTCCGTCACCTCACCTGTATTTAAGGATGCCACAAAGATATCTGCCAGGGCCCCAGCTATTTCCTCTCTTGCCTCCCTCCGCAACCTGGGATAGATCCCATCCGGTCATGGGGATTTGTCCACCTTAATAATCTCTAGCCTACCCAACACATGTCAAAGGATGAGGGATGTCCTGATAGAAGTTTACAACATATGTTGCAAACCTGGGGGAAGAAATAGCATTTGAGGTTTAATCTGGAAAAATGCAAGGTCATAGAGTCATAGAGATGTAGAGCATGGAAACAGACCCTTCGGTCCAACCCGTTCATGCTGACCAGATATCCCAACACAATCTAGTCCTACCTGCCAGTACCCGGCCCATATCCCTCCAAATCCTTCCTATTCATATACCCATCCAGATGCCTTTTAAATGTTGCAATTGTACCAGCCTCCACCACTTCCTCTGGCAGCTCATTCCATACACGTACCACCCTCTGTGTGAATAAGTTGCCCCTTAGGTCTCTTTTATATCTTTCCCCTCTCACCCTAAACCTATGCCCTCTAGTTCTGGACTCCGCGATCCCAGGGAAAAGACTTTGTCTATTTGTCCTATCCATGCCCCTCATAATTTTGTAAACCTCTATAAGGTCACCCCTCAGCCTCCGACACTCCAGGGAAAACAGGCCCAGCCTGTTCAACCTCTCCCTATAGCTCAGATCCTCCAACCCTGGCAACATCCTTATAAATCTTTTCTGAACCCTTTCAAGATTCACAACATCTTTCCGATAGGAAGGAGACCAGAATTGCACGCAATATTCCAAAAGTGGCCTAACCAATGTCCTGTACAGCCGCAACATGACCTCCCAACTCCTATACTCAATACTCTGACCAATAAAGGAAAGCATACCAAACGCCTTCTCCACTATCCTAACTACCTGCGACTCCACTTTCAAGGGGCTATGAACCTACACTCCAAGGTCTCTTTGTTCAGCAACACTCCCTAGGACCTTTCCATTAAGTGTATAAGTCCTGCTAAGATTTGCTTTCCCAAAATGCAGCACCTCACATTTATGGTAATGCATTTTGGAAGGTCTAATGCAGGAGGAAAGTATGTAGTAAAAGGCAGAGCCATTAGTAGCATCAGCATACAGAGGGATCGAGACGTACAGGTCCTCAGTTCCCTGAAAGTGGCAACAGAAGTGGGTAAGGTGGTCAAAAAGGCATATGGCATGCTTGCCTTTAATGGTCAGGGCAAAGAGTACAAAGATTGTACTCTTTGCAAGTCAGGTTGTAGCTATATCGAACTTAGTAAGGGCTCGTTTGGAATATTGGATGCAGTCCTGGACATCACACTATCAGAATGATAAGGAGACTTTAGAGAGGGTACAGAAATAATTTACAAGGATATTGCCTGGTTCATAGGGTATTAGCTATGAGGAGAGATTGGACAAACTTGGTTTGTTTTCACTCGAATATCAAAGGATGAAGGACGTCCTGATAGAAGTTTACAAAATTATGAGAGGCATGGACAAAATGGATAGTCGCAGTCTTTATTTCCAGTGTAGAGGACATAGGTTTAAGGTAAAAGGGGGTAAGTTTAAAGGAGGTGTGAGAGGCACATTTAATCCAGAGACTCTGACAATTCTGAGGACTTAGTTTGAATCCTGCCATGGCAGCTCATGCAATTGTAGTTCAATAAATACCTGGACTTAAGAGTCGAGAGTGTGGCACTGGAAAAGCACAGCAGGTCAGGCAGCATCCAAGGAGCAGGAGAATCAATGTTTCGGGCAAAAGCCCTTCATCAGGAAAGACGCTTGTGAACCGAATGGGTAGAGAGATAAATGGGAGGGGGGTGGGGCTGGGGGGCAAGGTAGCTGAGAGTGCGATAGTTAGACGGAGGTGGTGATAGCTCGGAGAGGAAGGTGGAGCGGCTAGGTGGGATGGAAGATGGACAGGTAGGACAGGTCATGAGGGCAGTGCTGATTTGGATGGTTGGAACTGGGATAAGATGGGGAGAAGGAAAATGAGGAAACTGGTGAAATCCACATTGATGCCATGTGGTTGGAGGTTCCTGAGGCACAATATGAGGCATTCTTCCTCCAGGAAGGGGCTGTTTGTAATTTCCTGAAAGAACACAGGGTTCTTGTGGAGCAGTGGTAGTGTCCATACCTCTGAGTCAGGAGGCCCAGGTTCAAGTTCCACCTGCTCCAGTGGTGTTTAAGCAATCACTGAACATGGTTTGGAGATGCTGGTGTTGGACTGGGGTGTGCAAAGTTAAAAATTGCACAATACCAGGTTATAAAAAATGGGTGGCACAGTGGCTCAGTGTTAGCACTGCTGCCTCACAGCAACAGGGTCCTGGGTTCGATTCCAGCGTCAGGCGTCTGTCTATGTGGAGTTTGCACAATCTCCCTGTGTCTGCCTGGATTTGCTCCGGTTTCCTCCCACAGTCCAAAGATGTGCAAGTCAGGTGAATTGGCCATGCTAAATTGCCCATAGTGCTAGGTGCATTAGTCAGAGGGAAATGGGCTGGGTGGGTTACTCTTCAGAGGTTTGGTGAGGACTGGTTGGGCCGAAGGGCTTGTTTCCACATTGTAGGGAATCTAATCTAACATCCAAGATCTGGAGTGGCAAATGAAGCGTCAGCCCCCTCTAGTGGTGCAAATTCTTAACAGCTTCAGGATAGCCTTACTGTCAAAGTGTGTGTGCGTGTGTATTGATAACCACAATTATGGGACTGCTGCTGCTAAAGATTGGAACACATGCCTGATCAGGTGTTTACTCACCACAAACTCTTGTGAGCAATTGTTACAATTATGTGAGACAACAGAAATAGCTTTAGAAGGACAATTACACATCAATAGTTTCATAAATCACATTGTTTAAATGCAAGGCCATTTTAACGGGTGCGAAACAACTGCAATTTTGATTGCAAGGGGATCATTAAGATTAAAAAAATAAATAATCAGAAAGGAGCAGCCTTTGATAAGTTATGTTCAATTGTTTACAAATTTGCTAACTCCTCTCTCTCTCTCCTTTCATCGTCTAAACCATTGTTTCTTGTTTGCAGTTAAAAGCTGATACCTCAAATCAAGTTGTTAATCTTCATCCGCAAGGTGAAGTGAGTGCAGACAGGCTGTTTGAATATTAAGGCATCACAAACTGACACTGATTTGTTCCCTTAGCAGATATCCGCAGTCACACAACGTAAAAATAAGAAACGGCACCCATGGAACAAATTACTGCAGATGCTGAAATCTGTATTGAAGACAATAAATGCTGGAGATCACAGTGGGTCAGACAGCATCCCTGGAGAGAGAGCAAGCTAATGTGTTGAAAGAGCACAGCAATTCAGGCAGCATCCAAAAAGCTTCGAAATCGATGCTTCGGGCAAAAGCCCTTCATCAGGAATAAAGGCAGAGAGCCTGAAGCGTGGAGAGATAAGCTAGAGGAGGGTGGGGTGGGGATAGAGTAGCATAGAGTACAATAGGTCAGTGGGGGAGGAGATGAAGGTGATAGGTCAGGGAGGAGAGGGTGGAGTGGATAGGTGGAAAAGGAGCTGGGCAGGTCGGACAAGTCCGGACAAGTCAAGGGGATCGTGTTGCTGGAGGTTAGAAACTAGGATGAGGTGGGGGAAGGGGAAATGAGGAAGCTGTTGAAATCCACATTGATGCCCTGGGGTTGAAGTGTTCCGAGGCGGAAGATGAGGCGTTCTTCTTCCATGCGTCTGGCGGTGAGGGAGCGGCGGTGGAGGAGGCCCAGCACCTCCATATCCTCGGCAGAGTGGGAGGGGGAGTTGAAATGTTGAGCCACGGGGCGGTTTGTGAGCCTAGAAGACTCTTCACGAGCTCTGACTCGAATGGTTAGCTTGCTCTCACTCCATGAATGCTGTCTGACCCGCTGAGAAATGGCATCTACAGCTCTTTGAGACATAATAAAACAGTGCAAGACACTTCACAGAGGTATAGTAAAACCCAAAAATGGTACAAAGCCACATGAGAAGATAATTGAAGCATTGAACATAGGGGCATGTATTGGCCAATTAACCCCTTAGATGCCTGGCAGAATCTGTGGAGAGAAATCAGAGTTATGTTTCAGATCCAATGACCTTTTGCTGTGTTTTTCCAACTGTTTTCGTTTTTGTTTCTGATTTCAAGCATCTTTGCTTTTTTGGGTTTTTTTCCCTCCTCCGTTCAGATAATAATCCGTATGCCTGTTTTTGCTACTAAAGTGGATAACCTCAAATTTACCCAAGTTGTACTGAGCCTGCTATGCATTCACCAACACAATCAATATATTCAACTCACACTGGAGAATCTCTGCATCCTTATCAAGAGGCTGAACAGTGGCTTGGTGGTTAGCACTGCTGCCTCACAGTGTCGGGGCCCAGGGTCAACTCCACCCTGCGTTGAATGTCAGTGTGGAGTTTGCATGTTCTCCCTGTGTCTGCGTGGGTTTCCTCCAGGTGCTCTGGTTTCCTCCTACAGTCTGAAGATGTACAGGTTAGGTGGATTAGCCATGGGAAGCGCAGAGATAGGGTAGGGTAGGAGTTGGATCTGGGTGGGATGCTCTTCGAAGGGTTGGTATGAACGCAATGGGCCGAATGGCATCCTTCCATACTGTGCGGATTCTATGACACTCACAGCTCACCCCCGCACCCAGCTTTGCATCACCTGGAGGCCTGACATATAGTTTCCTCATCTCAGTCATCAATATAAATATATTGTGAATAGCTGGGGTAAACTTACTGTTCCTTGCGACACCTCACTTGTCATTGTCTGCTCCTGGGAAATAGCCCGTTTATTTGGGGGTTAAAATATAGGTTATAAGGAGTCTCTTGAAGGAGGAGAGAGAAGTAGAGTGTTTACAGAGTGATGCCCAGAGCAAAAAGTATAGGCAGCCAAAGGCAAAACCAGCAACAATGGAGGGTTTGCAATCGAGATGGTCAAGTTGTCAGAACCGCTTCAACTTCTCCACCCCTCTCACCCACTCCAACCTCTCACCCTCGGAACGTGCAGCCCTCCATTTCCTCCATTCCAACCCCAACCTCACTATCAAACCAGCAGACAAGGGAGGCGCAATAGTAGTTTGGCGCACCGATCTTTAAACCGCTGAGGCTAAATGGCAGCTTGCGGATACCTCCTCCTACTGCCCCCTTGACCATGACCCCACCTCCCACCACCAAACCATCATCTCCCAGACCATCCATAACCTCATCACCTCAGGGGATCTCCCATCCACCGCCTCCAACCTCATAGTCCTACAACCCCGCACCGCCCGTTTCTACCTCCTGCCCAAAATCCACAAACCTGACTGCCCCGGACGACCCATTGTCTCAGCCTGCTCCTGCCCCACCGAACTCATCTCTGCATACCTCGCCATGGTCCTGTCCCCCTTAGTCCAAGAACTCACCACCTACGTTCAGGACACCACCCATGCCCTCCACCTCCTCCATGATTTTCGCTTCCCCGGTCCCTAACACCTTATCTTCACCATGGACATCCAGTCCCTGTACACCTCCATCCCCCATCACGAAGGACTCAAAGCCCTACGCTTCTTCCTTTTCCGCCGTACTGACCAGTACCCTTTCACTGACATCCTCCTTTGACTGACTGAACTGGTCCTCACCCTGAACAACTTCTCTTTCCAATCCTCCCACTTCCTCCAAACCAAAGGAGTAGCCATGGGCACCCGCATGGGCCCCAGCTATGCCTGCCTCTTCGTAGGATATGTGGAACAGTCCATCTTCTGCAGCTACACTGGCACTACGCCCCACCTTTTCCTCCGCTACATCGGTGACTGTATCGGCGCTGCCTCGTGCTCCCACGAGGAGGTTGAACAGTTCATCCACTTTACCAACACCTTCCACCCCGACCTCAAATTCACCTGGACCATCTCAGACTCCTCCCTGCCCTTCCTAGACCTTTCCATTTCTATCTCGGGCAACCGAATCAACACAGACATTTACTATAAACCGACCGACTTCCACAGCTACCTAGACTACAGCTCCTCCCACCCTGCCCCCTGTAAGAATGCCATCCCATATTCCCAATTCCTTCGTCTCCGCCACATCTGTTCGCAGGAGGACCAGTACAAAACCGTACAACCCAGATGGCCTCCTTCTTCAAGGACCGCAATTTCCCCCCAGACGTGGTCGACGATGCCCTCCACCCCATCTCTTCCACTTCCCGCTCCTCCGCCCTTGGGCCCGCCCCTCCAACCGTCTCCAGGACAGAACCCCACTGGTCCTCACCTACCACCCCACCAACCTCCATGTACAGCGTATCATCCGCCGTCATTTTCGCCACCTCCAAACGGACCCCACCTCTAGGGATATATTTCCCTCCCCTCCCCTATCAGCGTTCCAAAAAGACCACTCCCTCCATGACTCCCTCGTCAGGTCCACACCCCCCACCAACCCAACCTCCACTCCCAGCACCTTCCCCTGAAACCGCAAGAAATGCAAAACTTGCGCCCACACCTCCCCCCTTACTTCCCTCCAAGGCCCCAAGGGATACTTCCATATCCACCACAAATTCACCTGCACCTCCACACACATCATCTATTGCATCCGCTGCACCCGATGTGGCCTCCTCTATATTGGGGAGACAGGCCGCCTACTTGCGGAACGTTTCAGAGAACACCTCTGGGACACCTGGACCAACCAACCCAACCACCCCGTGGTTCAACACTTCAACTCCTCCTCCCACTCCACCAAGGACATGCAGGTCCTTGGACTCCTCCATCACCAGACCATGACAACACGACGGTTGGAGGAAGAGCGCCTCATCTTCTGCCTGGGAACCCTCCAACCACAAGGGATGAACTCAGATTTCTCCAGTTTCCTAATTTCTCCTCCCCCCACCTTGTCTCAGTCAAATCCCTCGAACTCAGCACCACCTTCCTAACCTGCAATCTTCTTCCTGACCTCTCCGCCCCCACCCCCACTCCGGCCTATCACCCTCACCTTGACCTCCCTCCACCTATCGCATTTCCAACGCCCCTCCCCCAAGTCCCTCCTCCCTACCTTTTATCTTAGCCTGCTGGACACACTTTCCTCATTCCTGAAGAAGGGCTTATGCCCGAAACGTCGATTCTCCTGTTCCTTGTATGCTGCCTGACCTGCTGCGTTTTTCCAGCAACACATTTTCAGCTCTGATCTCCAGCATCTGCAGTCCTCACTTTCTCCTCGAAGAATAGGGCAAGTGTCATTATCTCAAACGATTATGGTTTAGAAGAGATTACTGACTAGAAAACTAAAGAGCCCAAGCCCTTGGACATAATGGCTTGTATCCCAACATCTTAAAAAGAAGTGGCAGCAGAGATAATGAAATCTTTGGTTATTATTTTCCAGACCTCCCTAGGGAGAACCTGAAAAGTCCCAGCAGATTGGAAAACGGCAAGTGTAAAACCTCTTTACAAGAAAGGAGGGGTGAGAAAGCAGGAATCATTCATGATTAGAAAAACGCTAGGATCTATGAATAGATGCCGTCTGATTTGAAAATTGACAGAGTTAACATGGTTCCATGAAATCAAAATAATGATTGTTGAATTTATGTTTTATGATGAAATATGTAAGGTGGATAAAGGGAACCATTAATGTGGTGTATTTCGAATTTCGAAAGGTAGTCCATAAGATGTCACAGAAAAACCTAGATTTGTTTAGAAGCTGTTCTGAGAAGGTTTACTCGCCTGGAATGAGTAAATTGTCATGTGACAGAATGCTAGGCCTGTAACCTCTGGAGTTTAAAAGAGCCAGAGGTGATATAGTGTGTGTGCCACATCAATATGCAAAGGATGTTTCCTCTTGTGGGACAATCTGGAATGGAAAACCATAGCTTAGAAATAAAGTCATCCATTTAAGACAGTGATGAGTAAACATTGTTTTCTCTTCCGTTAAAGGCAGGGGATACAGATTTCTAACATTTTTAAATTTTGATGTTTCTTGATTGCTGGGAGGAATGAAAGAGTTGGGGCGTCATGGTGTGGTTGTAGAAAACATTGCTAAGGCCACATTTGGAGTAGTGCATCTGCTACAGGAAGGAGGTTATTAAACTGGAAAAGGTGCAAGAAGATTTACAAGGATGCTACCAAGAATGGAGGGTTTCGTGTCAGGGCAGGCTGAATAGACTGGGACTTTTCCCCCTGGAGTGTAGGAGGCTGAGGGATGACCTTACAGAGATGTATAAAATCATGAAGGGCATAGATGAGGTGAATAGCCAAGGTCTTTTCCACAGGAAGGGGAATTCAAAAATAGAGGGCATAGGTTTAAGTTGAGAGGGGCAAGATTTAAAAGTGACCTGAGGGTCAACGTTTTCACACAGAGGGTGGTGCGTGTATGGAACAATCTGGCAGAGGAAGTGGTAGAGGTGAGTACAATTGCAATACTTAAAAGATATTTGGATAGATACATGCATAGAAAGGGTTTGGACGGACAAGGGCCAAATGCAGGCAATTGGGGCACGTTCAGTTTAGCTGGTCAGCATGGACAAGTTGGGCTGAAGGGCCTGTTTCCCTCTTGTATGACTCTATGATTCTATGTCGGTATAGAGTTGTGGTTAAAATCAGATCATCTGTGTACTTATTGATGGCAGTGAAGGCTTGAAGGAGCAAGATGTATGTACTTGTTCCTAGTTCATATGTTCGAGACCCTCTCCACCATGATAAGAAATAGTAGATGATGCCAGAAATTGACAGACCCATTCTAAAACATCCCAGAAACAGAGCTTCTATGTTTCAACTAAGTTATGTCTGACTCTCTTAAACTCCAGAGGATACAGGCCTAGCCTGTCCAGCCTTTCCTCATCAGGCTAACCGTTCATTCCAGGTAGTGGCAACATGACAATTCCCATTTTCACAGGAGGAGAGGGAATGGAATTGGGTCATGTTTGGAGTTCCCTTGAATGATTTCTTTTCCTCTGTGTGGAGCTCTGGGATGCTGGCAGTGTGGCAGTGACCCTGGGAAGTGGGAGTCAATGCTGCAATCCAATGCATACTGATCAGTACGTGCAGAATCCCAGATCAGCGTGCCAGAGTGGAAAACAGGATTAGACTAGCCAGCTGGTTGTTTTTGTCCAGCACAGACTCGATGGGTTGAAAGGCCTTTTCTATGCTGTAAACCCATGTGTGGCTACATGCACAGTGGCACAGCTTCGAGGGGATTTTGGTCATGTCTCACACGAGTATTTCAGAGAGCTGCTCTCTGTGTTAACTTTGAGCTCCATCCACTCAAGTTGGACTTTGGGAACAAAAATAATTCGCAGGATGAGTCTGGGGAAACACTGGTATTATCATGAGACTGTTCATCCACACACCCAGCAAATGGGTTCAAATCATGCCAAGACAGACAGTGGAATTTGAAGGGCTTTTGCCCTTACTGATGAGGGGCCTTTGCCCAAAACGTTGATTCTCCTACCCTCAGACGCTGCCTGACCTCCTGTGCTTTTCCAGCAACACAGTCTCGACTCTGATCTCCAGCATCTGCAGTCCTCACTTTCGCCTCGTGAAATTTGAATGCAATAAAACAAAAACCATCTAGAGCTAAGAGTCTAATGATGACTATGAGTCAATTGTCATGAAAAAAAAAATCATCTGGTACTCTAATGTCCTTTAGGGAAGGAGACTGCCATCCTTACCTAGTCTGGTGACTCCAGATCTACAGCAATGTGGTTGACCCTGAACTGACTTCAGGGCAATTAGGGATGGGCAATAAATGCTGGCCCAGCCAGTGACACCCTCATTCCATGAATGAATAATAAAAAAGAGCAAGTTTATTTGGATAACTGGGATGTATCTTTGGAGAGGTACGGTGATCCTCTGAATATGGTGCTGGGACACCTTTGAAGGTGGTAAGGTGCCTTTTGCAGCAGGAGGTTTAGAACTGTAAAAATCATGATGATTACACATAAAATGTCCTGGAGTTATACTTGTGTTTCACACTTCCTTTTTCCATGGCGGAAACAGTGCCAGAGATCCAAGTCAGGCCTTTCACCCAGCCTGCCTCCATACCCAGCATCCTCTCATCATTTCTGCCACCCTTACCCAGTCTGACATGGTTGACTTCGAGCTACCCTCTGGAGATAGTGAAGACTGCAGATGCTGGAAAGTCAGAGTCAGTAGAGAAAGCACAGCAGGTCAAGCAGCATCAGAAGAGCAGGAGAGTCGATGTTTCGGGCAGAACCCTTGATCAGTCCTGAAGGGCCCAGCAATCCATTCAGTTCAAAATCACATGAGAGGGTAAAAATAGAACCTGAACACATTCATGAGTGTGTTTAAACCCCCACTTACATGCATACTAACAAACACTTCTTCACACTTACACATGTCCATTGATGCACCTACGTAAACGCTCCCATTCCGGCCTGTACTGTCACATAAAAACCGGAATGATCTGCATAGGGCCCTTCACCTTTTCACACATTTATCAAAGACTTAGAATGCTGATATGTTGTGTAGTTGGAAGCAGAAACATTGTAAAAACATTGATTAAGTGTGTCTGTGAAACTATGGAGTCTTGTGGAAGGACTATAGAATCAGGATTTGGTCAATCAGCCCCTTATGTCTGTTTTGCAGTTCAATTATATTGTTGCTGAACTGGTCTTAAAGTCATAATTTACTTATCATTATTCCATCTGCCTTCATATCATTAACCAACATCTGCCTTCATATCATTAACCAACAAAATTTTGTTTCAAAATTTCAATTGATCCCACCTTCTCTGACATGGGGGCAAGAGGATTAATTTTCTTTTCATAGCTGCAGATACACTGAGAACATTTAAAAGGCAATTGGATGGGTATATGAATAGGGAAGGTTTAGAGGGATATGAGCCAGCTGCTGGCAAATGGGATGAGATTAATTTAGGATATCTGATCAGTGCAGACAAGTTGGATAGAAGGGTCTTTTCCATGCTGCATGACTCAATGACTCTGTGTGGCAAAGTGCTTCCTGCTGTCCCTAATAAATGATTTATCTTCAAATGTGAGAATTGTCTTTGACCTGAAGTGATTTCTCTGTGCATTAACCTTGTAATGTGTAAAATGTCTCAATCAGATCAGTTAATACCTGAAGGGGTTAAGTGACACTGCATGATATAAATATAAAGGAAGGTTTCTGGGAAAAAGTAGCCAGTGTTGTCCAGATGTTGTTCTAATGCCCAGTCTTGGTTGTGCATATTAGAATGTTTCGATAGCAGTAACCTTAAGTCGAATGGTTGTTTTCTAAGGCTTTACAAGAGACAGTTATGTACCATAGAAGTAATTCAAGAAGGAGTTAGACCTCATTCTTAAGGATAAAGGGATAAAACGGTATGGGGGAGAAAGTGGAATGGGGTCTGAGTTGGACGACCAGCCATGATCATATTGATTGGCAAATGGTCTACCATACACCTATATTTCTATATAATGTTTTTAAGTAATTTTTAAATATGTGTAATACATCTGAGTCCAGTTCATCAAGAATGAATTTCAAAGATTTCTTGTGGGCATCTTGACATTAGTAAATTAGGGTAATATCAATAAGAAGGATTGATGGCAATGTATCTGCTGAAGGTATTCCACTTGTTCTGGTGGATGACCATGACATAGTGATACCTTCAATCGCCTAAACCCTAAGAAGTAAGAGCTATTTTAATGCACCTCCTCTCTTATATTAACCCTTTTGTTATGATTCTGGATTGCTTTGTTTTCCTGTACAACTGCCACCTCTGCACAGCAAAATAATTTATTGTCCATTAATATTCTGGGATATGATCAGCCAAGAAGCATTTCCACAGTTAATGAGCTTGTGACCTTTGCAGAGCTGCTTTGTTCCTACAGCAGATGATGTTGGTTGATTGGTCATGTTAGTTCAAGAACACAGTATATTTTATTACTGAACAATGTCTAACCTGTCTCTTCACAGATTGATCAGCTCCCAACACTGAGGTTCAATCTGTCATCAGGAACTGACACAGAGTTCAATGGCATGAGATCCCTGATCCTGGGCAAGATCATGGGTAAGGATCTTCTTTATTCCTGATATTTTCATTCTACTTTATTAAATTGTAGGTGGTATAGTGGTTAGCATTGCTGTCTCACAGCACCAGTGACCCAGATTTAATCCCAACCTTGGGCAACAGTGTGGAGATTGTACATTCTCCCCATGTCTCTGTGGTTCACTCCAGGTGCTCTAGTTTCATCCGACAATCCAAAGATGTGCAGGTTAGGTGGATTGGCCGTGCCAAATTGTTCATAGTGTCCAGTGATGTGTAGGCTAGATGGATTAGCTGTGGAAAATGCAAGATTACAGGGATAGCATAGGGGATGCATCTGGGTAAGATGCTCTTCAGAAGATCAGTGTGGACTTGCTGGGCAGAATGGTCTGCTTCCAAACTGTAGGGATTCCATGATTCTTCTCTCCTACTATTGGAAACATCTTCTCCACTTCTAGTCTATCCAGGCCCCTGAATATTCCGCAAGCTTCAATCAGATTCCCCTCCCCCATCCTTATAAACTCCTTTAAGTACAGGCTCAGAGTCCTCAACCACTCCTCAAATGACTAGGCCTTCATCCCTGACATCATTTGCCTCTGGGCTCCCTCCAATGCCAGCACATCTTTACTTAGAATTGGGGCCCAAAAGTGCTCACTTCCAAATTCTGTGAGAAGTTGAGAGTTGTATTAGAGTTAGGTCCTTCTAAAATCAGGAAGAGGTCCTGCATGCAAAAAATAGTGGAACAATTTTGGCTTCCCTCTCACAAAGAGGTATTGAGGCTGGGAGTCAATGGAACATTTCACAACTAAGACTGATGGATTTTTATTCATAACTAAGACTGATGTATTTTTATGAGGCAAGTATTTTAAAGGTTATGGATGCAATGCAGGTGACAGATTTAAGATAAATATCTGCCATGATCAAATAGACTGGCAGCATGACATTGAGGTACTGAACTTGTCTCAGCGTCTCTCGCCCGTAAGTGTTCAAAGTTTGTGCGAAGATTTGTAGCTCAGGTGCTGTCTCAGCCAGACAGAGAACAGCCAGGGAATTCCTAGAGGCATGGTATTCATCCACAAACTCCATCAACAAACACATCGACCTGGACCCAATATACCAACCACTACAGCGGACAGCTGAAACTGACAACCGGAAGCGGCAGGGACAGACCACTATAAACACCGGAGGAAACATCAAAGAAGCGCTTCGCAGGAGGCTCCCAAGCACTGATGATGTCGCCTAGCCAGGGGACGAAACGTTTGCAACAAAAACTTCCAGCTCGGCGAACAGAACCACAACAGGTACTGAACACCCTACCCTTTGCTCCGAGCTGGGATACACTTGTATTCAAAGCAAGTCAGCGAAGGTTCACTCAGCTGTTTCTTGGGTGAAACATGTTGTCTTATGAGAAGAGGTTGAGCAGATTGGGTCTGTACTCTTTGAAGTTTAAAAAAATGAGAGGTGACCTTACAGAAGACCTTACAAGACTCTGAGGGGCATTGACAGGAAAGCTGAGAGGATTTCCCCTTCCTCGGGGTTTCCGGTGCTACGGGGCACAGCTTCAAAATAAGGCAGATGTGAGGAAGGAGTTTTCTCATCAAAGGATGTTAATGTTTGATTTTCCCTTTGTCAGCCAGCAATGGAGGCTGTGTCCTTGAATTTATTTCAAGGATGAGTTGCTTTGATTGGTGAGAGAAATGAGTGCTGTCTGGGAGCAGGCAGGAGAGTAGAGTTAATGTCACACTGGTGTTACTGAGTGACAGAGCACGATGGAAGGGTTGAATAGCCTGTTCTGCTTGTTAGTTCTCTTGTTCTAGTTCCTCTATTCAGAGCCAATGTTCACAAATTTTACTAAAATCAGTCTACTGCCACGGATTTCAGAAAGTGAGGCAACTGGCAAGAGACCTTTGAAGAAAGAAACTGGCGCATAGAGCTACTAACCCGGCCTTGTGAAAAATACTCAAAAATACAAGTGAGCAGACTTCTGATTGAGCAGTGGCGTGAGGGAGATAAAACCTTTATAGAACAGGGCAAAGCCTGAATTATGTGCTTAGCTAACTGATCTCAGTTCCTCACCGGTACCTCAGAATTCAGGACACCAAGGAGGCTTGTGGTAAATCATGTTAAATAAACTCATTTCAGCAGTGTTAAACAAGAACTCACTGAGCATGAAATTTAATGTACTTCCAAAGCCTCACATTAACTTTTAATGTAAATTATGTTCAACTGAAGCAGATGACTGTTGCACAGTGCTTTTTTTAATTATTGATGATTTCAGAATTGGTAATTACAAGGTCAAGAGTATGATGTTATATACTTGTTGAGTATTCATGAAGAATTGGTGCAGTGCTTTGGTTGTATTATACGGACCATTGAATAATTTCTCACCTTCAAAAGAAATACCTTAACGGCTTTAGCATGTCCAAAGCAACGTTATACCAATTAATTAGTTTTCAAAAGGTTACAACAGAGGAAACATGACAATCTATTTATGCACAGCCAGCTCCCACAAGTGGCAGCTGATGATGACCAGACAATCTACTTTAGTGACGGTCGTGTTCAGTTGTTCGGTGTTCGGTTGTGTGTGCCTGTTGAGTGCTCACTGTGCTGTGGATGTGGCGACAGAGAAATTGAAACAAACAGTCAGGAATGTAAAGATGACATTTGAGAAGCATTGACGTTAAGCTGCTGCCCACACATAGAATCATGGTGATAGTTATCGTGGCACAGGAGAAACAGGTTGTACTCACCTGCAAATTACACAGCAGCAACTCACCACACTCCTTCAAAGGCAGTCTTGAAATCTATCCAGAACATAAGAAAATCCAAACAGGAGTACGCCATTCAGCCCCTCGAACCTGTTCCACCATTCGTGGTTGATCTGTGGCCTAACTCCATAATCTGCCTTTGACCATGTTCCTTAATATCGTTTCTTAACAGAATAAAAAAAAATCAATCTTGTCTTTAAAACTAACAACAGATCCAGCATCAACCACCATTTGTGGAAGAGAGGTCCAAACTTCTCCCACACTTTTAGTGCAAAACCTCTTTCTAACATCTCTCCTGAATGTAGTTATTGCAAATCAGAAACAAAAAACAGAAATTGCTGGAAAAGCAGTGTCCGTGGAGAGAGAAGGCAGAGCTGGGTCGAGTGACCCTTCCCCAGAACTGGCTCCTCTTTGAAATTAGGGTCGATAATTGATCTGATCAAGATTTTCAGGCAAGTAGATTGGGAGATTGAGGGAAACTTGAATAGACAACCTGGAACTAATGATTAAATTCTACAGTTAGAGCCAGATCTGTTAGGATTGAAATTAGGAGACACTTCAGCATACAAAAGGCAATGACATTTGAAAGTCCTTGCTGGGAAATGGCAATTTATCAATTGTCAATTTAAAACTGAGACTGATAAGTTTTGGTCAGAGAAAGTGAGGACTGCAGATGCTGGGGAATCAGAGTCAAAAAGCATGGTGCTTGAAAAGTAGAGCAGGTCAGGCAGCATCCGAAGACCAGGAGAGTCGACGTTTCAGGCATAAGCCCTTCATCAGGAATGATAAATTTTGGTATTTGAGGAATGTGGGTCAAAGGCAGGCATATGGAGCCAATTCACAGATGAGCCACAATCCCCACTGTAGGGTGGAGAATGAATTTGAGGGGTTGACTCCTACTTGTTCACCTTTGAGCCTTAATTTGATTTCCCTCATGTGTGATCTCTTAAATGTGATGACAGCAATGAGCTGTACCCATGTTAGAAGCAAGAGTTTATCCACAAATATTAATTTGATGAAGCTACTTGGAATAGAGTTCACAGCAACATTGGTGTGTTGACAATATGCTGCCCAACCTGCTGTACTTTTCCAGCACCAAACTCTCCACTCTGATCTCCAGCAGGCGAAGTCCTCACTTTCTCCTATGATGGGGATCGGTTAGCTCATTTGATTGGATGGCTGGTTCACAAGACAGAGTGATGTCAACAGCACAGGTTCGGTTCCCATACTGGCTGAGCTCATTATGAGGTCCTGCCTTTTCAACCTCACTCCTTGCCCCAGGCATGATGACCCCCAGGTTAAACTCACTACCAGTCTTCTGCAATTAGAGACCCACCCTTTGGTGATTTTACTAGTGTTCTGTACTTGCTGTATTGAACAAAGAAGCACATTTTTAAGCATCAATCACTTGAACCACCATTGAAATGATAGAAGTTTGATTTTTTTTTGTTACTTTTCTCTCCTGCTGAAGCATGTATTGTCCTGCATCTAGAACTAACTTTCGTACTGTTTTGTTTGAACTGTAGACATTAGTGGGCTGGACAAAGAGCTCCTAAAAGCAAACACTTGGGGATTTATTGGCTGCCTTTCTACCGTCCAGTTTAATGGGATCACACCACTTAAGGCCGCCCTACGTCACTCCAGCGCTGCACCGGTCACAGTCAAGGGCAGTTTGGCTGAGTCAACATGTGGCGTTTCAGGATCAGCTGGTTCAAGAGCCATTACAACAACCCATCCACTTGCAGGTAAGATCATCTTTTATTTAAGCCAATACCACCATTTAATTCGAAAGGTAAGAATTGCATCGAATTTTCACCACAGATACAGTCCAAGTAGCCAATGGAATCCTTTCTCCTTCCCTTACCCATCTCACTCTATCAGCATGGCCTATTTTTTTCTGCCTTGGGCTTATCTAGCTTGATCTTAAAAGTATCCATACTATTCAGCTCAACCATTGTCCCTGGTGATAACTTCCACATTCTCTCCAATCTTTGTGAAATAAAAAGTTCTTCTGAATTTTCTGTTAGACTTCTTTATGACTATCTTATATTGATGGTCTCTAACTTCGCTCTGTCCTACAAGTAGAAACACTCTCTCTGCATCCCTTAAAATCTTCCATAAATGCAAAGAGCACTTACAGACTATCACTTAAGCTTCTCTTTCTCAGGGAAAATATACCGAGCTCTTTTGGCTTTTCCTGATAGTGTTCTAATCCCTACTGTCAGTTCCCACAAAGTGGAATCGCAGGTAGACAGGGTAGTGAAGAAGACATTTGGCACGCTTCCCTTTATTGGTCGGTGCACTGAGTATAATTGGGAGGTCATATTGCGGTTGTATAGGATGGTTGGTTAGGTCACTTTTGGCATTCAATTCTGGTCTCCTTGCTATAAGAAAGATATTGTTTCAGTTGTAACGGTTCAGAAAAGATTTACAAAGATGTTGCCAGGATTGGAGGATTTGAGCTACCGGGAGAGGCTGAAGAAGCTGCAGCTGTTTTCCGTGGAGTGTCAGGGGCTGAGGGGTGCCCTTATAGAGGTTTATAAAATCATGAGAGACATGGATAGGGTGAATAGTCAAGGTATTTTCCCTCAGGATAGAGGAGTCCAAAACTAGAGGGCATAGGTTTTAAGGTGAGAGGGAAAAGATTTTAAAGGGACCTGGGGGTAACTTTTCACACAGAGGGTGGTGCATGTGTTGGACTGAGCTGCCAGAGGATGTGGAGGAGGCTGGTACTGTTACAATATTTAAAAGGCATCTGGATAGGTATATGAATAGGAAAGGTTTAGATGGATATGGGTTAAGTGTAGACAAATGGAACAAGATTAATTTAGGATATCCTGGTCGGCATGGACGAGTTGGACTGAAGGGTTTGTTTCCGTTTTGTACATCTCTATGACTCCATGACACCAAGTCAGATCTCAAAGTGAAATCTGGCTTAATAGACCCAAACTATTATTTTACTGTGAAAGTCAGACACTGACCACATTCACAAAATGTTGTTGGTGTACTGCCAATGTAAAGATTAGATGTACTAAATGGATATGAAGATAAATTGAAGGGGTTGAGACTGATCTTCTTGGAGTAAGGAAGATTGACAGGATATTTGATGGATGTTTTAAAAATTATAAGTGAGCTGGATAGAGTAGTTCAGGTGAAGATGTTCTCACTCATAAAAGAAAAAAAATTACAAGAGGGCGTAGATCTAAAGTGATGTGCTAACAAAGGCTGGTATGAGAAAAAGCTTTTTCACACAGTGATTGGTTAGGGTATGGAGCGCACTCTCTGGAAATGTGATGGAGGCTGATTCATTTGAGGCATTCAAGAGGGCATTAGAAGATTATTTGGATAGAAGTGGCATGTAGGTATTTGGGGAAAAGGCAGGAGATGGACACAATGGGATAGAACCAGTGTGGGCACAATGGGACAAATGGCCTCCTTCTGTACTGTAACAATTCTATGAAGAAATACCATTACCCTCACATAAAGGCTCCTTGCTCAGTCTGTTGTATCTGTAATCAGTTTCCATTCTGTGAATTTATGTGCAATCATGAGATCCTGTTTTCCTTAAGCCAGTATCTCTCTCTAAGGCATCTAAAACATATTGAGTACTAGACTTACTATGAACTTAATTCAGAGCCAGTACATGAGTTCCTTAAATGCAGTGTCAAATAGACTGGCCTCCATCTTCTTTCACCCCACAGACACAAGCTACCTGACAAACTGGCAATTAGTAACTGACCTGTCTACTGCTGCTGATATCCCATGATAAAATAAAAGAAAAGTAGCTCTCTCAATTCTCAATCAGAAGGTTGTGGTTTCAAAGCCAATTCCAAAGACCAAAGCACAAAAATCTTGGTCCATATTGCAATGCAGTTCTGAGAGAGTGCAGTACTGTCAGAAGTACCATCAATCAAGTGAAATGTTACACCAAAGTCTAGTCTATCTTTTCAGGAATAAATGAAAGATCCATGGCACTGGTTTCATGGAGAGAAGGGCAATTCTCACTGGTTGATATTTAGTCCTCAATCAGCATTCCAAAAAAAAACCTAGCTATCTGGTTAGTAAACATTGTGAGACCTTACTTTCTGCAAACTGGATGTTATGATTCCTATATTGCAACTGTGACTACAATTCATTTGTACTTCATTAACTCTAAAGCTCGCCAGGATGTTGTGTGTTTTAAAAAGATGCTGTGTAAATGCTAAGATTACATTTCCTCTTTCCACTTTCTGCTCTTTGTTGCTTGTTGCTCTCAGTGTTGCCTGATCTCAGCTAAGCTGGGCTAGTTAAATTCTAAAACAAAGTATAAGATGTGTAGTTAGTTTCCACTTAAGCCCTTACCCCCGTTCATCTTTGGATGTTGACATTACATTGCTGCGTAATTTGTTTCCCTCATCCACACAATGGGTTGTGCTGTATGGTGAACTGAGGGATCTGTGATCCCCTGATCTCCCCTAAACTGCCTAGTTGTTTTGTCCCCATGATAACTCCCTTGTCCAAAGTCCACAGAAACTGAGCTTTGGGAAGTGCAGTCAATGAGCAGTTTGATTGACTTTTTGTTTTCCTCCTTCTGCCAGAAGATGGCACTGTGCAACAACCTAAACCTGCATTATCTTGAGCAGTCCGGTGAACCAAGCAGTATTATCCAGTCATCCCTTCCCTCATTTTTGAGTTATCTTAGAGATTTTATATGAAAATTATTGGAACTCTCTCCCGCAAGCCTCAATGGAGATTCGATCATGTGTTAAGTTTAAACCTGAGCTTGCTGGTCTTTAATGAATGACATTAATATTTAGGGAGGATAAGAGTTCAACACAGGCTCAAACCTCAATTCAATAAGATCTGCTTCATACCTCAACATTGCTTTAGCCATCATTTTGATGAATGGCAAAACAGGCTGGAAGGGACAAATGACTTACTCCTGGTTCTAAATCCGATGTTCCTGCAACTCTTTTAATGAACAGAAGTCTACGAACTTCTTTCTTTCTTATATTCTTTCTTGGGATACGGGTATCCCTGCAAGGCCAGTATTTGTTGCTCATCCCTAATCATCCTTTGAACTGAGGGGTTTACTGGGTCACTTCAGAGAGTGTTTAAAGGTCAACTGCTTTGCTGTTGGGCTGGGGTCACCTGGAGGTCAGCGTAGGTAAGGATGGTACATATCCTTCTGTAAAGAATCTTAGTGAATCAGATGGGGTTTTTACAACAATTGACGATAATTTCATGGTCACTATTCAGTTTGCATCCGCTTCAAGGTTTTTTTCTCCATATACTGCCATGGTGAGATTGGAACCCACATTCCCAGATGTTATCTGTACATTTCTGTCTCCCCCTAAATACACCCAGCAAGTGGGCCCGGATTAGACAATTGCAAAATCCTTTAAGTAAAACAATCATTTCACCTCAGTCTGAAACTTCCCCGGTCAGAGGAAATAATTTCCAGAGGCGAAAGTGGGTCCTGCTGGAGATTAGAGTCGTGCTGGAAAGGCACATCAAGTCAGGCAGCATCCAAGGAGCAGGAAAATCGACATTTTGGGCCAAAGCCCTTCATCAGGAATCATTTGGCCCAAAACGTCGATTTTCCTACTCCTCAGATGCTGCCTACCTGCTGTGCGTTTCCAGCACTAATCTAATCTTGAAATAATTTCCAGAAGCTAGCGGGTTACCTCTTTGACAATTTTATGTTTCAGAGCAATTGTATCTTACTCTTGGGAACTTGCAGAAATATACGGCTAGTCTACCCAACCTCCCCTACTGGACAGTCCTCTCATTGCGGAAGCCAGTCTTGTGAACCTTCATTGCACTCCCTCCAGGGCACATATGTGCACTTACAGACTTGCATTATAAACTAACCCTGTTGCAAGTAAACAGCCTAAAGTCCTACATTGTACTCCAGGACTCCTGGGTTGGGTTTACAAAGTCAGGAGAAATCCCAGCTCTGTGAAACATCTATAAAATGGCAACCTGCACTTCCTAATTTTAGTGTGGCGGAGGAGTTGGTGGGGGTGGGGGGAATTTGGGAGTTGAGAAAAACATATGAGACTGTCAGCTCCCAAGGCAAACCAAGCAGAAAACCTGCCTCAGGGCTCCAACATCATGAGGGTTAAAATTCAAAGATAAAGGTTTAAAACATAAAACATTCCTCCCTCACTCTCCATGTTCCTTTTATACCTACCTATACCCATGGCTCTTCAAACCTCCTTTGCCAACCAATGCCTCTATATCCTTTCCTCATCGCCGCTACACCACTTATGTATTCACCATGGCACCACATAACCCCGTGTCTGTGTGGGTTTCCTCCGGGTGCTCCGGTTTCCTTGAGCTGTCCAAAGATGTACAGGTCAGGTGAATTGGCCATGCTAAATTGCCCATAGTGTTAGGTGTGTTAGTCAGAGGTAAGTATAGGGAAATGGGTCTGGGTGGGTTACCCTTCGAGGATTGGTGTGGACTTGTTGGGCCAAATGGCCTGTTTCCACACTGTAGGGAATCTAATCTAATAACACCTCTGCACCCAATCATAAATGAAGTTATTTGGTTATTGGTGATATCACTATTAAAAGAAAACACTCCCATTTATTCAAAATGATATCTAATATATTGAAATTGCTTCAACAAATCCCTGATGGAAACAAACATTTCACTGAAGTGCTTCATTCCTGATTTCAGCAAACATCCCCATTCAACAAACAGCTGGAGTTGTCCATCAATAGACACCCCATTGTGAAAATCAGGCTTTTGCAGCAAATGGCTATATGAACAAGCACTCTGAAGTACCGAGCATTGTTGTTTTAACTAGACAAAGTCATGGCAGCTTTGGCAACCCAAATGACTTTGGATACTGCTTACTCACAAATAATCTTTTTTCACAAAGTCAAAGGGTACCTTGCATAAACCAGAAGTAACCTTACCTGTCCCAGAGTGCTTTATCTTAATCAAAGATGCGCATGGACCAAATCCAAAGAAGTATCATGGATCTACAAAAAGAGGGAAATATAGAACAATTGTCCAGCCCTCATCCTTCACACCTTTTCACTCTCTCGCATCCCAAACACTCCCCATGCCCCACTCAGGCCATCCTTTGCACTTGGGCAGAAGTGGGTACTGTAGATGCTGGAGAAGGGCTTTTGCCCAAAATGTCAATTTTCCTGCTCCTCAGGTGCTGCCTGACCTGCTGTGCTTTTCCAGCACCACTCTAATCCTAATCTTTGCACCTCACTGGCCTAGAATGTGGGAAACCAAGCATTGCTATTCCTAGAATTGGCAGAGGAGTTAAAGATCTGACAAATGTCATCAAAATTCCACAATTAAACAGTCCAAGTTGACAAAAAGCATGGGCCAGTTTTTTTTTTTACTTAACAATGATTACTATTCATTACAAATAAATGCATTCCAGCTACAGGAAAACAATTATGAGCCATTAATATACAACTCTACCAGTTAAAACTCTGCCTCCCTTCAGTTCTCCATCTACACATGCGTATAAAAAGACAGACTCTAAAGAAAGGTGAGAGAACATGAGGACTACAGATGCTGGAGAGTCAGATTTGAGAAGTGTGGCATACGTCAGGAATGAGCTTATGCCCAAAACATTGATTCTCCTGCTCTTTGGATGCTGCCTGATCTACTGTGCTTTTCCAGCACCACATTATTTGACTCAAAAGGAGGGTGTCATGGTGGAGGGAAAGTTTGGGAAGGCAGTTCAGTGGTCTCTATCTGAAGGTCCGCTGAGATGGTCTTTCTGTTTTGTCAGGATCTGCTGCTCCTCAATCTTCCCTTCTCCAGTTACTTGTAGGAGGCACAGGGCGATTGGCTCAAAACTTATAAATTCTCTAACATGTTTGCAATGAGGCATAGCTTACAGCAACTCCTGAGAAGTATAAGTGTTAAAAAATTCACAGCAATTCTTTCCTCAATCCTTGATTTTAAAACAATCCTCTTCCCATTTCAGTTCAAAATCAAAAGCACAGAAACATGAAGATGCTGCATTATGCAAACTTGTGCACACTAATGCTCTCTACCCATCCCCCATGGCATCTTGTGCCCATATGCAAACGTAGTGCCTTATACAAACTGTGTTCTCCCCCTTCACCTACCATGCCAATGCAGTGAGTAGCTATGAGTACCCATGTACATAAGAGACAGAAAATTCCCATTGCTTCAATTTCAATGTAGCCCACTACCCTCCATTGATAAAATGACTCTCATTCATAAATACACACTTTGTCATTGGTCAACACTTGTTGACAGGTTGACACTTTCTTTAACCCTGCTCAATACTTCTTGATAGGACAGTATTCCAAGCGGCTTCTGCACTTTTTACACACAACTCGGAGAGGTTATCAAAGGTTATTTCTGCTCATCTCAAAGTTCCCTTAGGTCCACCTCTACAAAGACTGCTGACATCAAGGTGGCCTGAGACCACAGGCAGAGGGGTACCCCAGGTTTTGGAAAGTGTTCCTTGGCTAGCCCATAGAGATGCACTGACATAGGCCTGTTCTGACCATGTCAGATCTCCACACTCAGTGTTTGAGACACCAGGAGCTCCAAAGTTAGATTTTAAAGGACTAGATAAGTTACCATGCCTGCACGAACTATGGGCCAACATCATGGCACTAGAAATGATCGTATTCAGGGGAAGAACTTGGGATTCAAGACTTCTTGAAAGATCATTTCCCCATTAGAGCTGCTGTCCATCATGGTGAAAATCCAAGACTGGATACGTTCTCACCGATGCCTTGCATTAATGCTCTTTTTTTAATCCATTCATGCAGCCAGCCATTATTGTCAACTATAATTGCCCAGAGAGTAGTAAAGAGTCAACCATATTGCTGTGGGCCTGGAGTCAGATCTTGTGCAAAAAGGACAGCAGATTTGCTTCCATAAAGGGCATAAGTGAATCAGATGGATTTTTTTCACCATCAGCAATGTTTTCACGGTCGTCATTAGGCTCGTAATCCCATACTTCTATTGAATTAAAATTCCATCATCTGCCATGGCAAGTTTCAAACCTGGGTCCCCAGAACATTACCAGGGTTTCTGGATTAACAATTCAACAATAATTAATAGTTCAAAAGCCATCACTTGTCCAAGTGCTGTAAGATTCAAAGGCACTGAGTGCAGAGATGATAGTTGAAAGGCACTTGTTACAAGTTAGAATATCAGCAATTATAACAGAAGGATTATTGGATCATAGGAATAGCACACAACAGGCTATTCAATCTCTTGTATTCATACTAGCTTACTTTCAGAGCATCTTGTCACATCCCATTCACCCATCTTTTCCTGGTAAATGTCTTTCTTAAAGATAATTGTCAAATTTTCCTTTAAATGTGCCATCTGCCACACTCTCAGACAGGCAGCCCAAATCCTCATCACTAGCGAAAAAATATTGTCCTGCATATCACTTCACGTTCTTTTGCCAATCATTTTAAATTAGTGTCATGTCATACATTGAAAT
Source organism: Chiloscyllium plagiosum (assembly GCF_037043375.1). Classification (NCBI taxonomy): domain Eukaryota; kingdom Metazoa; phylum Chordata; class Chondrichthyes; order Orectolobiformes; family Hemiscylliidae; genus Chiloscyllium; species Chiloscyllium plagiosum. The sequence goes on along the minus strand of NW_028270145.1, from coordinate 103,795,996 downwards.
TGATTAGTGGGGAAGATCAAAGAAGTAATTTGTGAATTGCTGGCAATCTTCACATTCATTCTTGGAGGATAATCTGATAGAGCAGTAAAGAAGCCAAACAATTTTCAATAATAAAATTGATAAAGGAGGCACATTATTTATAATCAGAGTCCAAAGGCGTGATGCTGGAAAAAGCACAGCCAGTCAGGCAGCATCCGAGGAGCAAGAGAGTCGACGTTTCAAGCATAAGCTCTTCAATCAGACATTCCTGATGAAGAGCTTAAGCTCAAAACATCAACTCTCCTGCTCTTCAGATGTTGCCTGTGCTTTTTCCAGCATCACACTTTTTGACTCTGATCTATAGCATCTGCAGTCCTCATTTTCTCCTACTATATTATTTATAATGCAGAGCTGATCAGCTACAGCAGCTTAACCAACAATTACCAACAATTGATCTGTTTTTATTTTCTGATCCCAGCTGACAGTCAGTTGTTCTGGACAGTCAGATCCCAGAGGGAAACCTGGTTTGGTCAAATATAAGTTCAGTGTTTGCAGTTTAGTTTTCGTGATTGTAAAATGCTGAACATATTTAAGCAGGGCTGTCAATATTCTTCATTAAAAGAACACATGTTTATTCCACAAAAGAATAAGAAAAAAGCTATGTATGTATATAATATATATTACACACACACATACCTATATATATGATAGTTTAGAAATGCCTTACCACAATCAGCAAAAAGAATGATTTACCCCTTTTCCAGCAATATTCTTCACAGATACTCAATCCCAGTGAAAAATCACTCTCAATTTAACTCTTTACAGATCTTATAATCTGGGTTCCTTTTCATTTCTTACAAGCATCAGACTTCTGAAAATTCTCTGGAAAACTAACGTGATGTCACTTTGCTGACTTAAATCTGTTCTTTAGAGATTCCACACCTTTCCCCGAGATGGCTGTGGGAGATCAGTTGTTTTAGTATATTTAAAGTAGAGGTTGATACATTTTAGATTGTCAAAGGTCTGAAGGATTATAGGGTGAGAGTGCACAATGGGCATTGAAGTGTTCAGTCAGCCATGACCATATGAAACAGCAGAGCAAGGTTGACGGACTGAATGGCCTACACCTTTTAGTATGTTCCTATGCTCTTCTGAATTGAACTAAAGCTACTAATGTCCCCAACTATTTGTTTTCCTGTACATTGTTAAACTCAACATTATAAACACTTCTCCTACTCACACAGCAAATATCAAGAAGCTCAGCAGATCTGTTAGATACAGTGGAGAGACAAACACAGTTAACATTTCAAGTCTGGTAAGAATCTTCTTCAGAACTCAAGGTTCTGAAGAGGAATCATATCAAACTCAAAACAGGCCTGCCAGTGTCTGTAAATTTCTCCAGTATTCTCCATGTTTGTTTCAGATTTCCAGCATCAGCAGTATTTTACCTTCATCTATTAACCCCACAAGTATCCTTTTGGGTACTTGAATCACATACATGCTTGACAATGATGAGTTTAGTTCACCGTTCCAAATGACTTTCTGACCTCTTTTCGAGAAAAAAATGTTGCGTTTACAGAATTGAAACAGAAACCAATTGGCCTCTACTTTAAAATGCAAGTTTCCAAATTATAACAAAAAAATTATAGACCTTATTGCAGTTTGTAGAATGGAATGTGGTTAAAATTGAAGATAGGTTTGAGATCTATTTTAAACCAAAGTGACAGGCTTTTGGGCTGATCAGATGTTTTCTGTTCACCATCAATTCTCGTCTCCTCCTTGAAAAACTATTGAAAATTGCTTTTACTTTGCTCAAATCCTGGTAAGATTCCACCAGATGCATTGTTCTGAAAATCACACGCACAAAAATTCTGGATGAAATCGTGCTGAGCAAATTGATGTGGCCTTTGCCTTCTGTGTTTGAAATCTCACTTGGAAAGTTAGTTTAATGTTTTCAAAATGGGTACCGGTGACAGTGAGATAAAATGAACATCAACTTGTATCAGTCTATACTTTTCACATCATTTTTCATTTTTGCACAAACCCTGGATAAATCCATTGTAAGCAATTCTGTGCCACCACTTTTGGTTGTAAGTGTATATGAAATAGACCTCTCCTATGGAACATGTTATGAGTAGAGACTAATGAAAAAAATATATTGAATTTCAGAAGCCAGCACTTCAAATCTGAAGCAAAGTATTGAGACAGGGTTCCTGATACACAATTTTGCTTTACCTGATCTTAGCACATGTTTGTCTGATGTGGCAATGCTTATTTTATCCTTCATAATGTAGAAATTAGGATGTGGATAACATGATGTTAAAAGATTCAACAGATATATGTAACAGCTCACTAATATATACGAATTCAGAGACACATCTATATCTAGCCTAACGTTAAGGTATTTGATTAGAAAGAGTGGCATGTCTCCATCATGTTATGCTTCAAGTGGTCCGAGTTAAGATGGAGTACGAGATAACTCATGCATTACAATAAACTCTTCAACGTACAGAGACAAAAACAGGATGTGGGGCGTCTTGTGAAGATTCGGAAAATAAAACAGTTAAAGAAAACCCAGGCCAACTAGTGAACAGGGAAAGCTGGGTAATTTATCTTGTGACACAAAGTACAAGTATGAGTAGGTTATGTTAAACTTAAATAGAACACTGATTCAGCATCAACTGGAGGATTGTATCCAAATTCTGGGCATCCACCTGAGGAAAGGCGTAAAGGCATTAGAGACGGTGCAAAAAAAGATTCACAGGCATGTTTACCGTAATGAAGAAATTTGGTTTAGTGGAGAGATGAAGAAGTTGGATTGTTTTCCTGAGAGAAGCGAAAATTAAGAGTACATTTCAGAGAGACATTCAAAATTGTAAGTGGACTTGATAGAAGAATTTAGAATGAGAAGGTACGAATAATAAGGCTGAAGAATTCACAGCAATTTTCAACCAGAAGTGGATGATCTATCTCAGCCTCCTCCAGTGGTCCCAGATATCACGGACACCAGTCATGGAGTCATAGACTCTTGGAAACAGACCCTTCGGTCCAACCTGTCCATGCTGACCAGATATCCCAACCCAATCTAGTCCAACCTGCCAGCACCCAGCCCATATCCCTCCAAACCCTTCCTATTCATACACCCATCCAAATGCCTCTTAAATGTTGCAATTGTACCAGCCTCCACCACTTCCTCTGGCAGCTCATTCCATACACGTACAACCCTCTGCGTGAAAACGTTGCCTCTTAGGTCTCTTTTATATCTTTCCCCTCTCACCCTAAACCTATGCCGTCTAATTCTGGACTCCCCGATCCCAGGGAAAACACTTTGTCTATTTACCCTATCCATGCCCCCCAGGATTTTGTAAATCTCTATAAGGTCTCCCCTCAGCCTCTGATGCTCCAGGGAAAACAGCCCCAGCCTGTTCAGCCTCTCCTTATAGTTCAAATCCTCCAACCCTGGCAACATCCTTGTAAAACTTTTCTGAACCCTTTCAAGTTTCACAACATCTTTCCGATAGGAAGGAGACCAGAATTGCATGCAATATTCCAACAGTGGCCTAACCAATGATCTGTACAGCCACAACATGACCTCCCAACTCCTGTACTCAATACTCTGACCAATAAAGGAAAGCGTACCAAACGCCGCCTTCACTATCCTATCTACCTGTGACTCCACTTTCAAGGAGCTATGAACCTGCACTCCAAGGTCTCTTTGTTCAGCAACACTCCCTAGGACCTTACCATTAAGTGTATAAGTCCTGCTAAGATTTACTTTCCCAAAATGCAACACCTCGCATTTATCTGAATTAAACTGCATCTGCCGCTTCTCTGCACATTGGCCCATCTGATCAAGATCCTGTTGTAATCTGAGGTAACCTTTTTCGCTGTCCACCACATCTCCAATTTTGGTGTTTTCTGCAAACTTGCTAACCATGCCTCTTATGCTCATATCCAAATCATTTATATAAATGACAAAAAGTAGAGGACCCAGCACCAATTCTTGTGGCACTCCACTGGTCATAGGTCTCCAGTCTGAAAAACAACCCTCCACCACCACCCACTGTCTTCTACCTTTGAGCCGGTTCTGTATCCACGTGGCTAGTTCTCCCTGTATTCCCTGAGATCTAACCTTGCTAACCAGCCTCCCATGGGGAACCTTGTCAAATGCCTTACTGAAGTCATATAGATCACATCTACCGCTCTGCCCTCATCAATCCTCTTTGTTGCTCCTTCAAAAAAACTCAAACAAGTTTGTGAGAAATGATTTCCCAAGCACAAAGCCATATTTACTATCTCTAATCAGTCCTAGCCTTTCCAAATACATGTACATCCTGTCCCTCAGAAGTCCCTCCAACAACTTGCCCACCACCGACATTAGGCTCACTGGTATATAGTTCCTTGGCTTGTCCTTACCACCCTTCTTAAACAGTGGCACCACAGTTGCCAACCTCCAATCTTCCAGCACCTCACCTGTGACTATTGATGATACAAATATCTCAGCAAGAGGCCCAGCAATCACTTCTCTAACTTCCCACAGAGTTCTGGGTACATCTGATCAGTTCCTGGGGATTTATCCACCTTTATGCATTTCAAGACATCCAGCACTTCCTCCTCTGTAATATGGACATTTTTCAAGGTGTCACCATCTTCTTCCCTGCATTCTATATCTTCCATGTCCTTTTCCATAGTAAATACTGATGCAAAATGCTTGTTTAGTATCTCCCCTATTTTCTGCGGCTCCACACAAAGGCCGCCTTGCTGATGTTTGAGGGGCCCAATTCTCTCCCTAGTTACCCTTTTGTCCTTAGTGTATTTGTAAAAACCGTTTGGATTTTCTTTAATTCTTCAGCCAATTTCATTCACCCCATATATCAAGAAAGTTTGGAGTCACTGCATATTGCAAAGGGTGTGGTTCCTGACAACATTATGAAGGCCAAGCTCTTCCGTACAGTTACAACACTGGCCTCTACCTGGACATGTGGGAAATTGACCAGTTTGGGTTCCACTCAGTTCCTGGTCTCATTACAGCCTTGGTTCAAACATGGACAAAAGAGTTGAATTCCAGAGGTGAGGTGAGAGTGACAGCCCTTGACATCAAGGCCACATTCAACTGAGTGTAGTATCAAAATCGTCACTGGTTGGAGTCATACCCGGCACATAGGAAGATGGTTGTGTTGTTGGAGGTCAGTTCTTTCAGCTCCAGGACATCTCTGCAGGTGTTCCTCAGGTTAGTGTCCTCGGTCCAACCATCTTCAACTGCTTCATCAATAACCTTCCCTCCATAACCTTCCCTCCACCATAAGGTCAGAACTTGGAATATTTGCCAATGTCTGCACAATGTTTAGCACCATTCATGACTCCTCAGATACTGATGCAGTCCGTGCTCAAATACAACAAGATCTGGACATTATCCAGGCTTGGGCGGACAAGTAGCAAGTCATATTTGTGTCACACAAATACCTGGCAATAAGTGTCAACCTAATCACCACCCCTTGATATTCAATGATGTTACCATCACTGAATTCCCCACTATCAACATCCATTTACTAGAAACTAAAGTGGACTCGCCAAGTGTAAGCAGATCAGAAGCTAGGGATACTCTGGTGAGTAACTGATCTCCTGACCTTTGAAGAAGTTTTTTCCTCAAAGCCTGTCCACCATCAACAAGGCACAAGTCAGGAATGTGATGGAATACTCTCCACTAACCTGGATGAGTGCAGCTTCAACAACACTCAAGAAGCTTGACACCATCCAGGACAAAACAGCCTGCTTGATTGGCACCATGTCCACATGCATCCACTCCCTCCATCACTGACGGTCAGTAGCAGCAGTGTGTACTGTCTACAAGATGCACAGCAGCAACTCACCAAAGATTCTTAGACAGTACCTTCCAAACCCACAACCATTTCCATCCGAAGACAAAGACAGCAGATACATGAGAACACCGGTACCATCAAGTTCCCCTCTAAGCCATTTACCATCCTGTCTTGGAAATATACCGCTGTTCCTTCACTGTTGCTAGGTCAAAATTCTGGAATTCCCTGCCTAAAGGCATTCTGGATCAACACACAGGCAAGTGGTTGGAAGAGGTTCAAGAAGGCAGCTCACCACCACCTTCTCAAGGGCAACTAAGGATGGCAATAAATGCTGGCCAGCCAGCAGTGCCCACATTTCACAAGTGAATTCTATTTTAAAAATTATGGTAAGATCACCATTGTCTCACCAGATCTTAGGGCTGCTGTCTCATTAAAGAGAGACATAACTGGTCAGCATGGACTGGTTGGACAAAAGGGTCAGTTTTCATGCTGTGTGACTGTATGGAGATGGTTCAACTTGAGGATCACCATCCCTGAAGTGAGGAGAGAGTCCTTCATAGTAACGTTAGCTGGTGTAGGCACTGAATCCATACTGTTGGTGTGTCTCTGTATTGTAATTTCTAGATTAGATTACTTACAGTGTGGAAACAGGCCCTTTAGAAACAAGTCCACACCGACCCGCAACCCACCCAGACCCATTCTCCGACATTTACCCCTTCACCTAACACTACGGGCAATTTAGCATGACCAATTCACCTAACCTGCACATTTTTGGGTTGTGGGAGGAAACCGGAGCACCCGGAGGAAACCCACGCAGACACGGGGAGAATGTGCAAACTCCACACAGAGAGTCGCCTGAAGTGGGAATTGAACCCCGGTCTCTGGTGCTGTGAGGCAGCAGTGCTAACCACCGTGCCACCCACAAATTTAGCCAACTGAGTTTACAATCTTTTCTAAGCTAACTCAAATTTCAGGGAACTTGGAGAATCTGTGTTTTTCCCCTGAATTAGCTCCATGTCAAACCAAAGGGCGCTCTGATCTACTGCAAATGAAAGGAGAAATGTAAAAAAAAAGTTTGCATTTCTATAGCGCCAATCAGGACATCAGCCATCCAGAAGCAATTTGGAAGCATTGCCGTAAGCTAGGCACAGCAAGCTCCCACAAATATTAATGTGACAGTGGCTAGATAATTTATATTTGCAAGGTTGTTGGCTGGAACACCTTGGATAACTCCAGTGCTTTTGCTGAAACAGCACTCTGAGATTGTCTCATTCACCTGACAGGGCAGAAGAGGCCTCAGTTTAACATCTTATGGTACTGCTCACAGTGCAGTACTCCCTCAGTACAACACGGCAGCATTGGACGAGATAACGGTACACTATTCCTGGAGTGGGAATTGAACCCACAACCATTTAGCAGAGAGGTAAACCAGTCACCAGCTGAGCCAGTTAAACTCACAGAGGTATAAAGTAACCGGAGGTCAGTGACTCAAGCACTAATTTTTGAATAGTGAAGACGATGCTAATTTTAAATTGACTCCCCTCAGTTATAAGCCGCTTGTGAAATGTCAAAATTCTGATTTCTTAATAAATGTCACAGCGCTCTTAAATTTTCACAAATTGACTTAAATACTTGTCATCTGGATAATTAATGCAGGTGTTTTGATGATGCAGATTTTTTTCTTCTCCAAAGCAAGCTTAATTATTACTTCACAGCCCTCCAGGATAGATGCACTTAACAGGTTCAAGGTTAATGATCTTCGGGCAACTTAGCAAATGTGTTTTGCTACGTTATCAGCAACTTTGATCAGAATCAAATGAACTGTATTAGAATACTGGGTTAATTTCACATACAAATTAAATTATAATTTCCTGCAACACCTCCAGCTGAATAAATTTAACAGCAGACTTTCCAAGTGTTTTTTTTGTGAAGAGAAAGCAAATGTGGGCCTTGAAAAATTACAGAGCTTTGACCCTGTTTGTTTTACTTTCCTTTCAAGTTTTTTGTGTTAATTTTTCAAGTGAAGGCAGTGGAGTGGAGGAAAATCTGATGCTAACTTTTAAAGGGGCATTTGGTAACTAATTGAAAGGAAAATGGAGATGTCATGGAGATGTACAGCACGGAAACAGACCCTTCGGTCCATCTTGCCTATGCCAGATATCCCAACCCAATCTAGTTGCATTTGCCAGTGCCTTGCCCATATCCCTACAAACCCTTCCAATTCATATACCCATCCAGATGCCTTTTAAATGTTGCAATCATACCAGCCTCCTCCACTTCCTCCGACAGCTCATTCCATACATGTACCACCCTCTGTGTGGAAAAGTTGTCCTTTAGGTCTCTTTTATATCTTTCCCCTCTCACCCTAAACCTATGCCCTCTAGTTCTGGACTCCTCAAAAGCAAGCTGTTCAGCCCACTGAGCCTGCTCCTCAATGGTTGATCTCAATGCCAGTTTCTTGGTTTTCCCCTTAACCTTTGATTCTCTTAGGTACGACAGCCCTATACGGCAAAGAATTCCATGAATTCACTATCTGCAGAGAGAATAAATTCCTCTTTATTTCTGCTTTAAATATGTGACCTTTTATTCTTAGATTATGCTCTCTACTTCAAGACAAGAAGAAACAATCTCTCAGTCTCTACTCTGTCAAGTTCCATAAGAATGTATTATATTTCAATAAGGTCACCTTTCATTCTTGTAAACTCCAATGTGCAAAACCCAACCTACTCATCCTCTTCCTCTGAGAAAATCGCTCCATATCCAAAATCAACATTGTGAACTTTCTCAGCACTCCTTCCAATGTTTGTCTTTCAGAAGCTATGGGGCCTTTAACTATTCTGGGTATTCTAGATATGGCCTAACTAGTGCCTTCTATAGGTTTAGCAAGACTTTCTTATTTTTATACACCCTTTGAATTAATGGCCAACATTCCATTTGCCTTATATATAAAAAAAACAAAAGAACTGTGGATGCTGTAAATCGGAAACAAAAACAGAAATTGCTAGAAAAGCTCAGCAGGTCTGGTAGCATCTATGAAGAGAAATCAGAGTTAATGTTTTGGGTCTGGAATCATACCTGACACATACAAAGATGGTTGTGGTCGTAGGAAGTCAGTCACCTCAGCTCCAGGACATCTCTGCAGGAGCTCCTCAGCCTAGTGTCCTTGGCCCAACCATCTTCAGCTGCTTCATCAATGACCTTCCCTCCATCACAAGGTCACAAGTGGGGATATTTGCCAATGATTGCACAATGTCTAGCACTATTCATGACTCCTCAGGTACTGAGTTTAGATCAGAGTGGTGCTGGAAAAGCACAACAGGTCAGGCAGCATCCGAGGAGCAGGAAAATCGACGTTTCGGGCAAAAGCCCTTCATCAGGAATAGAGGCAGGATAAATTTGAAACAGTCCATGTTCAATTATAACAAAACCTGGGGACAATATCCAGGCTTGGGCTAAAAATTGCAAAGTAACATTAAGCCACAAACATCCTAGGCAATAGTTATCTTCAATAAGAGACAATCTAACCACTTTGATACTCAATGGCATTATCATCATTGAATCCTCCACTATGAACATCTAGGGGGTTACCACAAGCCAGAAACTCAATTGGACTCACCATGTAAATGCAATGGCTACAAGAGCAGGTCAAAGGCTAGGAATGCAGCACATCCTGACTCCCCAAAGCCTGTCCACCATCTACAAGGTACAAGTCAGGAGTGTGATGGAATACTTGCCTGGATGAATGCAACTCCAAGAACACTCAAGAAGTTGACACCATCCCCAGGACAAAGCAGCCTGCTTCACATGCACCACATCTATAAACATCCACTCCCTCCACCACCAAGGCTTCTAAGATCCTTAGACAGCACTTTCCACATCCACAATCACTTCCATCTAGAGGGGCAATGGCAACAAATATATGGGAATCCATGTTCATGCAAGTTCCCTTCCAAATCACTCACCATTCTGAATTGTGGGTTTACCTACTGCAGATGCTTCAAGAAGGCAGCTCCCACCACCTTCTCAAGGACAACTAGGGATGGGCAATAAATTCTGGCCTAGCTAGTGACACACATGTCCAATGAGTGAATTAAACAATTACTTCTACTTTTCGATTGAGCTCCTTTGTGTTCACATTCTTTCAGCAGAAACTCCTTCCTTGCTTTCTTCTTCTTCCTCTTTCTTCTTTCTGTCCCTCTTTCATTCTTTCTTTCTTTTGTCCTTGTCTCTTCCATACATATTTTCATCTTTCTCTCTTGCTTTCCTTTATCTTTCTCTCTTGCTTCCTTTCCTCTTTTCTTTCAACCATCTTTTGTTCAGCTCTCTTTTGTTGTTTCATCCATCTTTCTCTCTCTCTCAGTGGATAAATTGTCTCCACCTAGGTACAATGTTTCAATAACAATGTTTTCCAGAATCTCCCTGCCTGTCTCTACAACCCATTCCATCTCCCACTTCCAGTCTGTTCATTCTCTTAAATTTGCTGACTCTTCATATCAACATCGCACAAAGGTTTTCTGCAGATGAAAGCATTTCTTAAATACTATTTGGAATGCAGTGACTAGATGCATTGGCACTGTTGGACCTTTGATACTTGCTGGGTTATAGTTTCACAAATGCCAGTCACCATCTCACAAACGGCACCCAGTAATACAAAGTCATCTTGCATAAATATAGCACTTAAGAAATCACTGGTTTACAGAACTCATCATCTTCACTTCTACTGATACAACAAACATGCATAGTTAAAAATCACACAACACCAGGTTATAGTCCAACAGGTTTATTTGGAAGCAATAGCTTTTGGAGCGCTGCTCCTCCATCAGGTAGTTGTGGAGTATAAGATAACAGAATTCATAGCAAACGTTTACAGTGTGATGTAACTGTTATGACACTGTAATCTTTTGCTATAACCACCTGATGAAGGAGCAGCGATCTGAAAGCTAGTGCTTCCAATAAATCTGTTGGACTATAATCTGTTGGACTATATCTGTTGTGTGATTTTTAACTTTGTATACCCCAGTCCAACATAGGCTCCTCCACATCACTACCAACACACATGACAGCCAGTTTGTGACACCAACTGTGATGGTTCAATTACTGCACTGGTTGAGGTTACCATGAAGACCTCCCCCACCTCTCAATCTCACCCCTTGCCTGAGGGATAATGACTCTCAGGTTAAACCACCACGAGTTGTCTCTCTCTCATGATAGAGCAGCTCTGTGGTCCTTTGGGACTACAGTGACTTTACCTGATGTTTACTTGGCAACTAAAAGTGTATTTCATGCAAGATCAAAATATCAAGCAACACAAAGATGCAGCTTGCAAATTTGTATAAATAAATACCCATGAGGGCGAACAATGTGATTCTTTCAAAGATAATCAGATATGCTGAGCAATTCCCTCAATGGCATAAATTTGGTATTAGTTTCTGGAGGCAAAAAGGAAGTGAAAGGATTTCTTTTCAGCCGAAGGATTATAAGAATCTGAAATTAGAAATTAAGCAATTGAAGCAGAATGACTTACAAAATTAAAGAGGAACTTTATTCACATTAAAAAGCACAAGGAATCACAAAATATTCCAGTGCAGAAGGAGGTCATTCTGCCAATTGATTTGATTTGAATTAATTTATTTATTGTCAATTGAGCCAACTGTAATAAAGCTACAGAGAAGATTATATAAATTTTGGAATTTAGATTTTTAACCTAGAATCAGGTGGGTTTTGGTTTCAGTGAATGTGAATGTGAAAGTGAAGGTATTTTTAACAGCCTGAAGTTCACTTAGAAAAGTGACCTATTACATACTTTTCAGTGTGCTTTGGTCAAGAGACTAGAATGATACCTTAGCTATTCATTGATCAAATGTTTATCCTGCTGTGACTGAGACTGAGCCCAGGTCTCACTAGTTTGGAGTTGACTTGAGTTCAGTTCAGTTTTCATCTTAGTAGAGGAGTTCTGGTTTGTAAAGCCTTCACTTTGTGAGAACTTATAAAGAAGTTCAAGTTGTCTGAACCTAAAAGAGGTTTATGCCATAAAAATAAATTTAAAAGTCATAAAACCGTCACAGCTGTCAAAGCAGAAGAACCAGAAAGCAACAGTAAAGAATTGAAAAAGGAGTAAAAGTTCTCTGAGATGTCAGTATTTGTGATGGATATTTCTGGGAAATAGGTCAAAGTTTTCTTTTGCTTTTTGTGTGAAGAACTTTCTAAACTGTTTTATGTGCATGCAGTTTTGTTTGTTTTATTTATGTATAATAAAGGTATGTTCATATGCTGAAGGGTGTTGACATTCTTTAGTGACCCACTTCACATTGGTGAGGTTCAAAATTAGAGTTCATGGTTATGGGAGCCCAGTGATGAAATCAAATGTAAAATTGAATGCTGTGAAAGTTGCTTGATTCTGGCTTGTAACCCAGTTTCCAATCGCCTGCTCAAATAATCTGAAGAAAATTCTTTTCACTTAAATTGAACAAATTTCAGCTTTGTCCACTTCATGCAAAATTCATTTATATCGACACTCCTACACCACCCCACTTTGCTGCCGCCTTATGTTTAGAGCTAACTGGTGAGCCATCTTGTTTACTTGTCTTTTTGTGTTTGTTGCCTGCAAGGTCCATCCACATCAAAACCATGACTGTCCAAAGAACTTTGGTCCAAAGCCACATTTTGGTTACTGCTAAGTGGAACTTTCCAGAAATTGTGGTCAATTGGCATCAAGTGATCAGCAGTGACCATGTTTTAGTCAAGCATAGTTTATCTGTAAGATTTAAACTAATAGTGTTTTAACTTTTTAATCAATTTATAATCTTGCTCATGCCTTGTGGATATAAAACTCTTAGCCATCTTTCATCTCCTCATCCAGAAGGTTCTGCTTGTCCCCTTTATTTATGTATAATAAAGGTATGTTCATATGCTGAAGGGCGTTGACATTCTTTAGTGACCCACTTCACATTGGTGAGGTTCAAAATTAGAGTTCATGGTTATGGGAGCCCAGTGATGAAATCAAATGTAAAATTGAATGCTGTGAAAGTTGCTTGATTCTGTGCTGAGCTAAGTGCTAGGACAGATTTTGAATGACAAATTAAGGTACATTTGTTATAGATTCTCCTTGGCTCAGAGATTCTAAACCATGGGTTGAACATTTCATTCAATGTGATATGCTTAAGCAGTCCAAAAGGAATGAGGATAATTTACTAAAATAAGCAGTGCACTGTAGATTTTGCTACCTACTGGTCAAGAATTTAGCCACATAATACAGGAAACTCAATTCCATTGTGTTATTTTTAATTATTTCTCACAATCCAGCTAATAGACCTATGGACATTTTTCAAGATGTCACCATCAATTTCCATACATTTTATATCTTCCATGTCCTTTTCCACTGTACATGGGAAATCATGTCTCAAAAACTTGATTGAGTTTTTTGAGGAAATAACAAAGAGGATTGATGAGGGCAGAGCGGTAGATGTGATTTGTATGGACTTCAGTAAGGCGTTCGACAAGGTTCCCCATGGGAGACTGATTAGCAAGGTTAGATCTCAGGGAATACTGGGCAAACTAGTCTTTTGGATACAGAACTGGCTCAAAGGTAGAAGACAGAGGGTGGTGGTGGAGGGTTGTTTTTCAGACTGGAGACCTGTGACCAGTGGAGTGCCACAAGGATCGGTGTTGAGTCATCTACTTTTTGTCATTTACATAAATGATTTGGATGTGAGCATAAGAGGTATAGTTAGTAAGTTTGCAGATGACACCAAAATTGGAGGTGTAGTGTACAGCGAAGAAGGTTACCTCAGATTACAATGGGATCTTGATCAGATGGGCCAATGTGCAGAGAAGTGGCAGACTGAGTTTAATTCAGATAAATGCGAGGTGCAACATTTTGGGAAAGAAAATCTTAGCAGGACTCATAAACTTAATGCTAAGGTCCTAGGGAGTGTTGCTGAACAAAGATACCTTAGAGTGCAGGTTCATAGGTCCTTGAAAGTGGAGTCGCAGATAGATAGGATAATGAAGAAGGCATTTGGAATGCTTTCCTTTATTCGTCAGAATATTGAGTATAGGAGTTGGGAGGTGATGTTGCAACTGTACAGGACATTGGTTAGGCCACTGTTGGAATATTGCGTGCAATTCTGGTCTCCTTCCTATCGGAAAGATGTTGTGAAACTTGAAAGGGTTCAGAAAAGATTTACAAAGATGTTGCCAGGGTTGGAGGATTTGAGCTATAGGGAGAGGTTGAATGAGCTGGGGCTGTTTTTCCTGGAGCGTCGGAGGCTGAGGGATGACCTTATAGATGTTTACAAAATCATGAGGAGCATGGATAGGATAAATGGACAAAGTGTTTTTCCTGAGGTGGGGGAGTCCAGAACTAGAAGGCATAGGTTTAGGGTGAGAGGGGAAAGATATAAAAAAGACCTAAAAGGCAACATTTTCACACAGAGGGCAGTATGTGTACAGAATGAGCTGCCAGAGGAAGTGGTGGAGGCTAGTACAATTGCAACATTCAAAAGGCATTTGGATGCGTATATGAAGAGGAAAGGTTTGGAGGGATATGGGCCAAGTGCTGGCAAGTGGGACTAGATTGAGTTGGGACATCTGGTCGGCGTGGACGGGTTGGACTGAAGGGTCTGTTTCTGTGCTGTACAGCTCTATAACTCTCTGACTCTATCCTTGGAGTAAAGATTGGAATGATTTCCATTTTAAGCATGCAGTGCTGGTGTTGCACACCCTCAGATCTGGTGAAGAATGGTTTCATGCAAAGAAAAGCTCTATCTATTGTGTATACAGAATCATAGCCTCTCCCCAACTTTCAACAAGCTCTTGAGTTCACTATATTATATTTTCCTCACTTCATTCATCAACCTGCAAACAGAGTTAAGGAAAATCCCAAAGTCTTTTGTTCGTATATAAGGAGCAAGAGGGTAACTAGAGAAATGGTTGGCGCACTCAAGGACAAAGGAGGGAAGTTATGCGTGGAGTCAGAAAAAATGGGTGAGATTCTTAATGAGCCCTTTGCATCGATATCACCGAGGAAAAAGACGTGACAGATGTCGAGGTTAGGGATGGATGTTTAATTACTCTCGGTCAAGTCGGCATAAGGAGTGAGGAAGTTTTGGGTTTTCTAAAAGGCATTAAGGTGGACAAGTCCCCAGGTCCAGATGGGATCTATTCCAGGTTACTGAGGGAAATGAGAGAGGAAATAGCTGAGGGTTGAACAGATAACTTTGCAGCATCCTTAAACATGGGTGAGGTCCCGGAGGACTGGAGAATTGCTAATGTTATCCCTTTGCTTAAGAAGAGTAGCATGGATGATCAAGGCAATTATAGACCAGTGAGCCTGATGTCAGTGGTAGGGAAGCTGCTAGAGAAGATACTGCGGGATAGGATCTATTTACATTTGGAAGAAAATGGGCTTGTCAGTGATAGGCAGCATGGTTTTGTGGAGGAAACGTCATGTCTAACCAACTTAATAATAAAATAATAAAACTTTGAGGAAGTGACAAAGTTGTTTGATATGGGAAGGGTTGTAGATTTCATATAAATGGACTTCAGTAAGGCGTTTGATAGGGTTCCCCATGGTTACCTGATGGAGAAAGTGAAGTCGCATGGGGTTCAGGGTGTACTAGCTAGATGGATAGAGAACTGGCTGTGCAGCAGGAGACAGAGAATAGTAGTGGAAAGGATCTTCTCAAAATGGAGAACAAATGGAGAACTTGACTAATAGTGTTCCACAGGGATCCGTGCTGGGTCCACTGTTGTTTGTGATATACATAAATGATCTGAAAAAGGTTTGGGTGGTCTGATTAGCAAGTTTGCAGGTGAGTCCAAGATTTGTGCAGTAGCAGATAGTGAAGGGGAATGTCAGAGAATACAGCAAAATATAGATAGATCAGAGACTTGGGCAGGAAAATGGCAGATGGTGTTCAATCCAGGCAAATGCGAGGTGATGCACTTTGGAAGATCCAATTCAAGACCAATTCTATATGGTAAATGGAAAAGCCCTGGGAAAAATTAATGTACAGAGAGATCTGGGTGTTCAGGTCCATTGTTTCCTGAAGGTGGCAACACAGGTCAATAAAGTGGTCAAGAAGGCATATGGCATGTTTTCCTTCATTGGACAGAGTATTGAGTACAAGAGTTGGCAGGTCATGTTACTGTTGTATTGGACTTTGGTTCAGCCACATTTGAAATACTGCACGCAGTTCTGGTCGCCACATCACCAAAACATGTGGATGCTTTGAAAAGGGTGCAAAGGAGGTTCACCAGGATGTTGCCTGGTATGGAGGGCACAAGCTATGAAGAGATGTTGAGTAGGTTAGGATTATTTTCATTAGAAAGATGAAAGTTGTGGGGGGCCCTGATTGAGACTTACAAAATCATGAGAGGTATAGACAGGGTGGACAGCAAGAAACTTTTTCTCAGAGTGGGGGATTCAATTACTAGGGGTCACAAGTTCAAGGCAAGGGGGAAAAATTGAAGGGAAATATGCGTGGAAAGTTCTTTATGCAGAGGGTGGTTGGCTGCCTGGAACGCTTTGCCAGCGTGGTAGAGGTGGGCATGCTAGCATCATTTAAGATGTATCTAAACAGATATCATGACTAGGCAAGGAGCAGAGGGATACAAATCCTTAGAAAATAGGCGACAGGTATAGATAGAGGACCTAAATGGCGCAGGCTCTGAGGGCCGAAGGGCCTGTTCCTGTGCTATAATTTTCTTTGTTTCTTTGTTACTTTGTTATGAACTGAAGCTAGATTAAAACAGTGACAACTTGAGTTGAACAGAATGGAATTGAATTTGCATTATTGTCACATGGACTCCAATGAGTGCAGTGAAAAGTTTGCAATCTCACCATTTTTAGCACCAACTTAGATACAAAGGTTCCTAGGTACAGATATTTAAGTACTCACCATCCTGTTCCCTGGCCGACATCTCTGTCTCAGGCTTGCTGCGGTGCTCCAGTGAAGCTCAACCCAAGCTGGAAGAACAGCACCTCACTTCTGCTTGGGAACCATGTAACCCTCCAGACTCAATATTGAGTTCAATTATTTTAGGGCCTGAACTCTCACATGTCCTAGTCCCAATCCCATACACTAGGCTTTATTGTCACATAGTCTGCCATTCCACTCTACCTATTGTTAGCCACAAACAGTCTCCATTAACAGCTATTCGCTGTCCTAGACAGATTGTTATCCTCTCCTTTATCTGTCCAACTATTCTTCTCTCTCTTTGGACTCTATCCGCACCTACCATTTACTCCTCCCCCCCCTCCCTCCCCCCACTTTATCTTCTGCATATAAGCTGACATTTTCCAAGCTGCCATCAGTTCTGAAGAAGGGTCAGCAGATCTGAAATGTTAACTCTGATTTCTCTGCACAAATGCTGCCAGACGTGCTGAGCTTTTCTAGCAATTTCTAATTTTGCTACAGATACTTGAGTATTTGGTATAAAAGAAAAGAAAACAAATAAAAAGTCCAGCATAAGACTTTAAGGCAGCAAACTATCTTGACATACTCCAAGGGCAAAAAAATGGCACCAAGCCAAGAAAATGAGATCTTAGGACAAATAGTTAAAAGGTTGACGGAAGTGGTAGGTTTTATAATAATACAAAAAGGTGGGTAGAAAAGTGAGAAGGTTCAGGGAAAGAATGAGAGAGTCAAGGACTTAAACAATTGAAGCACAACTAGCAATAGTGGAGTGAAGGAAGTGGGGGACTGCCCCAGAGACCTGAATTGATGTAGCATGTTGTGTCAGTTATAACTCAAAACTGGGAGCATTTGCACTTTGAGTCTTTAGGTTTTGTGTTCACTCCAGTGCAGAATTGAAGGAGTGCTGCACTGTCAGAGATACTGTTTTTCAGATACAATGTTAAACTGAGCCCCCTCTCAGGTGGATATAAAGGATGAAATGGCTCTGTTTTCAAGGAGAGCAGAGGCATTCTCCCCGTTGCTCTGGCTAATAAGTATCCATCAATCATCATCACAAATAGAGATTATCACATTGCTTTTGGGGAGCTTGCTGTGTGCCCATTGATTGCTGTATATTCCACATTAAAACAGTGATTACACTTCAAGGAGTGCTCCATAAGCTGTACATCATACACACAATGGTTATGAAAAGTATTCAATCATTTCAAGCCTTTTTTAGAATAGATTCCCTACAGTGTAGAAATAGCCTTCAGCCCAACAAGTCCACACCAACCCTCCGAAGAGTAGCCCACCCAGACACATTCCCCTACCCTAGACTAACACAACTATCACTATGGGAAATTTAACATGGCCAATTCACCTAACCTGCACATCTTTGGATTGTGGGAGGAAACCGGAGAACCCGGAGGAAACCCAAGCAGACAGGGGGAGAATGTGCAAACTCCACACAGACAGTCGCCCCAAGATGGGAATCGAACGTGGGTGCCTAGCTCTGTGAGGCAGCAGTGCTAACCACTGAACCATCTTGCTGCCCTTTTGGTTGTAAATTTGCTGATATGTTGAAGGGATGAATGCATGTAAAAGATAGGGAAACAGGAATGCTTTGGAAGAATTGGATGCTTGAAAGAAATCTTTCATATTGATTTGGACATCTTTATGCTATGGATCAAGTCCATAAGTGAGCCAATTTAATGTTGGAGTTTTCCAATCAACATGATGAGATTTGTGGCCAATCGACCTGTGAGTGCTACTTAAGACCAAATTATGTAACTGAAGGAAAGAATGTTATACTCTGGTGATATGGATAAGGGAATAACTCCTTAGCTCATAGATTTCAAATTGACAGCTTGCTGCATATTTGGAAATCATGATAGAAAAACAAGGCACGACCAGCTTATTTCTTCCATTTTCTGGATGATAACACGTGTGTGACATTTTGAAAATGACACCTCACTTTGGTAAGTAAGTCAAGAAAAGATTATTAGACACCTGGGAGATTCTGTAGATAGGGAACACTGGAAACATTTTGAGCTGATCACTTAGCAAATTTATATCTTTACAGCAGAAGGAGTTACACAAGACCCTGAATAATGGTACAGAATTGAGAGGAAGAAGGAATGACTTCCAGTTACCTTTCATGAACCCTAGGAAGTCCCGAAGTGCTTCACAATGAAATGTTTATTGAAATGGAGTCAAAGTTGCAATGCAGGAAACACAGCAGCAAATTTAGGCATAGGAAGCTTCCACAGGCTTCATTGTAATGCTGGGTGAAAGTGAAGATTGCAGGTGCTGCAGAGTCAGAGTTGAAAATGGTGGTGCTGGAAAAGCACAGCAGGCCAGGCAGCAGCCGAGCAGGAGAGTCAGCGTTTCAGGCATAAGTCAACATTCCTGATGAAGAGCTTATGTGTGAAACATCAACATTCCTGCTCCTCGGATGCTGAACACTCTGAAACGTGTTCAATGATCCTATGGGATTACTTTGAAGAAGGGCAAGTGAGGCGGGTATGGGGGTGTGTTCTGCACAGTGTCAAACATCGATGTCTCACCTAACATCTCTATAACACATTATCAGGGCAGCATTACAGTAAATTGAAAATGGTGGCACTGGAAAAACGCAGCAGGTCAGGCAGCAGCCGAGCAGGAGAGTCAGCATTTCAAGCATAAGTCAACATTCCTGATGAAGAGCTTATGTGTGAAACATCAACATTCCTGCTCCTCGGATGCTGCCTGACCTGCTGCGCTTTTCCAGTGCCACCATTTTCAATTTACTGTAATGCTGCCCTGATAATGTGTTATGTTAGGTGAGACATCGATGTTTGACACTGTGCAGAACACACCCCCATACCCGCCTCACTTGCCCTTCTTCAAAGTAATCCCATAGGATCATTGAACACGTTTCAGAGTGTATCAGTTTAAAGCCTAATGTGGAATGCAACTCCTGCAATAGATCAGCACCCTTTCTGAGTCCAGAATGGTCAGTTTGGACTTTGTTTTCAAGTCTTTGGACCTGAACTCATAGCCACCTAGATGAGTAGGTTGTTTAATACCATGAGCAGATGTAGAGTTTATCTACTTTGAGTTCAATTTGAAAGTTATGGGGCTGTACAAACACATGGAGGTAACGTCCTCTATCTTCAACTAAATATTAGGAGCCAGCCTACACAGCAGCCATTCATTAGGCTACTAACTAGGAAGACGTCTGTCCTCTGAAAGCTACCAGTCAATCAAATGGCCCAATAGCTCTATGTCCCAGGAAACCCAAGCCATTGCTAGGACTGAAGACAGAGGAAGCATTGACTTTGGGGAAGAACATTTTGACTGGGTCCTGATTTTGCCAATCTTCTAGGATTGGCCTGGACTCATGAGGAATTCCAGGACTGCCACATGCAATCCTTGATGGAATCTTGGAGGTATTAGAAATGACTCAAAGAAAAGCCTGAAGGAGTGGATGAGGCACTTTAACATTGTAATGGCATGGCTTGGTTTTAAGATGGCCCTCAAACTGGAAAATAGAGAGTAATGTCTTCTATCTCCATCTAAATGTTAGGTGCCAGCTTACACAGCAGCCATTCATTAGGCTACTAACTGTTTTGAAGTGTCACTTACTGGGAGGACATCTGTCCTCTGAAAGCTACCAGCCAATCAAATGGCCCAGTAGCTCCTGAAGAAGGGCTTATGCCCGAAACGTCGATTCTCCTTCTCCTTGGATGCTGCCTGACCTGCTAAGCTTTTCCAGCAACATATTTTTAAGCAGTAGCTCTTTGTTCCAGGGAACCTGAACTGTTGCAGAAGCTGCATTCCAGATTAGGTTTTAAACTGATACTCTCTGAAAAAAAGGTCAATGACCCTACATCTTATATCTGTGAAGCTTGTAGAGTAATGAAGAATTGACCTTAACCAGAATAATGAGGTGCAATTTGTTCCTCTCTCATGTTTAATCATGTTTTTCAAATTCTTTAGCACAAGATGATTAGGGGTTTAGGTAGGGTTGACAGTGAGAATCTTTTTCCACGTATGGAGTCAGCTATTACAAGGGGGCATAGCTTTAAATTAAGGGGGGGTAGGTATAGGACAGATGTTAGGGGTAGGTTCTTTACTCAGCGAGTTGTGAGTTCATGGAATGCCCTGCCAGTAGCAGTGGTGGACTCTCCCTCATTATGGGCATTTAAGCGGGCATTGGATAGGCATATGGAGGATAGTGGGCTAGTGTAGGTTAGGTGGGCTTGGATCGGCGCAACATCAAGGGCCGAAGGGCCTGTACTGCGCTGTATTCTTCTATGTTCAATGTTCTATGTTCTATGTTCTATGTTCACTGCTGGTTCCCTCAATTCGCTTAGCCAACAAAAAAGACCCAAACCCAGTCTTGACTTGTCCATTTGAACTGTAGAACCCATTGTCAGTTTGAGGATTGAGTTCCAGGTTTCTAGCCACCTACGTATGAACGGGTCATTCCTGGTTTCACTGGTTTACAGCTCCAGACGTGTTCATGGAAAAGGAAGAACATGCAGAAGTTCATGGAGGAAATGGGGAAATGGCACTCAGGTTTATCAGGGAGCCAGTATGGATACAATGGCCTGAACAGCCTCCTCCTGTACCATAATCATTCCCTGAATCTGCGAAGCTTTATAAAGAATCCTTTGTTCAGGTACATTCCTTGCCAAGTGAATATACCTCTGTGATTGTTTTCATCATCTTTAAAACCCTTTATCTCCTCTCTATGTGTAATATATCAGAAACTAATGCTTCTCACAAATACTACTGACATGATTTACTGAAATATAATTGGAAAAGGGTTCCGTACTATTAAGTTGGCCCTGGTTGTTATAGGCTAATCTAGCAGATAGAACACAATTAGAACATCAGTAATGTGTGTATTTTAACTGTTTCTGAACCTTGCTTTCACTTCAGTGTGTCTCAGTAATTTTGAAATTTCAACATGGAATAGCTCTGAAGAAGGGCTTATGCCCGAAACGTCGATTCTCCTGTTCCCTGGATGCTGCCTGACCTGCTGCGCTTTTCCAGCAACACATTTTCAGCTCTGATCTCCAGCATCTGCAGACCTCACTTTCTCCTCATAGCTCTATCTAGTTGTATATAATAATTCTGCAGCTTCAATACTTCAACTGATGATCCCAGAAGTAAAGGATGGATAGGGTCCAAAGAAATGTGTGAGGAAATTCTTCCATGCAGCTAGGGACTTAACTATAGCAAATACATCAGCTACATATTGGAAATGTGCAAAGATTAAAAGTAATTCCATCAAAGACACATTTCTCATGGAACCCAACAAAGATTTTTGTGAGAATTGGATTGAGTAGTGATCCCAATCTATTTTGGCCATACATGGTCTTGTTAAAAGTGAACTCAACTGCGTGAGTTGCTGAGTTCATATGTTCAGTGAATACTAATTCATACAATAGTGGTAGGCTTAGAATGCAAATATGTATGGCTTCCTTAAGTAGGTTAACAATGTCCAATGAACAAGGACAATTCTTTTGATCCCAGCTGAAGTTATGATTGGAAAAGTCAGATCCCAGAATGAAATCTGGTTTGGTAGATTACGTTTTGGTTCTTTTTTCACATTTAATATGGTGGTTTTTCACTGAAACATAAGCATATATTGCTAGAAATTTAGTTTTAACAATAAAACAGAATCATAGAATCCCTACAGTGTGGATACAGGCCATTTGGTCCAACAAGTCCATACTAATCCTTTGAAGAGTATCCCACCTAGATCTATTCCCCTACCCTATTACTCTACATTTCTCCTGACTAATGCACCTAGCCTGCACATCCCTGAATATTGTGGGCAATTTAGCATGGCCAATACATCTAACCTGTACATCTTTGGACTGTGAGAAGAAACTGGAGCACCCAGAGCACCCACAAAGACACGGGGAGAATGTGCAAACTCCACATAGAGACTGGAATTGAACCGGGTCCCTGGCGCCGTGAGGCAGCAGTGCTAACCACTGAATCACTGTGCCTCACAAAATAAATTAAGATGAAATAGACCAAACCAAGCTATTAAACTATAGCACATATTGAAAAATTTCAAACACATGAAAAAATTAAATCCCATCCAATACCATTACTTTATGGTGCTCAAATACCGGAAGGAGGCAGTTCCCTTTTCAATCATTTCCATATGTTTAACTTAACACTTTCATTCTATTCCCTTTCCTAAGGGTTTGACAGACCTTTCCTTAATTTTTCACCAACTCAGCTTAACCTTTCTTAGTTTCAAATAGCCCTACCTGATTTTTTGACCAAGCACTTTTGGCCTGTAATTTTCAAACTAAAACCTTTACCTATTTCCTAACTTTTCTGAACTAAGTCCTTTCTTCAGGAGAAATTATTCTTGCATATGACCTCAGCCATGTCTTCACAACTGGCTCTGAATGCTTTCTGAACTATGGACATTTCCGAAACAAAAACCAATTCTTGATTCCTCTAAAACAAAACCAAAATAATGGCTTTCAATATTTTCTCTCTCTGATTGTAAAACTCAAGCGATACTAACAATTTCATATTATCACCCTATCAAGCCCCCAGTCAACTACTTTTGACACATATTGGTTTACCATTCATGGCTTCAGAAAGATTGACAAGTTAATTATTAAACCCCAATTATTAGACCGAACACATCTGTGACTGGTTCAAAATTGTAATTCTAAATAAGTTATGATAATATGTATTTAAATCACACATCACACTGGAACCAAAGAAGAATGAAAATATATATTTAAAAGCCATTTCCAATATTCATCAAAAATTATTTCTATATCACATTAAACATGCCATTACTGACAGAGCAATGATGGTTTCCTTCAGTCCAAAGACATCACACGTATTTGGTTTCAATCTCAAAAAGACTTTAACATTTTCTTTTCTAGGCACATGAGTAATTTTCAAATTTTATTTGAATTTAACTCCATCAAAGCACTTATGAGTTCTTATCCTGAAATCTTTGCAAAACTCAAAAGATTATTGGACATTTAAGTAGCATTTTTGTTTACATTTTTAATGATCTGTATTTCAGAAAGATGAAGAGCCAATACAAGGCTCAAGATCTCCTTCTCAACTATGAAGTATTTTTGTTGTCATGTGGTCAATTTCTCTGAAAAATAATGAACAGGCCATTTGATTTCCCATCTCATAACGTGTAGTAAAAAACACTCCACGTCAATATCGCTTTTGTTAACAGCCAGTTTGAATGGCTTCCCATAATTCGGCAAATGTCAAAGTACTCTGACATTCGTGCATCCACTACAACTTTCTTCCCTTCTTCAACCAATTATTTAAATATGCCATGACAGTGCTGAAGTTTTGGAACAAATCTTTGGTCAACATAGTACAAACTTTCATGTTCCATCTTAAACATGGGAAAATCCACAGCTAACCTTATTTTCACTCCTCTGAGTGTCACTTGTTCATGTCCCATTTTGTAGCCCAAAATGTCACTTTCTCTTTGGCTAATGTTCTCTTTCACCCAGATTTATAACGAAATTGGCTGTTGTAGCGAACTAAATCAAAACCAGTGTAGCTGTTCTCCACAGGTTGAGCTGAAGTCAACCAAACCATTGATGCAAACAGTGCAGTTACATTTCCATCAGTTCCTTTATTGGCTAATTGGAATATGGGGTGGTCCATTTTTCATTCCAAACAATAGGAGTCTGCACTGATAAACTCCACCCAGTTTTACAGAAGTTAATTGTAGTTTGGCTCTATCAGTCAGTCAGTGGAACTTGCCAATATCTTTTCAATAAGTTAAACTTGGCGACCAATCATGCATGTTAAATTTACTCAGTGTAGTTCTCCAATCTTGAAATAGCATGTGACCCTGTTATTGTTGCTGTGTTGGGCTTTGTCATAATCGATATTGATTCCCTACGACCCATCCAGCTTCAACACAATCACATTGGTGAACTCTCGCTACTGTGACTTAATTCAATAATGTCATTGCCTATCATGAACTTAATCTCTTCTGTAAATTGAGTTAATCTCTTTAGATTGAGTCTGTAAGAATGTCATATAGATAAGATAGCCCCAGTGTTAACATGAATAGCCAAAAGAGCTTTTCATTCATTCATGTAAATCTATTTACGATTCTGTAAGAACTTCTGCAAATCACTTTGATAGTTTTCCAGAATATGAATTATCTAACCTTTTAAACACCTCTATATTATACATGCTGATTGCTGGAGGGTCAGCTTTTTAATTTTCAATTTCTGGAGCATTCTCAATTTTCAGATATTATTATTTCGTTCTCTACTTTCTTTCCTACCAGATTACACCTTTCTCCTGACTATCATCCTTGTCCTAATATGTTCACATGACACATTCACTGATCCTGGAATAGTCACTGCATAATTTACATTGCGTTTTTTTTTGATTTGGTAAGGTTCAGTGAACCCTTTTTACTAGTTCCCTAGAGATGAACAAGGTGTTCATTACAAACACCTTGTCATCAGTAAAAAATGTTTCAAACTTTGGCTTTTTTGTCTGTTCTAGATTATAGCCCAAAGGTTTATTTGGAAGCACTAGCTTTCGGAGTGTTGTTCCTTCATCAGGTAGCATTGCTCCGAAAACTAGTGCTTCCAAATAAACCTATTGGACTATAACCTGGTGTTGTATGATTTTTGACTTTGCCCATCCAAGTCCAACAACGGCCCCTCCACATCTTGTCTGGTCTAGTTTTGATTGTTTATTGAGCACACTTTGAATGCTTTTGAATTAACTGAAATACTTTGGTCAGTTTTTTTCTCTGAAACTCAAATCATGAGCTAGTTTGGTTTATCGAGGTGTCTTGAATAAATTTAAGTGGACCCTTTGCCTCATGTCTATATTAGTTCACTAGGACTAAACCCAGTGAATTCGTTAAGAGGATCTGGTCTATCAGTCATAGATTACCTACAGTGTGGAAACGGGTTGGTAACGATTCTCCACAGCATATTCGCCACCGATGATTAGCCACTGCTGGGTTTTTTTTAGATTAGATTAGATTACTTACAATGTGGAAACAGGCCCTTCGGCCCAACAAGTCCACACCGCCCCGCTGAAGCGTAACCCACCCACCGTTTCTCTACTCGGATCGTTTGACCTCTGGAGACTATTCGCCACCGGAAATATATATATGTACTGATTGTTTTTCCTCCTGCCTGTTCTTTCATATTTCTCAGTCCCTTTTATTTACACAACTACATACTACATATTGATAAAAAAAAGAGGTAAAATAAATATCATTTTATTGGTTAATTCTAACTTCAGGAAAACATTCTCTCATAGCACTGATATAAAACCATCGTGGTAAAACTTATTATTTCCACATTTAGCAATAATTTCTGTTTCCATACTAAAAATTCCTGTTCCAAAACTACAAGCTTTAAATAACTCTCCTGTAATGAAAAGAAGTTGTTACTGAAACAACACAAACACTATATTCAAAATATATGAGTTACATGCAGTGGCGAATCATCTTCAGTGGCCAATGGGCGGTGGCTAAGCGTCCTCGGTGGTGAAAGGGCAGTGGCGAATCATCTTCAGTGGCCAATGGGCGGTGGCTAAGCGTCCTCGGTGGTGAAAGGGCAGTGGCGAATCGTCTTCAGTGGCCAATGGGCAGTGGCTAAGCGTCCTCGGTGGTGAAAGGGCAGTGGCGAATCATCTTCAGTGGCCAATGGGCGGTGGCTAAGCGTCCTCGGTGGTGAAAGGGCAGTGGCGAATCGTCTTCAGTGGCCAATGGGCAGTGGCTAAGCGTCCTCGGTGGTGAAAGGGCAGTGGCGAATCGTCTTCAGTGGCCAATGGGCAGTGGCTAAGCGTCCTCGGTGATGAAAGGGCAGTGGCGAATCGTCTTCAGTGGCCAATGGGCAGTGGCTAAGCGTCCTCGGTGGTGAAAGGGCAGTGGCGAATCATCTTCAGTGGCCAATGGGCGGTGGCTAAGCGTCCTCGGTGGTGAAAGGGCAGTGGCGAATCGTCTTCAGTGGCCAATGGGCAGTGGCTAAGCGTCCTCGGTGGTGAAAGGGCAGTGGCGAATCGTCGGCTGCAAATGTGCTGTGGCGAATGGTCCCATCCCGGTGGAAACAGGCCCTTTGGCCCAACAAGTCCACATGGACCCTCTGAAGAGTATCCCACCCAAACCCATTTCCCGTTACTCTACATTTACCCTGACTAATGCACCTAACCTACACATCCCTGAACATTATGGGCAATTTTAGCATGGCTAATTCACTTAACCTGCACATCTTTGGATTATGGGAGGGTACCAGAGCACCCAGAGGAAACCCACGCAGACACAGGAGAATATGCAAACTACACACAGACAGTTGTCCAAGAATAGAATGGAACCCTGATGCTGTGAGGCAGCAGTGCTAACCATTGAGCCACTGTGCCACCCCTTATGCCAAATAGAAGCAAAGTAATTCCTAATCTTAATGGTTTGGAGATTCTTGAGTATAAGTTGTAATCATTGTCTTCAAAAATTGATGCCACCTTTCCAATGCAGCTTGAGATAGTATGTAAGCAGACAATGTAAGTTGTTTTATTCCAAAAGAAGTCAGAATATATTTGAATATTTACAGCCTAAAATTTGAACTTGTATTTAATTTTATCTCTTTGGGTACTCCATAACTGTAAAGAATTGAACTAACTTTTCCAATGCCTTTGTTCTAACAATTTTCCCTAGTGACACTGCTGTAGGAAATCTTGTGGAAAATACTGATTCCCATTTGTTATTTTAGGGAGGGGTCCTACACAATCTACTCAGACCCTGCTGAATGGCTGGCACCAAAACCAAAGGCTAATTTAATTGATGGCTGATGTTTACCCTCTACCTGACATGTATGATATGTCTGGCATAATTTGAACATATCGCTCTGTAATCCTGACATTGGAATTTCATAAGCAACATGTAAAGTGCCATTACAAAACGCTGATGGAGCTACCAGCTGATGGTTCATTGCCCATATCTAATTGACAGATATTTGAGGTGGTCTCCATTTCCTCATTGGTATTTTTTCTTCCAAGTATTGAAACTAACGTAATCTTTTTGATTCAATTTCTAAGCCAGCTATTTATTTAACTCCTACAATTCAGAATCCATTTGTTGCATTTCTATTAAAGAAGGTGGATGAAACATATCAAAACATTCTCTTCACTTTGCACCTTTCAGTTAAGTTTTTGAATATTGCATCCAATAACCAAGATAACCTCCCTTTGTTATAAGCTGCTCTTCTTCCTGTCTAATTTTGTAAATCTAAAATCTTGAGATAACGCTGTATGGAAACAGTACAGAATGTTCCTCTTCTAGCTTGAGTTCCTGTCATATCCACCGGTTGCTCAACCACTCTTGGTGAAGCCAATGTTCTTGAAATTGCCAGGTTTTTCCCTAAAAGAAAATGAATTCCTTCTATCAAAAACGTTGTCACTACTCCAACCATCACTGCTCCATTTACTGTTTCATCTAACTCCCTGTGATGACACTGGCATGTACCACCCATGTACACTTTCAATCATGATTCTCTCCTTCATTAACCTCAAGAAGTCAAGAAGTATCATTAGCCAATACCAGTGATTTGCTTCAGTGTCTTTCACTATCTTAAATAAAACAAACAACTACAGATGCTGGAGATCTGAACCAAACTAAAAACAGAAATTACTGGAGAAACTCAGCAGATTTGACAGCATCTGCGGAGAGAAAACAGAGTTAATGTTTTCAACTTAATGAACTGAAGAAGGTGCTGAAGAAATGTTATTGGATTTGGAATGCTAAGTCTGTTTTCTCTCAATATTTTTATTGGTTTAAGTCCTTCATTTGAAAAATAAGGAAATGCCTCTCCTTTTGAGATGAAGTATTCAGATCATTCAGCAGACTGATTGACCTTGTGGGTGGCATGGTGGCACAGTGGTTACCACTGCTGCCTCACAGTGCCAGAGACCCGGGTTCAATTCCCGCCTCAGGCGACTGACTGTGTGGAGTTTGTACATTCTCCCCGTGTCTGCGTGGGTTTCCTCCCACAGTCCAAAAATGTGCAGGTTAGGTAAATTGACCATGCTAAATTGCCTGTAGTGTTAGGTGAAGGGGTAAATGTAAGGGGGTGGGTTGAGGATTGGTGTGGGCTTGTTGGGCCAAAGGGCCTGTTTCCATACTGTAAGTAATCTAATCAATATTTGACCAAAGATTTTCATGACTTTCCTGAACCATCTCCTAATTCTAAGTGCATTCTAGTGAAAAATGTTCCATAACAGTTTCATACCTCACGATCTCTTTACTCAAGACTTTTTAGACATTCCTATTATTTTAATTGATCTCTCATTTTACCATCAATGACTGGTTTTGTTATGTCCATTCTTTTACAGTGGAAGCATGTTAATTTCTTTACTGTGGATAGCTGGAGAAGAGTGTTCTGGCTTTGGAGGGAGTGCAATGAAGGTTGACTGGATTAATTCCTGGAATGAGAGAGCTGAGAAAGGAAGAGACACTTGATCACATTCATGGAGTTTAGAAGAATGAAAATGTGATCTCAAAAATCCTATAAAATCCTAACAGGACTGGGGAGTGTATATGCAAGAAGGATGTTCTCAATGACCAAGGTTACAATTTGAGGATGTAGGGTCAGCCTTATGGGATTGAGATGAAGAGAAATGTCTTCACTTAGAGAGTGGTGTGTCAAGGAATTCTCTGCCACAGAAAGGTTGAAGCCAAAACATTGAATGCTTGCAAGAAGGAGTTAGATAAAGTTCAGAAGGCTAAAGAGATCAAAGGATTTGGAAGAAGGCAGGGACAGTGTTGCATGATCAGCCATGATCATATTGAGGAGTGGAGTGGCCTAATCTTGTGTCCTATTTTGTATATTCCTGTGTTTCTCTCTGCAAGAACTGTTGCTCCATTGATCTTTATTACTGGATATCTTCAGGTTCTAAAGTTTTTAGGAATGCTATTTCTGAACTCTTCCATGATCATAATTTTCCTGACATTCTCATTTTGTTCCCTCTGGCTTTAGTAAATGAAACCCCTGATTCCACAGCCTTTCTTACTTCTTATTTGTGAAAGTTTCTCTGAGCAAATTATGTCTGTATTTCTCCTACATCCTGACAGTGATAATACATCAAATGGTACAGTGTGCTCTCGGATGTCCTGAGGTCATAAAAGGCACGACACAAATGAAAGATTTTTGTTTCCTTCTCTGTTCTAATTGACAATGTCAAGTGGGTATTGTTTGAAATCTCGCATTGTTCCAAAATCTGACAGAGTCTTCAAGTTGAGTTTTGATTTCAAATGATCACTTCACAGCTAATCTTCTCCAAGTGGTTGCGTAGGTGGTAGTTAACTTTTAACTTGCAGATAATCTATGGAAGTTGTTTTGAAAAGCCAAATTTTCTTTGTGTCAGGAATGTGTAAGGGTAAAACATCAGCATTTAATTGTATGAACAATTCAGCACTCTAGTGACCTGCATCACAGACTTACAAGAAATGTAATTTTTTATTGCCTTTGAGGTTTATAATTTGATGAAAATGGGAGCACTGGGATTAATTATAGTAATCAAGCTGTTTATTTTTCTTCTTCAAGGCAGGTGCAGAAACACAGGAAATGCTGTCAAAGCATATAGTTGTCATTGTGTCCAATAAATCAAACAAAGTACAAACAGAAAGACATCAGTAACTTCAGTTCTTTTCATGATCTCCAGGGTCCCTGAAAAGGGTTGCAGATTTTCAAGTACTTTTTAAAGTTTAGTCCCTGTTGTGATATAGAAAACAAAGAGGGTCAGAACGCACAGAGCAATCTCCCACAAATGACAATAAATTGAACGACCAGATAATCAGCTTGAACAGTTGATTGAGAGGCAATTATTTTGCAAAGCTAACTCGCCAGAACTTCTTCAAAAGGTGCTGTAGAAACATTTTTTTAATTCACCTTAGACAGAGAAGGTAGACTTAATGATTGAAAAATATTCTCACATAATTGAGTCTTGCTGGCAACAGCAACATTTGTTGCCCGTCTTTCGTTGCCCTGGAAGAGATGAGTAGAAAGTGAGGACTGCAGATGCTGGAGATCAGAGTAGAGAGTGTGGTGATGGAAAAGCACAGCAGGTCAGGCAGCATCTGAGGAGCAGGAGAGTTAACATTTTGGGCAAAAATTCCATCATCAGGAATGAAAGCCTTCATCATTCATTCCTGATGAAGGGCTTATGCCCGAAACATCGATTCTCCTGCTCCTCGGAAGCTGCCTGACCTGCTGTGCTTTTCCAGCACCACACTCTCGACCCTGGAAGAGATGAGAGCGACTTGCTTTCTTGAATTGCTGCAGCCCAGAGGGTGTAGGGTGTAGGTACCCTGTCAATGCTGTTAGGAAGGGGGTTCCAGGAGTTAAGGTGAAGAAAAAAATAACATAGTTTTAAGACAGGATGTTGCATGACATTGAGTAGAAGATCATTTGATTTGATTTATTATTGTCACATGTACCTTGGTACAGTGAAAAGTTTTGTTTTGCATGTAGCACAGCCAGATCATACCATACAAAGTGCATTGGGTTAATATAACAGAGTGAAGAATGCAAAGTTACAGTTGCAGAGAAGGTTCACAAAGAGTGAGATCAAATATTAAATTTAAAATTTGAGAGGTCCATTCCGAACTCTGATAACAGCGGGGAAGAAGCTGTTGGTACATGTGGGCGGCACGGTGGCACAGTGGGCGGCACGGTGGCACAGTGGTTAGCACTGCTGCCTCACAGCGCCAGAGACCCGGGTTCAATACCCGCCTCAGGCGACTGACTGTGTGGAGTTTGCACGTTCTCCCCGTGTCTGCGTGGGTTTCCTCCGGGTGCTCCGGTTTCCTCCCACAGTCCAAAGATGTGCAGGTCAGGTGAATTGGCCATGCTAAATTGCCCGTAGTGTTAGGTAAAGGGGTAAATGTAGGGGTATGGGTGGGTTGCGCTTCGGCAGGGCGGTGTGGACTTGTTGGGCCGAAGGGCCTGTTTCCACATTGTAAGTAATCTAATCTAATCTAATCTAATGTGTTTAAGTTTTTGTATCTTCTGCCCAACATAAGAGATTGGAAGAGATTATAACTGGGGTGGAAAGGGTGCAGGTGCTACCCGTTTCTTTCTGAATGGAGGAGGTTGTTGATTTGGAATGTTCTGAGAAGCTGTGGTGGATTTAATACACCTCTCTTCATAATATCACACTGCAAACTCTGTTATAATTCCAGTGAATCTAGTCTGTAATTCCTTCCAAAGCCAATGTTTGTTTCACGCTGAGGGGTGAACGTATTCTTTGAGATGTGGGTCCAACCAAGTAAACCTAACATGGCCATATTTGAAGGCTTTCTGTGGAAATGTCTTCCCTATTTCAGCTTTACACCCTTTCATTATAATAAATGACACATTGTTTTGTGTTGCAGATCACCCAGGGGCAATTGAAGAGGGAAAGCTACTAACGAACGCAATAAGGAGTGACTCAGCAGTCATTGGAGGTAAGTTGTGCTGGATTCCTCAGTCATCAGGCTCTCATAGAGTCATAAAGTTATACATCACGGAATCAGATACTTTGGTCCAACCAGTCCATACTGAACATAATCCCAAACTAAACTAGACCCACCTGCCTACTCCTGGCCCGTATCTCTTCAAACCTTTCCCATTCAGACATCCATTCAAATGTCTTTGAAATGTTGTAATTGTACCCACATCCACCACTTCCTCAGGAAGTTCATTCCACACTCGATACCCCCCCCCCCCACATGTAAAAAAAATATCCCTCATGTCTTTTATAAATCTCTCTCCTCTCACCTTAAAAATGTGCCCCCTCGTCTTGAAACTCCCCATTTTAGGGAAAAGACAGCTACCAGCAATGCAACCATACCTCTCATTATTTTATAAACTTCTCTCAGGTCACCTCCTAACCTCTTACGCTCCAGTGGTGAAAGTCCCGGCCTTTCCAGCCTTTCTTTCAATTCCCTTTCTCCCTGTAACCATTGATCCCCTTTCTAATCAAGAACCTGTCTTTCTTTGTCTTAAACACACTCAGCTGCTTTGCTTCTGCAGCCTCTCAATATTTTAAAAGTTTCAATCAGTTCCCCCACCCCGCATCCTTCTCAAATGCATCAAGTACAAACCCAGAGTCTTCGACAATTTATGATCCACTCAAAATTAAGTCCCAGAGATGATCGTAGGAACATAGGAAGATGAGTAAGCCATTCAGCCCCTCAAGCCACATGGGATGTTCTTCATATAGTCCTCCATTCAAATGCTTTATGTTTATGTCATCCTAGACATTTTCTGTCATGGTTTACTACATACAGTGTGGCGCTGGAAAAGCAAAGCAGGTCAGGCAGCATCTGAGGAGCAGGAGAATTGACGTTTCAGGCGTATGCCCTTTATGCCTGAAACGTCGATTCTCCTGCTCCTCAGATGCTGCCTGACCTGCTGCGCTTTTCCAGCACCATATTGTCGACTCTGATCTCCAGCATCTGCAGTCCTCTCTTTCTCCCTCACTATATGCACTCTGAGTACACATATGATCTGATGTAATATGCACCACTTAGGCAATTCATTGTAATATTATCCAGATCTTCCATAAAACAAGCCCAAAACATAAAAGTAAACCTTAAATTTCCTGAAAAACACATGACTCATCTTTGACTCAAAATTCGACTAAATAAAGTATTATTCATTCATGGTCATAAAGTCCCAGGGTGGAATTTAGTAGCAGAGACATGTTGTGAGAGGAACCTGATAAATTGGCAGGAAGTTAACAGGGTAGAGAGTCCATCGTCCCATCCATTCACCCCAATCCCAGCCCTGGTTAAGACTAGAAAAGGAAGGCCAAATGTTTTCAGAGGTACTCTTATTATAACGGGGTGGGTGGGGGCCATATCATTGGGGTAACCCCACAGGGTAACCTGATCCTTCAGGCCAGTGATGATGGTCCTTTCTTCTTGGCCAGCCATGCTGAATGGAAAGATCTATCAGAGGCAAAGGGCACATACAGGAGAAGACCTCTCTATACCTTAGGTGCTAATCAACTCCAACAATTCCCATACTAAGACATCTTCCAACTGAACCCAGTAGCTGATATGAACCAGCATCAATCATGGCTCCAGTGAGTGTGTGGGGAAAAGGCAGGAGATTGCACTGGGGTAACAATGTTCACTTGACAAGCTAGCCCAAGCACAATGGGCCAAATGACCTCCTTCTGTGTTGTAGCAATTCTGTAACTGTGATGACCCTGCTACCTCTGCCCACTTCAAAATTGTCAGGAGTTACCATTCTCATCTTTACCCAAGAAGGCAACTCTCAAAGTCACAACATTCTTGATTCAAGTCCTCCTTCAGGATTTAGAACAAGAACAAAGAACTAAGAAAATTACAGCACAGAAACAGGCCCTTTCACCATCCAAGTCTGCGCCGATCCATATCCTCTATCTAAACCTGTCGCCTATTTCCTAAGGAGCTGTATCCTTCTGTTCCCTGCCTATTCATGTATCTGTTTAGATACAGTTTAAATGATGCTATCGTGCCCACCTCTACCACCTCCACTGGTAATGTGTTCCAGGCACCCACCACCCTCTGTGTAAAGAACTTTCCATGTATATCTTCTCTAAACTTTTCCCCTCTCACTCTAAAGTCATGACCCCTAGTAATTGAGTCTCCCACTCTGGGAAAAAGGTTATTGCTATCCACCCTCTCGAAGGTTCTCATGTTTTTGTAGACCTCAATCAGGTTCCCCCAAACCTCCATCTTTCTAATGAAAATAATCCTAATCTACTCAACCTCTATTCAGAGGTAGTGACCTCCATACCAGGCAACATCCTGGTGAACCTCCTCTGTACCCTTTCCAAAGTATCCACATTATTTAGTAATGTAGTGACCAGAAATGTACGCAGTATTCCAAATGTGGCCGAACCAAAATCTTACACAACTGTAACATGCCCTGCCAACTCTTGTATTCAATACCCCGTCTGATGAAGGAAAACATGCTGTATGCCTTCTTGACCACTCTAGCGACCTGCGTTGCCACCTTCAGGGAACAATGGACCTGAACACCCAAATCTCTCTGTACATCAATTTTCCCCAGGGCTTTTCCATTTACTGTTTAGTTCGCTCTTGAATTGGATCTTCCAAAATGCATCGTCTTGCATTTGTCTGGATTGAATTCCATCTGCTATTTCTCTGTCCACCTCTCCAATCTGTCTATATTCTGCTTCATTCTCTGACAGTCCCCTTCACTATCTGTTACTTCACCAATCTTAGTGTCAACTGCAAACTTGCTAATCAGACCACATATATCTTCCTCCAGATCATTTATGTACATCACAAACAACAGTGGTCCCAACATGGATCCCTATGGAACACCAATGACGACAGTTCTCCATTTTGAGAAGCTCCCTTCTACTACTACTCTCTGTCTCCTCTTGCCCAGACTGTTCTTCATCCATCTAGCTAATACACCCTGAACCCCATGCAACTTCACTTTCTCCATCAGCCTACCATGGGGAACCTTATTAAATGCCTTACTGAAGTCATATAAATGACATCTATAGTCCTTCTCTCATCAATCAACTTTGTCACTTCCTCAAACAATTCTATTAAGTTGGTAAGACATGACCTTTCCTGCATAACACCGTGTTGTCTATCACTGATAGGCCCATTTTCTTCCAAATGGGAATAGATCCTATCCCTCAGTATTTTTTCCAGCAGCTTCCTTCGCACTGATGTCAGGCTCACTGGTCTGCAATTACCTGGATTATCCCTCCTACCCTTCTTAAACAAGGACTAACATGTAAAAGGTCAAAGCTGAGACTTCAGTGTAGTACTCAGAGAGTGCTGCACAGTCAGAGGTATTATATTTCAGATGAGAGGCTAAACCAAGGCCCCTACTTGCACCTGGTTGGATATAAGTACTTCCACAGCATTAACTTGAAGAACATCAGGAGAAATACTCCTTGCCAATACGTATGCCACAATCAACACCATAATAAGCTGATTATTTAATAATTATCATACTGGTGTCCATAATAGTTTGCTTTGCACTGAATGGCTAGCTAAATTTGTAACAGTGGCTTCACTGAAAGAGTACTTCATTTGATCTAGATTGTTTTGATATATCCAGTGATAATGAAAACTACCATGTAGGCCTTTCCTTTTCCTAAGCTGTGTTAGGAACTTATTCATTTATTATATGAGGATTTGAACAGGTTTATCGATACACTTGGAGATGAGTTTAGCCCTATTTATGAAGAATCCGATTTGAAATCACTCAAAATAAGTTAAAGAACACAATAATGAACAATCCAATAGTTTCATTGTGTCACGAGTCCACTTCATTGATACATTTCATCATGAAAGGAATGTTGAATGTACCAGGGTGTTTTAAGTAAAACATCAACTCCCTCCACCACTGACGCTCAGTAGCAGTAATGTGTACTCTGTGCAAGGTGCATTGTCAAAATGCATCAAGGATCCTCACACAGCACCTTCCAAATACATGACCACTTCCACCCAGAAAGTCAAGAGCAGCAGATTTATGGGAACACCACCAACTTCGAGGTCCCTTCTAAGACCTTCACTATCTTAACTTAGAAATATGTCACTGTTCCTTCAGTGTTGCTGGGTCAAATTCCTGGCATTCTCTCCTTAATGGCATTATGGGTCAACCAGCAGCAGAAGGACTGCAGCAGAACCACCTTCTCAAGGACAACTAGGGAAGGGCAACATATGCTGGTCAGGCAATGCCACCCAAATCCCACGAATGATTGATTTTTTAAAAAACGACAGTTCAAAGCCCCTTCCTGAATTTATACAATCTCTGAATTTCAACTTGGAACTGTAATTAATTTTAGGATGAGGCCTGATCCTGATGAACTGGATCTTTAAGTTTAAAACATCATGAAAACACTGGGGCATAGGAAGCAATACACTCACAATCATAATTCTTCAATCTTGTGTGTGGATTCAACCAACTCTGCTCTGATGCACTTGATGTAATTCACAGAATTTGATGGAAATTCAACATCCAATTTTATTTGCTGGAAAGATACAGAGCTTGGAGATAGTTTCCTCCACACTTGACCACTTTCTGTACTCGCCACCTTCTCAACTGAAAATGACAATTTCCCAACAGTGAGGTGCCAATGTCTGGGTTGTTGTAATTTAATTGAAAGTGATTGCTAGCTGGTCTTCATCACCAACTCTATTACTGTTGTACTGTGGGACTACCAGAAGAGCAATTCAATGAAACTTGGTCTATTATTATATCAAAGTAAAATCCAGTTCAGCTCACAAGCCATACTAACTTATTTTCTATACAATTTCTTAAAATCATAGAGATGTACAGCGTGGAAACAGATCCTTCAAGTCGAACTTGCCCATGCTGACCAGATATTCCAAACTAATCTAGTCCCATTTGCCAACATTTGGCCCATATCCCTCTAAAGCTTTTAAAGGTTATAATTGTACCAGCCTCCACTATTTCCTCTGGTAGCTCATTTCATGCATGCACCGCCCTCTCCATGAAAAAGTTGCCCTTAAATCCCTTTTAAATATTTCCCCATCTCACTCTAAACCTGTGCCTTCTACTTCTGGACTTCCCTACCCTGAGGAATTGACCTTGACTATTCACCCTATCCATGCTCCTCATGATTTTATAAATGTTTATAACCTCTATTATAAACCCTTCAGCCTCTGATGTTCCAGGAAATTGTCCCAGCCAATTCAGCCTCTCCCTACAACTCAAACACTCCAACCCTGGCACATCTTTGTAAATCTTTTCTGAACCCTCTCAAGTTTAACAACATCTTTCCTACAGCAAGGAGACTAGACCAGAATTGAATATAGTAATATAAGAATGTCAGCACAGCAGCCCAACAGATTGGAGAAAGCATGTTAGCGTTTCCATTAATATAGCAGATTTGACAGATTTAGAATAATCCTAAACAGATTTCCAGCAAATATCTTAATCTATAAATTGTAAGAGGGTTCTGAATGAGGGATCCATGCTCAGAAAAGTGTCATGTTGTTGTTTATTAAATCAAGAAGCCGTGTGCATTGTATCTCTCAGACGATCTACTGCTGTTCTTATCCTGTCTCACACTGGTTTCAGTTTATCCATCATTCCCAAGTTTGCTAACCTACCTTGGCTTTCTACATGGCAACATCTCAATTTTCATAATTCTCCACCTTACATTCAATTTCCTGTATGGTTTGAGCCCTCCCTTTATCTCTGGATCCACTTCCAAACCAATAATATTTCAAGAACTTGGTGATTTGTAATTTTCACTCCATACATCCCAGGATTCATTCATTCCTGTACTGGTGTTGTACTTTCAGTTCCCCGACCCTAAATCTCTTCCAATCCCTCCCAGAACCTCTCCACCTCTTCTCAACCTGACCTCTCCCTGCAAAGTATTGGTCCAGGCCCTAATGTCTGCTCACATGGCTTGGTTTTAAGGCTTTACTTGGTAAAATTATGGTAGCTTAGTGGTTAGCACTGCTGCCTCATAGCACCAGGGACCTGGGTTCAATTCCACTCTGTGTGGAGCTTGTGTATTCTCTCTGTATTTGCGAGGGTATGCATCCCACAGTCGAAAAATATGCCGGTTAGATGGATTAACTATGGGAGATGAGGTATGGGTGGGATGCTTGTCAGTGGGTTGGTGTGGACTCAATGGGCCAAAACTGTAGGGTTCTATTTTCCTGTGAAATGACTTGGGATGCTTTATTTCTTGAAGGTTCTGTCTACATTCAAGTGTTGTTGTTATGGTGCTCTGACCATACACACAGTTTCTAGACTGTAAGTGTCTGATGTGCCTTTACTAACATTATTTGTGTAAAATTCACAGGTGTGATAGCGGTGGTGATCTTTGTCATCCTCTGCATCATAGCTGTCATGGGACATTTGTTATACAGACACAAAGGCACCTATCGCACCAACGAAACAAAGGGGGTGGAATATGCTGAGAATACCGACACCACACTGAAGAACAATGCCAATTATCAGGACTCCATTAGTGAAGGCAAGAAGGAATATTTCATCTGACAGTGATACGGGCCCTTCTCATTACCACAATTACAGCAGAAGATTAATAACACTAACAGCTGGGACTCGCTGTCTGTGCTATGAGTTAGCTCTAGACTGTGCAGATTAAACGGCCAAATGCTATGTTCAAAGTATTGTCACAGGACAAATGACTGGTTTACACTTCTGTTCACCTTGACAGGACAGAGATATAACCTATTGTTTCCTGCTAACTCTAGGTCAGCTCAGGGGAGTAGAAATAAGACTTTTGTAAACTCTATATAAAGACAGCAGAGAAAAAAATTACCATTATATGTACCGCATGGAAAAATAAGCCGCTCTTTACTTTTATTTTCTGTTTAACTTCAGTTGGTGTCCCTCCCACCCATTTTATTTTTTTCCCAACAGTTCAGTGCAAACACAATCTGGGGATAAATTCCAGACAACACTGATACCACATCAACACCTTGTGTTTACTGCATGCCTTTATCATTGTAACATATTCCAAGGCACTTATGTCCCAATACTCAATAACATTTTACACTGAGCAACATAAGGTGATATCAGGATAGGTTACAGTCGAAGCAGTTAGGGACAGGCAATAGATGCTGGCCCAGCTAGTGATGCCTACGTCAAATGAGTAAGTCACAAACAAAAGCTTGATTAAACGGGGATGCCTGGCGAGTATAAAAGGAGATGGGAGGGAGAGGCAGGAAGTTTCAGGGAAGTGATTCCAGAACTTAGGAACTGAAGGCTGCCAAACCATGTGGCAATTAAAAGTAAAGATGTGCAAGAGGCCAGAATTGAAGGTGTACCAGAGAGTTGCGCAGGTGATGGTGTCACTGATATAGGGTGGTGTTGAAACTTCAGAGTGATTTCTTCTCCAAAAGTGAGAATCTTCACCCAGGTTACTTTACCATGAGAGCTAAAAGGATCAAATGCTGAGGCCAGGTTGTGTGGATTAGGTTTGCTTTCCCTTGAGTACAGATGATGCAATGATTTTATTGAGGTTTCGGAGAAGATTGATGGAGTTGATATTGTGGAAAGAGGAGTATTTCCTCTGGTGGGAGAATCCAGAACAAGGCCTTCATGTTAAAGCTGAGACTTCCAGAGGTGATGCAGGAAATGCCTTTTCTGAACAAAAATGAGCATGGAAATCTGGGGGTTAAAATTGGAGGGATTAGACAATTGAAAGAATTAAAACCAAAGTGAATAGATTTTGATAGGTTAAGGTTATTGAATCTTATGAAACCAATGCTGTTAAGTGAGGTTAAGATATAAATGATACTTGATCTAACTAAATGGTGGAATATGTTTAGGGGCCTGAATGACTTATTCTTGATCCAACCACATAAGCTTCCATCACCAAGCAAAATGATGTCCAGACCTGACAAGCACTTTTAAAGAGGTGCAGGAATCTTAACATCTTCCCCCTTCTTCAGTGCTAAGGACGAGGTTTACTGCTTCTATTGCTCATCTAGCCAAAATCAACACTCTCAGAACAGGCAAAGATTCAACATGATTTTCTGATGAAACAGGGATTGAATTGAATTGAATTTATTGTCATGAGTACTGAGGCACAGTGAAAAGCTTTGTAAGATTGAATGTGCATGTGTGGCAAACAAATAATTGTTTGGTAACTCAAGCCAACAATAATGACGGAAAGTAGAATGACATGACCATCAAGAAGTTGCAGGACTGTATAGGTAGATCTTGGAATTAGTTATGTCGGGCAATTAGAATCCAGGCTTTGGGGAATGGTAGCATTAAGGTCCCTCACACAAATGCAAAAATAAAAAGCTCCAGAGTTTATATTTATCATTTCTTGCATAATGGTAATTTTTCACTGCTTTTATTTAATTCCATTTTATAAAAATCTTGGGTCTAATCCTATGACCTGACCTCAATAACTTCTGTAAAATTAATACCTTTTCTGTAAATGACTAACTATCTTGCGACATAATAACATGCAAGATCTTTGCTCTTCAGGATTTTGTGGTGCCAGATGAAGTCGAGTCCTTTGTACCATTATTCAACATATATATCAACATATATACACACACACGTAAACTATTTTTATGTTGTACAGCAGAAATCAACCCCAAGCACAAACTAGTTGGAAGTCACATGTCAGAGTATCACACAGAAAGGAAGTAAGATGGGGAGCCCACTGGCTGTCTTGTTTGCTGTGAATGACAGGCAGGAAAATAAAAATACTGGTCAATCAGCCATATCCCATACTAATGATAATATGGTCCTCCAAGCCTTTCCCCTCTTGTAGACCCTGTGTCCCCCTTCTCCATACTGGAGCTGCAAATCCTCTGGGAGATGCACAAAAACAGAGAGGGAACAATGAAATAGATCCTTTTTCCGTATCACATTGTCTGAAAGCCTTCCAATGAGATAGAACAATTCTGACTAAATATTCTAAATGCTACTAATTGTTTTGTAATTGAGTAGACAATAGTTACCATCACTTGGCTTTTTTTTTAACTGCAATCACTGTGATCCATTTGACCTCAGAAATCACCATGGTTACAATACAGTCCTGGGCAGCAAAGCATTTGGTGAATTATGAAGAAGTTGTATTTTTATCCAGACATCCCATTGCAATGTGAATGATGTATCATAGGCACAACCCCATTAAACTTGCAAACAATAAAATCTTCGGAATCAAAACTTCATGCTTAGTAGAAATGAGACCCTGATTCAATTTGAAACAAGACGTGGTCTGAAATAATAATGTCTGAATTATGTCCAATGTTAACCATTAGGTGGATGTAGGATTTGTAATATAATTATCAAGGTCAGCAAGTTGAATTGAATTAGTTTTATTGTCACGTACACATGTACTCTTGGGTACCAAGATAGGAGGAACAGATTGTTGAGTACAAATCCTTAGGAAAGTAAAGTCTTAAGAAAAAAATTTTAAAAAAGAATATTGAAAACAAAGTCCACTTAGATATGTGTTTTCCTTCAGACAAAAGGAAATAATGTTTGGGTAAAATGAACTGTTACTATTTATGGGTGCAATTTTGTAAATAACCTGGAAGTTAAGACATATACCTTAGCGAACTCTTGTGAGTAATGACTCACGCCTAGGAAATCCCTTCCCTTCTGCTCAAATATTGGTAACTTTTCCAAAGTACTGGCATTGCTGAACCAGTGGGATCACATTCCCCTCAAATATTGATGCAGTCCTATTGGCTTCCTGCAAATATTAGCACCCTACCACTGATTCCAAGCCAATACCCACATGGTGCTAATCCCTGCCTCTAATATTTTTCAAACTCCCAAGGTAGCCTGAAAATATTGACAAGGTATTAATAATGCTTATCAAACATTAAGACATTCTGGAAACAGATATAAGAACATAAGAACTAGGAGCAGGAGTAGGTCATCTGGCCCATTGAGCCTGCTCTGCCATTCAATGAGATCACAGCTGATCTTTTCATGGCCTCAGCGCCACTTATCCAACCTCTCACCATAACTCACAATTCCTTTACTGTTCAAGAATGGCCTGTCTTAGCTTTAAAAACGTTTACTGAGAAAGCCTCAACCACTTCACTGGGCAGGGAATTCCACAGATTCACAATCCTCTGGTGAAGAAATTCCTTCTCAATTCAGTCCTAAATCTGCTCCCCCTAATTTTGAGGCTCTGCCCTCTTGACCCAGTTTCACCCATCAGTGAAAACATCCTCTCTATACATATCTTGTCTATTCCCTTCATAATTTTATATGTTTCTATCAGATCTCCCCATATTCTTCTGAATTCAAATGAATGTAGTCCCAGTCTACTCAGTCTCTCCTCAAAAGCCAATGACCTCAACTCTGGAATCAACCTAGTGAACCTCCTCTGCACCCCCTCCAGTGCCGATACATCCTTTCTTAAGTAAGGAGACCAAAACTGTGTGCAGTACTCCAGTTCTGGCCTCACTCTACACAGCTGCAACATAGCCTCCCGGTTTTTAAACTCGATCCCTTTAGCAATGAAGGGCAGTATTCCATCAGCCTTCTTAATTACCTGTTGCACCTGCAGACCAACCTTCTGTAATTCATGCACAAGGACACCCAGGTCCCTCTGCACAGCAGCATGCTGTAATTTCTTACCATTCAAGTAATCATCCTTTTTACTGTTATTCCATATAGATCACATCTACTGCTCTGCCCTCATCAACCTTCTTTGTTACTTCTTCAAAAAACTCAATCAAGTTTGTGAGACATGATTTCCCACGCACAAAGCCATGTTGACTATCCCGAATCAGTCCTTGCCTTTCCAAATACATGTACATCCTGTCCCTCAGGATTCCCTCCAACAACTTGCCCGCCACCGAGGTCAGGCTCACTGGTCTATAGATCCCTGGCTTGTCTTTACCGCCCTTCTTAAATAGTGGCACCATGTTTGCCAACCTCCAGTCTTCCGGCACCTCACTTGTGACTATCGATGATACAAATATCTCAGCAAGAGTTCTCTAGCTTCCCACAGAGTTCTCAGGTACACCTGATCAGGTCCTGGGGATTTATCCACCTTTAACCGTTTCAAGGCATCCAGCACTTCCTCCTCTGTAATCTGGACATTTTTCAAGATGTCACCATCTATTTCCCTACTGTCTGTATCTTCCATATCCTGTAAATTGTGAATAATTGCAGTCCCAACACTAATCCCTGAGGAACATCACTAGTCACTGATTGCCAATTAGAATAGCACTCATTTATCCCCAATCTTTGCTTTCCGTTGGTTACCCAATCCACTATGCATGCCAATAATTGCCTGTAACACCATGCATCTTTATCATATGCAGTAGCCTTTTATGTGGCACCTTGTCAAACACATTTTGGAAATCTAGATACTGGATTCCCTGGGTCCCCGTTGTCCACCATATTCATAACACCTTCATAGAATTCCAAAAGATTAGTTAAGTGTGTCCTGCCCTTCTTGAACCCATGCTGCATCTGCCCAACAAGACAATTTTTATCCAGATTGTGGTGCTGGAAAAGCACAGCAGGTCAGGTCGCATCTGCGGAGCAGGAGAATTCATTCCTGCTGAAGGGATTATGCCCGAAACGTCAATTCTTCTGCTCCTCGGATACTGCCTGACCTGCTGTGCTTTTCCAGTACCACACTCTCGACTCTGATCTCCAGCATCTGCAGTCTTCACTTTCTCCTAATTTCTATCCAGATGACTTACTATTTCTTCCTCAATAATAGACTCAAGCATTTTCCCCACTTTAGAAGTTAAGCTAACTGGCCTATAATTCCTCATCTTTTATCTACTTCCCTTGTGTCACATTTGCTGTTGTCCAATCTGCTGGAACTGCCCAGAGTCCAGCGAATTTTGGAAAATTACCACAAGTGTATTTGTTATTTCTCCCTCCATCTGTCTTGTCATCCTGGGATGCATTCCATCTGGCCCAGGAGACTTATCTACCCTTAGCTCCATTAGCTTGCCCAATACTACTACTTACTTGATAATGATTGTTTTCAGGTCATCACCTACCTTCATCTGTTTATCAATTACTCGCATGTTATTCATGTCATCCACTGTGAAGACCAACACAAGATACCTATTCAGTGCATCATATCCCATTACTAAATCCCCTTTCTCATCCTCTAAAGGGCCAATGATTACCTTAGCCACTCTTTTTTTGTTTTATATATTTATCCAAACCTTTGCTATCTGTCTTTATACTCTAAGCTTTTTTTTTTCTCATAATCTTCTTACTTT
Organism: Chiloscyllium plagiosum; assembly: GCF_037043375.1. NCBI lineage: Eukaryota > Metazoa > Chordata > Chondrichthyes > Orectolobiformes > Hemiscylliidae > Chiloscyllium > Chiloscyllium plagiosum. The sequence continues at coordinate 103,751,549 of NW_028270145.1, read as the reverse complement.
TCTTTATAGCTCTTTTTGTGGCTTTCTGTTGACCTTCAAAGTTTTCTCAATCTTCTACTTTCCCGCTGATCTTGGCCATGTTGTAAGCCTTCTCTTTCAATTTAATAGCCTTCCATATTTCCTTAGACACTTATGGCAAATCACCCCTTTTCCTACAGTCCTTCCTTTTCACTGGTATATACTTTTACTGAGCACTTTGAACAATTTCTTTGAAAATCCTCCACAGCTCATCAACTGTCCCACCATAAAGTCTTTGCTTCCAGTTTACTATAGCCAACTCCTTCCTCATCCTGTTGTAGTCTCCCTTGTTTAAGCACAGGATCCTGGTATTGAATTTTATCTTTGCGCTTTCCATCTGTATTCGAAATTCAACCATACTGTGATTGCCTCTTCCAAGAGGATCCCTAACTGTGAGGACATTAATTATTCCCGTCTCATTACACAGGATCAATTCTAGGATAGCTTACCCACTTGTTGATTCCATTACATACTGTTCAAGACAACTATCGCAGATACACTCAATGAATTCTTCCTCAAAGTTACCTGACTGATCCGGTTCGACCAATCGACATGTAGATTAAAATCCCCCATAATAATTGCTGTACCACATGCTAACCTGCTGCTTTCCTTTTTATATACCATCATACTTCCTGTTGTTTTCCCATTCGCCTTCCCCTTGACTCACTAGTTTAAAGTCCTAGTGATCTTCCTGTATATCCTTTTCACTAGAACACTTGTTCCAGATTGGTTCAAGTAGAGACCATCCCATCGGTACCGATCCCTCCTGTTCCAAAACTGATGCTAATGCCCCATGAAATGGAATCCCTCTTTCCCACACCACTCCCTTAGCCACATGTTTACCTCCCTAATTTTCTTATCCCTAAACCAATTTGCACATGGCTTGGGTAGTAGTCCGGAGATTATAACCCTTGAGGACCTGTTCTGTATTAAACATAACAATTCATGCAAACATTTTAACTCTAATGATAAAACCTTATTAATCATAATAAATTTCCCCAATCTGCTGCAAGAGTTGAATATTTCCAAATTCCAATTTCTATTTAAAAAGTGTTTCATTCCTCATTGGAAAAGATGTCTTGCCTCCTTTGCTTGGAAAAAGTGTGTAACTGAGAGGAGCATGTCTGATCCTTTCCAGTGAGTGACTAATGTTCAGAATATGTTTTTACCAGGAGAGTGAATAAATTCAGTATACTGGGCTCATTTAAGAGAGGACTAGATAATGTAAAGGGAACATGATAGGGTGAGATCAAATACCTTCTTCATCTGAGCTCATCTTACTCGAGTATCACGCAGAATGATTCACACCACAAGTGCTATGTTTGTGAACAAAACAAAAATGTTACCTTTAATATTATGCTACAGAATGCAAACATTCTAGACTATTGGAGTACAAAAAGGACATGGAGTTATAGAACCATTTTCTGCAGATATCATCACTTCCCAAGAGAACACAAGCCTATGCTGAATCTTTATTGCTGTATTGAGAATACGTGTACTGATTGTCCCATTCATAAGGTACTGCTATGTCATTGGTCTAATCTTCAAAATTTATGACAGCTGAGAGGGTATTCCTATTTTCCATTGATATCATCTTTTGTTGATACTTTTCAAGTCACTGCTACTCAGAGAGGGATTTTGTGATTGTCCTTCAAAAGAGTAGACTTTCCACAAAGTCATCCACTTCGAAGAATGTTTAGTCCTGGACTTAATGGACTGGAAATTCATTTTGGGTGGTAATATGGAATGGGAGATTTTGCACTATTGCACCATAATACCCTAATATTTATTTATTGACTATTACTAAAGTTAACAATGTGCAGCTAATTGATATGACCTTTTGCATATGACTGCTACAATAGATTTCTGACCAATCATATTGCCCTTACAGTTGATTTTGTATCAACAAAAATGCAATTTCAATTCACAAAAATAACAGGCGATTTCCTAATCCATATCCCCAGTGGGGAGTAGCATAGGCCCATGAAATGACATGAAAAAATTGCAAATGTTTTATCCATTAAGTAGATTAAGTTGTGGAAGCAGCTGTCATACAGAATGAAGTAAATGTAATTAAAGTCACCATAGTCCTGCACTCTCACCAGAGGTGGTGGTTTAACCTGAGGGTCACCACATCTTAGGAAAGGGGCAAGTTTGAGAAGGTGGGACCTTCCCCAATAGAGGGATCAAACCTGCACTGTTGGCATCATTCTGTATTGCAAACCAGGTGTTCAGCTAACTGAGGAGAAAGTGAGGTCTGCAGATGCTGGAGATCAGAGATGGAAATGTGTTGCTGGAAAAGCGCAGCAGGTCAGGCAGCATCTAGGGAACAGGAGAATCGACGTTTCGGGCATTAGCCCTTCTTCAGGCATTAGCCCTCCTGAAGAAGGGCTAATGCCCGAAACGTCGATTCTCCTGTTCCCTAGATGCTGCCTGACCTGTTCAGCTAACTGAGCTAACTGATACCCATTATCATGTAACATATACTAAGGAGAATTCTTAGTAATTTGCAGTAATTTGCAGTTTACCTCCAGTGATGAATGACATTTTGGAAATCAAACTCTGAAAAGGGACAACTGGCAATGCTGTGTTTTTGTGACTTAGATGGCAAAGTATAAGATAATTGTGAGGGAAAGGATATTCTCATTCCTAAAATTTTAAGCAATTCCTTGATAATATGGTCAAAAGTGTTTATAGATATTATTATCAATAATTACATAAGAATCACAGCATGATTCCGCACAGAATGAAAACATTTGGGCCAGAATGCTAATGGTTTCCCTTTTGAAGGTGTATCCAATTAGTGCCATTTATTTGCCTTTAATTTATAGACTAGGGCAAATCTCTCCATATTGATATTTATTCAATTTCCTTTTCAAACTATTACTAATGATTGCATTGAGAACAATGATTAACTACATATGTACAACAAGAACTATTATTGATAATTTCACATATAATTACAGTAAAAATGAGTACGTGGAGAATTCACCACCTCGCAGAATCTGAAGGAGATGGTTGCCTTGGACGTTGTTTTGTTTATTCTGAAGAATACGCACAACTTTTCAAACATTTCTTTCACTCTGGGCTACATGAGAACCCGCATTTTTTTTTAGATTACCCCATCCACTTAGTTGCCAATATTCAGGCTTTAACAGAAATTACTCCTTCCTGGCTTTACCTTGACTGAGCTGTTAATTGAATCATTTAGCAGGAGACAGTTGAAAGGCCTCAAGATTTTCTTATGAGTGAATTATCACAAAACTTGAGTGAAGTGTCCTTGGAGGCAGCTGGGATAGCTATGCATTTCGGACAAAGTAAGCCCATCTCTCAGCGTTTATCATTTACAACTTGTGGTAACTTTTCATCACCTCTGTACACTTCACTGGAAATGAAAACTTAGGTTACTAATCTTTGAAAAGCAACTTCATTTTCAAAGGCAAAAAAGCCAGAAATTAAAGGAATGAAATCAAACAATATTAACTCCATTTATTATAATTAATCCCAATGTTAACCCCAACTCCTGACTAAGTACAATCGCAAATGATCATTTGGCATCAGCTGAATTGGCAGAGGTAGAAATTTTGCAGCAAGCTTTCTGTTTGGTTTCAATATCAAAGAAAGAAAATATTTTAAGGAGAAAGGAAAACATAAAAGATGGATTTTTTTGTTTGAAGTGTATTAGATATGTCTAGAAAAACAGCCCTGAAAGTGGTCACTCTGTTTTGATTGAAGGTGGATTTTTTTTAGAAAGAGCAGAGCCCATCACTCACACTGATCTAACTCCCACAGAGGCAGCTCTCAGAGTGACAGAATATCTGACCATCTTGTTTTTATTCATTTTTTTAACAGGATGCCTGGCACTCCTGTTTATTCTATTACCCCCACACTACCACCTAACTGTGGTAGTGCTTTTATTTTCCCCAGCACCCATGTTGTGTGTGAGACATAGTGAAAGACTCAAAGCGTACAAATCTTTATTCAATTCTCACCACCAGGAAGGAAATACCCAAGTGACCAGTGACAAGCAGTGCCCTTCTCATCAAAGGGTAATGCTGCGTGATCAAACAGTGAAGGGGAGGGCAGGGATTAAATCAACATAGAGTTGGAAGGGGAAATAATACACTCCATTCCCTCCTGTGCCCACCTCTCCCTGAACAGCTCAAGGGTGTTGGTGAACACCACATGCTCTTTCTCCAGGGACACCCGGGCTCTAATGTAACCACGGAAGAGGGGCAGGCAATCAGCCCAAACGACCCCCTCCATGGCCCACTGCCTGGACCTGTTTATGGCCAGTTTGGCCAGGCCCAGGAGCAGACCCACAAGAAGGTCCTATAACCTGACCTCCACCCTACATATCGGGTGCCCAAAGATCAGGAGCGTGGGACTGAAACAGAGAAGAAGGTTTTTTTAGAAAATCAAAAAGGGAGTGCAAGCGCCCACACTCAATATATGATTGGAGATGGAATTTTTTTTTCTTTTTCTTTTTTTTTAAACGGAGACGGTTGGGCATTTAGAGACTGACAAAGCTTATTGGCTGATTGCAACCCAAGGGTGTTTTTTTGAGGAGCTCCTACACTGGTGTAAGTCACATAAAAAAACCATTTACAATAATTCCACAGAAGTCAGTATCTCATCACACTTTATTTACATGTGGAAAATCTTTGACACTGATTCAGCTCCCTCAGAGCCAGCTCTTAGACTGAACAGAACCTCTGACCCTCCTGTTTATTTTTTTCTCTCCTCCTAACTGCAGTAGTGCTTATTTTTTCCCTGCACCCATGTTGTCTGTGTGTAGGTGTGAGACACAGTAAAAGACACAAGGTGTACAAATCTTTATTCAGTTTCCACCACCAGGAAGAAAGGAAATACCCGAGTGGCCAGTGACAAGCACTGCCCTTCACATCAAAGAGCAATGCTGTGTGATCAAACAGTGAAGGGGAGGGAAGGGATTCATTCAAAATAGAGTTGGAGGGGGAAATAATACACTCCACTGCCTGCGACGCCCACCTCTCCCTGAACACCTCCAGGGTGTTGGTGGACACCACGTGCTCCCTCTCCAGAGACACCCGAGGTCTAATGTAACCGCGGAAGAGGGGCAGGCAGTCGGCCCTAACGACCCCCTCCAAGGCCCGCTGCCTGAACTGTTTATGGCCAGTTTGGCCAGGCCCAGGAGCAGACCCATGAGGAGGTCCTCAGACCTGCCCTCCCCCCTCTATACCGGGTGCCTGAAGATCAGGAGTTTGGACTGAAACAGAGAAGAAGCTTTTTAAGAAAATCAAAAATGGAGTGCAAGTGCCCACATCCAATATATGATTGAAGTGGATAGCTGTGATGATGGCATGTGAACTCAATTAGCTCCTCAATCTCTCTTAAAGTCATAATCCACTTCCCATCACTTTCACCAAAGGACACACAAGAATACTACATTAGAGAAGTCTAAATGTTTGAATGATAACAAGTCGTTGATTTGTCTGTGGACTAATGACTAGTTATCAATGACAAAGACCTTCAATCAGCCAGTATCTATATAGTAGGCTGATTAGCTTAGATAGGGTGAATATTTTGGCAGAAACTGTCAGATCTCTGAAGGTGAGGGAGTTGTTTCTGCTCTGCAGTAAAAAATGTCTCAAGCCTGAAAATGCCAAGTTAATTTCCCTTGTTCAGTTGCTGTAATGTTTAATTTGAAAACAAGCTTAGGTGCTATGGTAGCTCAGAAGTTAGCACTGCTGCCTCACAGCATCAGGGACCCAGGTTTGATTCCAGCCTCAGGTGACTGTCTGTGTGGAGTTTGCACATTCTCCCAGTGTCTGTGTGGGTTTCCACTGAGTGCTTCAGTTTGTTCCCTCAGATGTACAAGTTAGGTGGGCTCACCATCACAAATGTGGGATTATAGGGATAGAGTAGGAGACTGGATCTGGGTGGGCTGCCCTTCAGCGTGTTGGTGTGGACTTAACGGGCCACTACCCATACTGTGAACATCCTAGCTCAAGGGAGTTTTGGGACAGAGCTTCATGTAAAGTAGAACTCAACATGTAATTGGAAGGTGAAAGTAGGTACTGCAGATGCTATAAATTAGAGTCAAGATTAGAGTAGTGCTGGAAGAGCACAGCAGATCAGGCAGCATCCATGGAGCAGGACAGAGTGTCAAAGGTTAAGACATTGAAGAGCCATGGCCTGTACACAGTTCTAACAACAAGTGCCCACTGAAGTAAATAAAACTGCCAGTAAAAAGAAATTCTACCAACTCTGTTTCGTAGCAAAGAGTAATTTGAATAAAATGTCTTAATCCTTAGACTTTCTTCCCTCCTTCATAAACAGATGACAGGGTTAGATGTTAAAATTTGCTTCTATACCCATCTCTATTTGAAACATGCTTCGAAGTTATAGTTTTCTGGATCAAAATAAAATGTTACAAAACATATCTGTATCTCATTCTGTACTCTCAGATGTCTATGCTGTTCTAAATGGCGATCGATAGGGTAGAACATTCATAAAACAATGTGATGTTGCAGTAATATTGTTACTTGGTATTTTGCTATTGCTCATTTTTTTAATTTCATAATGTTTAAAGTATTTTGTTCAGCACCAATCAAGTAATGAAGTAATTCCTTTGCTGTTACTCTGTACAGTCATGTGCAAGTAAAATATATTTATAAAATACAACACAGTATTAATTAGTAGGTTGTAATTTATTTTCTATGTCTCCAGAGCTGGTGATTATTCGTACCGAAATAGGTGTATTTAATAAAATATGAATTTTTTGGAATTCTGCTTTGCTTCATTTGTTGATATGGTCTCTTCCAATCATCTTTTCAACTTGATATTAGTTTACCTGATGCATTCTTCATTCAAGAGAGGAGAGGTGATAACCCAGTGGTATTATCGCTGGACTGTTAATCCAGACGCTCAGTTAATGTTCTGGGGACCTGGATTTGAATCCAACCATGGCAGTTGGTGGAATTTGAACCTTAAACCTGGAATTAAGAATCTAGAGATGGCCATGACTCTGTTGCCAATGGTCAGGAAATGCCCATCTGGTTCATTAATGTCCTTTAGGGAAGGAAACTGCCATTCTTACCTGGTCTGGTCTACATGTGACTCCAGACCCATGGCAATGTGGTTGACTCTTAACTACCCTCTGGCCAATTAGGGATGGGCATAAATGCTGGCTTAGCCAGTGATGCCCTCATCCTGTGAATGAGTAAAAAAAAAGAGACATGTCCTAATGAGAAGAGATTGGGTAGGTTTGGTCTGTCTTCATTGGGGCACATGGTAAGGGACAGTTCCTTCCTTGCAACATCTCAGGTGAAGTGTGGAGGGGATTAAAATATGGCACAAATAATTTGAACATGGTGAGCACTTCCACCGTTCCGGCTATACAATTCCCGAAGAAAGACATCTGAGGGCCAAGTTCATAATGGGTGAAGAGTGGATGATTGTGTGAGAAATGTTTTTCCAAGCCATTGTAAATCAGGCACCATGAATCCCTGAATGAAATATTTCAAATGAAAAGGAGATGACTTGTAGTAGGTATCGCAGTGGTGGTCGCCTTCCCGGTGATCGCAAAGATGGTTGCAGGGATGGGAATCATGGAGACGGCGTGATCAGCTCCCCCTCCCATTTATCTCTCAGCCCCCTGGCCCACACGCTTCATTCCTGATGAAGGGCTTATGCCCGAAACGTCACTTTTGCTGCTCCTCAGATGCTGTCTGACCTGCTGTGCTTTTCTAGCGCCACACACTCGACTTCAAATGAAAAGGACCATTAGTGGTGAATTTCCTATGAGCTGGTGCTGCAATACCAACAAGAGCTCACAGAGGGATGCAACATTGAAAGCAAACAGAAGCATTTCACAGGAGCAATTACCAAACAAAATTTCACAACAAGCTACAGTAGAAGTTATCGGGAACAGGGAAGAGTTAAGTTTCAATGAGTGCCTCAAAGCAGAAAAGAGAATTGGAGACACTTACCAAGGAAGTTGCTGGACAACTGAAGGACTGATCGACAATCGAGGAACACAAAACCCTTGGGATGCCCAAGAAACAAGAATGAGGGAATCATAGTGATTTCAAAGGGTTGAATTGAATTGAATTTATTGTCACATGTACCGAGGCACAGTGAAAAGCTTAGTCTTGTGAGCAATACAAGCAGATAACATCATTAAGTAGCATAGATACGTAAATAATAGGTAAAAGTGACAAAAACAAAAACACAGGTACAGGTGAATGCTCAGAGTTTGTGAGTCCATTGAGTATTCTAACAACAGTAAGGTAGAAACTGTTCGAAACAGGCTAGTGCGTGTGTTCAGGCTTTTCTACCTTCTCCCTGATGGTAGAGGTTGTATAAAAGCATTGCCAGGGTGGGGTGGATCGTTGAGAATGCTGGCAGCCTTTCCTTGACAGTGGGCCTGGTAGATGGATTCTATAGATGGGAGGTTGGCCTTTGTGATTATCCAGGCCAAGTTCACCACTCTCTGTAACCAGCTCCGATCTTGAATGGTAAAGTTGCCAAACTAGGTAGTGATACATCCAGACAGAATGCTCTCGATGGCGCACCTATAAAAATTGGCAAGGGTATTTGCTGTCATGCCAAATTTCCTCAGCTGCCTGAGGAAGAAGAGATGTTATTGGGCCTTTGTAACCAGTGCATCCGCATGAAGAGTCCAAGAAAGCTTGTTGTGGATGACGACTCCCACGAACTTGACACTCTTCATTCGTTCCACCTCTGTGCTGTTAATGTGTAGGGGGGCATGAGTAACATCCCACCGAAAGTCAATAATGAGTTCCTTGGTGTCAGCATTGAGAGCTAGGTTGTTCTCATTGCACCATTTTTCCAGGTCTTCCATCTCCCATCTGTAGTCTGTTTTGTCGCCATCTGAGATTCGACCGACTATGGTGGTGTCATCGGCAAACTCATAAATGACATTAGTATGGTATTTGGCAATGCAGTCATGGGTATACAATGAGTATAGTAGGGGGTTGAGTATGCATCCCTGGGGGGCTCCAGGGTTGAGTGTTAGTGAGGATGAAATATTGTCTCCAATCTTCACTGATTGTGGCCTGTGGGTCAGGAAACTGAGGATCCAGTTGCAGAGAGTGGGGCTTTGTCCGAGATCACTAACTTTAGTAATCAGTCTCAAGGGGATAATAGTGTTGAAGGCTGAACTGTAATCAATGAGTAGGATTCTTATGTAGCTATTCTTGGTGTCAAGGTGTTCTAGGGAGGTGTGAAAGGCAAGTGATATCGCATCTGACATGGATCTGTTGGTCCGATAGGCAAATTGGAGTGAGTCAAGAGCAGTGGGGAGGCTGGAGTTGATTAATGCCATGACCAGCAGCACGTCATGACCACCAAAGTTAGGACCACTAGGTGGTAGTCATTGTGACATGCTGTATGAGCCTTCTTAGGCACAGGGATAATGTTGGCCCTCTTGAAACAAGTAGAGATAATGATCTGCTGCAGGGAGAGGTTGAAGAAGTCTGAGAAGACCTCTGCCAGTTGATCTGCGCATGCTCTAAGTGCACAGCCTGGTACTCCGTCTGGTCCCATCACTTTCCTTGGATTCACATGAAGGAAAACTGATCTGACCTCTGATGCAATGACTGTTGGGATAAGTTCGTTAGGATTTATTGGAATAGGTGTTACCTTTCTGCTGAAATTCTGCTGAAAGTGAGCATTGAAGGCATTGAGACGATTTGGGAGGGATATGTCATCATCTGCTATCATGCGCTGTCTCTTTTTAGAACCTGTGATGTCATTCAGTCCTTGCCATAGTCGCCGGATCTCTGTCTGGGTTGCAGTGCGACTGAAGGTTTTCGAAATAAGGAAAATCTCAATGCTGTGCTCTTAAAAGGTGTAGCCATGCTTCCCATTTTGTTCAGATACTGATGATTGCAGATTGAATACAGGTTACAAGGTATGTCAGCTGAGGATAGCTCTACATTCTGTGTGTCAGTATGACTCTATCAAGACCAACAGCGTCTTCCTCTTTGGCATCAATATTTATGAATTGGGAATGTGAAGCATGTACTCAGCTCAACAAAAGTATAAACAGCATTGCAACTGTTTATAAAATAAAACATATGGTCCGTTGAGGTTGTAGTAACGTCAACATGAACATAAAAACGTAATAGCAAAAGAAAAGGTCAAAAATCACATGGCATCAGGTTATGGTCCAACAGGTTTATTTGAAACCACGAGCTTTCAGAGCCTCTCTCTTTCCTCAAGTGCTATTGTACATACAATGTGGTGAAGATTAGTGGGAAGCCAAAGGATTGGGAACCTTTAAAAACCAGCAGAGGATAACTAAAAAAGCAATAAGGGGGAAGAAGATGAAATATTAGGGTAAGCAAGCAAGCAATATAAAAGAGGTTTTTTTAGAGGGCAAAAGTGGACATTGGATCATGGGAAAATGAGATTGGAGAAATAGAAATGGGGAGCAAAGAAAAGGCAGAAGAACTGTTTAAGTTATTTGCATCGGTTTTCACAGTGGAAGACACCAGCAGCATGCCAGAACTTCATAAGAGTCAGAGGTCAGAGGTGAATGTAGTGGAAATCACTAAGGAGAAGGTGCTGGGAATGCTGAAAGGTCTGACGGTAGATAAATTGCCCGGACCAGATGGACTACAGCACAGAGTTCTAAAGGAGATAACTGAGCAGACTGGTGATGATCCTTCAGGAAAGGTCCCAGAAATCTGGAAAATGCCTAATGTAACATCCCTGTGAAAGAACAAAGGGAAACAGATGACAAGAAACTATAGGCAGGTTAGTCCGACCTTGGTTGTTGGTAAGGTTTTAGAGTCCATTATTAAGGATGAGATTGTGGAGCACTTGGAAGTGCATGGTAAAATAGGACTGATTTAATATGGCTGAAACAAGAGGAGAGCATGTCTGCCAAATCTGTTAGAATTGTTTGGGGAGATAATGAGCAAGTTAGACAAAGGAGAGCCAGTGGATATGATCTATTTGCATACCCAGAAGGCCTTTAATAAGGTACCACATAGGAGGCTACGAAAATAAGGTGAGAACCCATGGGTGTTAGGGGCAAGGTACTGGCATATATAGGGGATTGGCAGAGATTCAAAATCAGGGGATCTTTTTCAGGATGGCAGTTAGCTCTGCAGGGGTCTGTGTTGGGACAACAACTATTTATATTATGCTTCAACGATCTGGATGAAGGAACTGAGGGCATTGTTGCTAAGTTTGAAGATCACACAAAGATATGTGGAGGGAGAAGTAGTGCTGAGGATGTGGGGAGGCTGATGAAGGATCTGGACAGGTTAGGAGAGTGGGCAAAGAAGTGGCGAATGGAGAACATTCTGGCAAAGAATAAGGTTTTGTACTTTTGTAGGAAGAATAGAGGCGTAGACTATTTTCTACATGGGAAAGGCTTCAGAAATCTGAACTGAAAAGGAGATTGGGAGTGTTACGTCAGGGTTCTCTGAGTAGTACCTTCTCTGGTAAGGCTCTGGTCAGTCGCATTTGGAATATTGTTCATAGGAGGTTTATAAGAATGATCCTGGGGTCGGAGGGCTTGTCATATGAGATGCAGTTGAAGTCTCTGGCTCTGTACTCGATGGAGTTTAGAAGAATGATTGAAAGTTACGCAATACTGAGAAGCCTGGATAGAGTGGACATGGAGAAGATGCTTCCACTTGTAGGAGAGACAAGGACTCTAAGGCACAACCTCAGCATGAAGGGACAACTTATAGAACTGAGGTGAAGAGGAATTTCTTCAGCCAGTGGTGGTGAGTCTGTGGAACTCATTGACCTTGAGGGCTGTGGAGGTCAATTCATTGAATGTATATAAGACAGAGATAGTTAGGTACTTGATTAGTTCGAGGAGAAGGCAGGAGAATGCAGAATGGGATTGAGAAACATATCAGCCATGATTGAATGGCAGACTTGATGGGCCAAATGGCCTGGAGCCCTTCATGATAACGTGAACCTGTCTCACACTGCAACACAAAGCACTCAACTGACCAAGGTACAATACAACATAAAACTTACTCTTGGAATGAATTATTTGGCAAAAGACAACAGCTAATGTGAACACAAGTGAGGTCTCTCAGCCATAATCACCCTCTTGGTTTTGTTGTAGCAACAGCTAGGGTGCTGTGTTTTTCTGGGAAAGTTTTAACTCAGAAACTATGGCTAATCCTTTACCAACACTAACAATGCCCATTAACCTGAAGCTTTATTTGCCTGTCTATCAGTCGATGTCCAATAGAAGTGTGCCAACACAAAATCAGTTGAAATGGTTCAAGAAGGTAGCGCACCACCAGCTTCTCAAGGGTAACTATGGATGGGCAATAAATGCTGTTCCAGTGATGTGCACATAAATGAATAAAAACTATAGGGTGACATAGGCCGAAAGTGTGGTGCTGGAAAAGCACAGTAGGTCGGGCAGCAGCTGAGGAGCAGGAGAATCAATGTTTCAAACATAAGCCCTTCGTCAGGAAAAAGTCTTTCCTGATGACAGGCTTATGCCTGAAATGTCAATTCTCCTGCTTCTCAGATGCAGCCCGACCTGCTGTGTTTTTCCAGCACCATACTGTCACTCTGATCTCCTCACTTTCTCCTTACAGGGTAACGTATCTCCTTTCGTATTGCACGCAATGAAGCCTCTAAGCTGTGCGGCAATGAACAGTCTGATAAAGAGTCACTGGACTTGAAACATTAACTCTGTTTTCTCTCTACAAATGCTGCCTGATCTGCTGAGTTTCTCCAGTAACTTCTGTTTTTGTTACCTTCTCAAGGGAATTAAATGATGGGCAAGAAATGCAAGTTCCCTCAGTGAAGGCCACATCCCCTGAATGAATGATGTCCCTTTTCTCTTTTAGTACATCAAAGGTGGTAGTCAGATGAATGGCAAAGTGTATCATAGTCTTGATATTTATCTCTTCAAACACTTCCCAACCATTACCCATTGATGGGGTTGGAAATTGAGGTGTTAATATTGAAGCAACATCCATGTTTTAGAAGGTAGCCATAAATATTTTAGGCAAATGGTAAATCGGTCAAAGTGAATGTTGGGAGATAGTCTGGTTTGCATAGGTCTATGTTTTAAATGCCCTGGGAAGAATATCCCTGGTTACCATGACTCCCTCATTAGTAGCTATGTTTTCAGATGCTGATGTATTAACCACTGGAATTATGTCCTTGTCTCTCAACACTTCTCTCTTCTCTAAGCCACAAGTTGAAATGTATCACTTTGACCAAACTTTTTTGATCTATCTTAACTGTGCCTTTTGTATCTTGATGAGTAGTTTTGTCTGAATCACCCTGTGAATTTTATTGGAATCAGTTTTTACCCAAAAAGGAGACACATCAATACAAGATGTCAATAAAAGGCATATATTTTCGCAATTACTCATTAGACAAATATTGTTGTGAAGTCCCGGAAGGAAGATTAACAAGATACAGTGAGAGGCATTGACATAATGACATAAAAGGGACATAATTAATGATACCAAAACAAACAGACTCAGGAGCCCCTCCAGGAATTTTTGATTCATTTTCACTGGGCAGTCAAATTGACATACCTCCACTGAAGTTGTCCCTGGAGTGTGATTTGGAATGTCAAATTTACAACTTTATATCTACAGTACAGCTACAGGGCTGTGTTTTATTGTCATGTTAGTTTGATTTAATGAAAAGAATTAACCAGTTGTCTTAATATTTACTGGTTTGCAATTTACATCAGAGTTAAAAATTATGTGAAAATATCCGATCATATCTTTGCATGGGGTAATAGGGATTTATCAGAAATATTCTCTTTGAACCCAAAAGATCCTACATTTTTGTTTCCATTATTTTTAATAATTTTGACTTTTTCATTTTGAGTTGCTTTATGATATAACCTAGTTGGCCTGAGAGTGTGTCAACAGGCCGTCTGCCTGAAATGGGTTGTTGAGAATAGAAATCAATGCTCTTCACCAGTTGCAACACCCCAGTCCCAGAGTTCGAGTAAAACTGGATTGGGTTTGAACTGCACCAACTTTGAATTGCAGGAGTCATCCAAATCCTTTCATCCAAGACTCATTTCTATGGATTCAAAACAAACTACACAGGAATGCCCAATTTATGATAATGCATCCTATGAATACTCATCCGACATATGAACGTTTCCTTATACTTGCAAAGATCACTTCATGTTGACTGCATTGTGTCCCAACATGCATACAAATTGACTTGAGAATGAACTTCAGAACCAAACCCATTTGTAACCTGGAGATGGTCTGTAAAGCATTTCTTGGCACCTTTGCTTTAGCCCTTCCATTCAAACGTCACACAATGCTGGACTTAGCTCAAGCCTTAGGCTGGCATGGATAAGTTGGACTGATGGGGTCTGTTTCCATGCTGTACATCTCTGTGACTCTAAGACTGGAATAGAACAATCATTTGATCAAATTACTCATTTCAGGCACAATTTGTTTCTTTTTTTTTAGATTCCCTACAGTGTGGAAACAGGTCCTTTGGCCCAACCAGTCCACACTGAACCTCCAAAGGACAACCCACCCAGACCCGTTTCCCCTCTGACTAATGCACCTGACACTATGGGCAATTTAGCATGACCGATTCACCTAACTGCACATCTTTGGATTGTGGGAGGAAACTGGAGAACCTGGAGGAAACCCACACAGACACGGGGAGAATGTGCAAACTCCACACAGACAGTCACCCAAGGCTGGAATCGAACCTGGGACCCTGGTGCTGTGAGGCAGCAGTAGCTAACCACTGAGCCACTGTACCATTCCAATTCAAAGTTCTTCCCTCATAATTACCCTGACATATGCACAACCTAAATCTAAAGTTGGTATTTATTTGTAAATTGAATCACAGAGACATAATAAAACTATGAGCACATAAGTACTTATATGTGGTAATAGTATAATCATTTATACCATTATATGCTGTTCACTGCATGGCAGGACTTTAGGATGTCCTTTAGGACCTGCATGTCTTTGATTGAGCGGGAGGGGGAGTTGAACTGTTCAACCACGGGTTGGTGGGGTTGTTGCCTGTGGGTTTCCCAGAGATGTTCTCTGAAACGATCTGCAAGAAGGCATCCTGTCTCTGCTATATAGAAGTGACTACATCGGGTGCAATGGATGCAGTAGATGACATTGGTAGAGGTACAGGTAAATTTCTGATGGATGTGGAAGGATCCCTTGGGGCCATGGACAGAGGTGAGGGGAATGGTGTGGATGCTGGTTTTGCACTTTCAGCGGTGGCAGGGAAAGGTTCCAGGACTGTGAGCTCGTGGGGGCTGTGGACCTGATGAGGGAGTCACGGAGGGAATGGTCTTTTTGGAACGCTGGTAGGGATAGGGACAGAAATATACCTTTGGTGGTGGGGTCCTTTTGGAGGTGGAAGAAGTGGTGGAGGATGATGTTATATATGTGGAGGTTGGTGGGGTGGAAGGTGAGGACCAGGTTGGGTTCTGTCCATGTTGCGGTGGGAGGGGTGGGATTCAAGGGCAGTGGTGAGTGAAGTGGAAGAGATTTGTTGGAGGGCATTGTCAACTACATGGGAAGGGAAGTTGTGATCATAGAAGAAGGAGACCATCTGGGGCATTCTGAGGTGGAATTGGTCTTCCTGGGAACAAATGCGGTGGAGGCAGAGGAATTGGGAATAAAGGATGGTGTTTCTACAGGAGGTAGGGTGGGAGTCGGTGGGCTTGTAGTAGATGTCTGTGGTTAGTCAGTTGCCAGAGACAGTGATGGAGAGATCCAGAAAGGGGAGGGAGGTGTCCAGGATGGTCCAGGTGAATTTCACATCAGGTTGGAAGGTGTTGGTGAAGTTGATGTATTGCTCAATCTCCTCATGGGAGCATGAAGTGGCACCAATACAGTCATTGATGTAGCGGAACAACAGGTGGGGGGTGGTGCAGGTGCAACTGCGGAAGATGGACTGTTCCATATATCCAACCAACAGGCAGGCATAGCTGGGTCCCATGCGGGTGCCCATGGCTATTCCTTTGGTTTGGAGTAAGTGGGAGGATTGGAAGAAGTTTTTGAGGGTGAGGATCAGTTCAGCCAGGAGGATGAAGGTGTCGGTGGAAGGGTAATGGTTGGGACTGCATGAGAAGTAGAAACAGAGGGCTTGGAGACCTTCGTTGTGGCAGATCGATGTGTACAGGGACTGGACATCCATTGTGAAGATGAGGCATCGGAGGCCGGGGAAACGAAAATCTTGGAGGAGGTGAAGGTAGTGGGTGGTGTCACGAACATGGGTGGGTAGATCCTGGTTTAAGGGGGATAGGACGGTGTCGAGGTTGAAAGAGATGAGTTCAGTGGGACAGGTGCAGTCTGAGACAATGGGTTGACTGGGACAGTCAGGTTAGTGAATCTTTGGTAGGAGGTAGAATTGGGCAGTGCGCAATTCCAACCAGTACCCATCCTTTATTCTCAATTCCTCTGCCTCCGCTGCATCTGTTCCGAGGATGACCAATTCCACCTTAGAAAATCCCAGATGGCCTCCTTCTTCCATGATCACAGCTTCCCTTCCACGTGGTTGACGATGGCCTCCAGTGTATCTCCTTAAATTCAAGACTCCAAGGGATCCATTAGAAATTTACCTGAACTTCTATCAATGTCATCTACTGCATCTGTTGCACCCAGTGTGGCCCCTGCTACATCAGGATACAGGACGCCTTCTTGCGGATTGTTTCAGAGAACATCTCTGGGATCCCACACCCACCAACCTCACCGCCCCCGTGGCTGAACACTTCAACTCCCCCTCCTACTCCGTCAAGGACATGCAGGTCCTGGGCCTCCTCCACCCCAAACCATTACCACCCGACACCTGGAGGAAGAACGCCTCCTATTCCACCCTAGGACCCTGCAACCACACATGATAAATGTGGATTTCAATGGCTTCCTCATTTCCCCTGCCCCCACATCATCCCAATCCCAAGCCTTCAACTCGGCACCTCCCTCTGGACCTGCCCATCACTCCTCCCTCTGACCTATCACCGTCTCCCTTGCCTTCATCCACCTATCACTTTCTCAGCTACCCACCCCATCCCCCCTCCCCTTTATCCCTCAGACCAGCCCACAAGCCTCATTCCTGATGAAGGGCTTATGCCCAAAATGTCGATTCTCCTGCTCTTCGGATGCTGCCTGACCTGCTGTACTTTCCAAGCTACACACTCTCAACTCTGATCTCCAGCCTCTGCAGTCCACACTTTCTCCGACCAAAACTTTACAGATTATTCTAGTTTAGGTCTCACCAATGCCTTGTATGATTACAACTATACTTCCCTACTTTCATATTACATTCCCTGAACTATAAATTCAGGGAATGTGCCAGGTTAGTGAATCTTTGGTAGGAGGTAGAATTGGGCAGTGCGCAATTCCAACCAGTACCCATCCTTTATTCTCAATTCCTCTGCCTCCGCTGCATCTGTTCCGAGGGATCAGAGTTGAGAGTGTGTAGCTGGGAAAGCACAGCAGGTCAGGCAGCATCCGAAGAGCAGGTCAGGCAGCATCCGAAGAGCAGGAGAATCGACATTTTGGGCATAAGCCCTTCATCAGCCTCTGGCACGGAGCCTGTCCCTGTTACTCAGAAGGGAAGGGTGGAGAAGAGCAGAGCAATAGTAATTGGGGACTCGCTAGTTCGGGGCACAGATAGGCGGTTTTGTGGGAACGAGGGAGACTCACGTTTGGTATGTTGCCTCCCAGGTGCAAGGGTACGTGATGTGTCTGATCGTGTTTTCCGGGTCCTTAAGGGGGAGGGGGAGCAGCCCGAAGTCGTGGTCCACATTGGCACCAATGACATAGGTAGGAGGAGCACTGAGGATGTTAGGCAGGCTTTCAGGGAGCTAGGTTGGAAGCTCAAAGTTAGAACGAACAGAGTTGTTGTCTCTGGTTTGTTACCCGTGCCATGTGATAGAGAGTCGAGGAATAGGGAGAGAGAACAGTTAAATGCGTGGCTACAGGGATGGTGCAGGAGGGAGGGATTCCGGTATTTGGATAACTGGGGCTCTTTCTGGGGAAGGTGGGACCTCTATAAACAGGATGGTCTGCACCTGAACCTGAGGGGCACCAGTATCCTTGGTGGGAGGTTTGTTAGTGCTCTTGGGGGAGGTTTAAACTAACTCTGCAGAGGCATGGGAACCCAGACTGTAGCTTTAGGGTGCAGGACCTGGAGTGTAGGGAGGTTAGGAACATGGCATCAATTTCAAAGGAGGGTGCCTGTAAACAGGAAAGTGGCTTGAAGTGTGTATACTTCAATGCAAGAAGTATACGAAATAAGGTAGGTGAACTTGCAGCGTGGGTTGGTACCTGGGACTTCGATGTTGTGGCTATTACGGAGACATGGGTAGAACAGGGACAGGATTGGCTGTTGCAGGTTCCATGGTTTAAATGTTTTAGTAGGGTCAGAGGTGGGGGTAAAAGAGGGGGAGGTGTGGCATTGCTTGTCAAAGATAGTATTACAGCTGTGGAAAGGACGATGTATGAAGACTCGCCATCTGAGGTAGTTTGGGTAGAGGTTAGGAATAGGAAAGGTGAGCTCACCCTGTTAGGAGTTTTTTACAGGCCTCCTAATTAGTCCTAGAAACGTAGAAGAAAGGATTGCGAGGATGATTCAAGAGAAGAGTGAAAGTAATAGGGTGGTTGTTATGGGGGACTTTAACTTTCCTGATATTGATTGGGAAAGCTATAGCTCAGGTTCGTTAGATGGGTCAGTGTTTGTCCAATGTGTGCAGGAGGGTTTCCTGACACAATATGTAGATAGGCCAACAAGAGGTGAGGCCATACTGGATTTGGTTCTGGGTAATGAACCAGGCCAGGTGTTAGAATTAGAGGTAGGTGAGCACTTTGGGGACAGTGACCACAATTCGGTGACTTTTACTCTAGTGATGGAGAGGGATAAGTGTGCACTACAGGGCAAGAGTTATAGCTGGGGGCAGGGAAATTATGATGCGGTGAGGCATGACTTAGGATGTGTGGCTTGGAAAAGTAAGCTTCAAGGCAAGGGCGTAATTGATATGTGGAGCTTGTTCAAGGAGCAACTATTAAGTGTCCTTGATAAGTATGTACCCGTCAGGCAGGGAGGAAAGGGTCGTGTGAGGGAGCCGTGGTTTAATAAGGAATTGGAATCCCTTGTTAAATGGAAGAGGGCGGCCTATGTAAAGATGAGGTGTGAAGGTTCAATCGGGGCGATTGAGAGTTATAAGGTAGCCAGGAAGGACCTGAAGAGAGAGCTAAGAGCAGCAAGGAGGGGACATGAAAAGTCCTTAGTTGGTAGGATTAGGGAAAACCCTAGGGCTTTCTATAGGTATGTCAGGAATAAAAGAATGACTAGGGTAGGAATAGGTCCAGTCAAGGATAGTAGTGGGAAGTTGCGTGTGGAGGCTGAAGAGATTGGGTAGACATTGAATGAATACTTTTCGTCAGTATTCAATCAGGAACAGGACATTGTTGTCAATGTGAGTACTGAGTCACAATTAAGTAGAATGGATGGCTTTGAGGTATGTAGAGAAGAGGTGTTAGAAATTCTGGAAAGGGTGAAAATAGATAAGTCCCCTGGGCCTGATGGCATTTATCCTAGCATTCGCTGGGAAGCAAGGGAGGAGATTGCAGAGCCATTGGCCTTGATTTTTATGTCCTCGTTGTCTACAGGAGTAGTGCCAGAAGATTGGAGGATAGCAAATGTGGTTCCCTTGTTCAAGAAGGGGAGTAGGGATAACCCTAGTAACTATAGGCCGGTGAGTCTCACTTCTGTTGTGGGCAAAATCTTAGAGAGAATTGTAAGGGATAGGATTTATGAACATCTGGATAGGAATAATGTGATCAAGGATAGTCAGCATGGTTTTGTGAAGGGCAGGTCGTGCCTCACAAACCTTATTGAATTCTTTGAGAAGGTGACTAAGGAGGTGGACGAGGGGAAAGCGGTAGATGTGGTGTATATGGATTTTAGTAAGGCGTTTGATAAGGTTCCCCATGGTAGACTACTGCAAAAAATACGGAGGTATGGTATTGAGGGTGAGTTGGAGGTTTGGATTAGGAGTTGGCTGGCTGGAAGAAGACAGAGAGTAGTAGTTGATGGCAAAGGTTCATCTTGGAGTGCCGTCACTAGCGGTGTTCCGCAAGGATCTGTTTTGGGACCATTGCTGTTTGTCGTTTTTATAAATGACCTGGAGGAGGGGTTAGAAGATTGGGTGAGCAAGTTTACGGATGATACAAAAGTCGGAGGAGTTGTAGACAGTGAGGAAGGATGTGGCAGTTTACAGCGGGATATAGATAAGCTGCAGAACTGGGCAGAAAGGTGGCAAATGGAGTTCAATGTAGCTAAGTGTGAGGTGATTCACTTTGGTAAGAGTAATAAAAAGATGGGGTACTGGGCTAATGGATGGATACTTGGTAGTGTGGATGAGCAGAGGGATCTTGGTGTCCATGTACACAGATCTTTGAAAGTTGCCACCCAGGTAAATAGTGCGGTGAAGAAGGCATATGGCGTACTGGCCTTTATTGGTAGAGGAATTGAGTTCCGGAGTCCTGAGGTCATGTTGCAGTTGTATAAGACTCTGGTGCGGCTGCATCTGGAGTATTGTGTGCAGTTTTGGTCGCCATACTATCGGAAGGATGTGGAGGCACTGGAACGGTGTGCAGAGGAGGTTTACCAGGATGTTGCCAGGTATGGTAGAAAGATCGAATGAGGAAAGGCTGAGGCACTTGGGGTTGTTTTCACTGGAGAAAAGAAGGTTTAGGGGTGACTTGATAGAGGTGTACAAGATGATTAGGGGTTTAGATAGGGTCGACAGTGAGAATCTTTTTCCACGTATGGAGTCAGCTATTACAAGGGGGCATAGCTTTAAATTAAGGGGGGGTAGGTATAGGACAGATGTTAGGGGTAGGTTCTTTACTCAGCGAGTCGTGAGTTCATGGAATGCCCTGCCAGTAGCAGTGGTGGACTCTCCCTCATTATGGGCATTTAAGCGGGCATTGGATAGGCATATGGAGGATAGTGGGCTAGTGTAGGTTAGGTGGGCTTGGATCGGCGCAACATCGAGGGCCAAAGGGTCTGTCCTGCGCTGTATTCTGCTATGTTCTATGTTCTATGTTCTATAAATGCCAAAATTCCATTTGACCCTCATTACTTGCAGTGCGTGCATACTAACTTTCTGCAACTCACGATCAATGGCATAGATCCCAGCATACCACAACATCTTGAAGTTTCTCTCCGTTTAAATAATAAGTTGCCTTTTTACTCTTCTGACCAAAATGGAAAATCTCATACTTATCCACGTTAAACTCAATCTGTCAAACTTTGGCGCATTCACCTAACCTTTCCATAATGATTTATAAATCACTTATTTCTCCATTGTAACTTACTTTCTCAGCTATTTTAGTGTCACCTGCAATTTCAGTTGTAGTACTTTCTATCCCTGCATCCAAGCCATTAGAAAGATTATACATAGTTGAACCCAAGGACAAATTAGATTAGATTCCCTACAGTATGGAAACAGTCCCTTTGGCCAAACATGTTCACACCTACTCTCTGAGGGGTAACCCACCCAGACCCATTCCCTTACCCTATATTTACCCTGCACTAATGCACCTAACACTACCGGTAATTTAGCATGGCCAATTCACCTGATTTGCACATCTTTGGATTTTGGGAGGAAACCAGAGCTCCCGGAGGAAACCTACATCGACAAAGGGAGAGTGTGCAAACTTCACACAGACAGTCACCTGAGGCGAGAATCAAACCCATTTTCCTGGCACTGTGAGGCAGCAATGCTAACAACTGAGCCACCATGCTCACCATAGTGCCAATTCCTGTGGCATTCACTAGTTACAGCTTACCAAAGAGAAATAGATTCACTTATCCTGACTCTCTGCCTTCTGTTGGTTAGCCAATCCTCTCTCCAGTCTATATTACCATGAAACACTTGTGATGTTACCTTCTCTATTAACTTTTTGTCCCTTACCTTCTTACAAGTTTCTCTCTAATAGCTGCTCTCCGCAAAAAACTAAATTCCTTCACCCACACCCTGGATGCACTAAATTATGGGTTGACAGTTCTGCCAACAGGATAGAGGAGCGAGCTATCACAATATAAGCATAGTGATCTCATAAATAAAAACAGAAGAACATAGAAAATAGGTGCAGGAGTAGGCCATTTGGCCCAACAATTCTGCACCATCATTCAATCTGATTATGGCTGATCATGCAATCTCAGCATCCCATTCCTGTCTCCTCTCCATAACCCTTGATCCCTTCAGCTGCAAGAGCCATGTCTAGTTCCCTCTTGAATATATTTAATGAACTGGCCTCAACAGCTTCCTGTGGGAGAGAATTCCACAGGTTCACAACTCTCTGAGTGAAGTAATTCTTCCTCATCTCAGTCCTGAATGGATTACCCCTTATTCTTAGACTGTGATCCCCAATTCTGGACTTCTGCAACATCGAGAACATTCTTCCTGCATCTAACCTGTCCAGTCCCATCAGGATTTTATATGTCTCTGTGAGGTTCCCCCCCATTCTTCGAAATTCCAGTAAATACAAGCTCAGTCAATCCAATCTTTCCTCATATACCAGTCCTGCCATCCCGGGAATCAGTCAGATGAACCTTCTCTGGACTCCATCAATAGCAAGAATATCCTTGCTCAGACTAGGAAACCAAAATTGCATACAATTCTCAAGTTGTGGCCTCAACAAGGTCCTCTATAACTGAAGCAAGACATCCTTACCCTGGTACTCAAGTCCTCTCGCTATGAAGGCCAGCATGCCATTAGATTTCCTCACTGCCTGCTGTGTCTGCATGCCAAATTTCAGCAACTGTTCCAGCATAGCACTGCAGCCTCACAGCACCAGGAACCCAGGTTCAATTCTCACCTCGGGCAACTGTCTGTGTGGAGTTTCCACGTTCTCCCCGTGTCTGCGTGGGTTTCCTCTGGGTGCTCCGGTTTCCTCCCACAGTCCAAAGATATGCAGGTTAGGTGAATTGGCTATGCTAAATTGCCCATAGTGGATTAGTCAGGGGTAAGCGTAAGGGAATAGGTCTGGGTGGGTTGCTCTTCGGAGGGTCGATGTGGACTTGTTGGGCCAAAGAGCCTGTTTCCACACCGTAGGGAATCTAATCTAATCATGACACTCATATCTTGTTACACCTCACCTTTTCCTTAACTGTCACCATTCAGATAATAATCTGCCTTCCTTTTGTGGGAGCTCATATTTATCCACATTATATTGCATTTGCCAAGTATTTGCCCACTCAGTCAACATGTCCTGCAGCGTCTTAGTATCCTCCTCGCAGCACACACTGCCACACAGCTTAGAGTCATCTGTAAATTTGGAGGTATGGCATTCAATTCTTCATCCAAATCGTAAATATATATTATCAACAGCTGAGGTCCTATTTATTCCAACTCTGCTTCCTGTCTGCCAACCAGTTCCCTATCCATGTCAATACATTACCTCCGATACCATGAGCTTTAATTTTCCTTAATAGTCTCTTTGAAGTTTTTGAGAATTATCTTGTGATCAACTATCACTTGTGTCCATACAAACGGACAAAGAAGGACACAAATTCAACTGGGGCAACATATCTGTCAAGAACAAAGAACAAAGAAAATCACAGCACAGGAACAGGCCCTATGGCCATCCAAGCCTGTGCCAATCCAGATCCTCTATCTAAATCTGTCACCTACTTCCAAGGATCTCCATCCCTCTGCTCCCTGTCCATTCATGTATCTGTCCAGCTACATCTTAAATGATGGTATCGTGCCAGTCGCTACCACTTCAACTAGCAACATGTTTCGGCCCCCATCACTCTCTGTGTAAAGAACTTTCCACGCACATTTCCTTTAAAATTTTCCCCTCTCATCTTGAACGCGTGACACCTAGTAATTGAGTCCCCCACTCTGGGAAAAAAACTTGTTTCTATCCATGCTGGCTTGTCCATCCGAGAACAAGCTAAACAGAGACATGCACGGGAATTCCTGGAGGCCTGGCACTCACCCCAGAACTCCATAACTAGAGTCAGATCCCCTATACCACCCACTAAGAAACAAAACCGGAAATGATGTCACCCACCTCATCAAACCAGGACACATAAATAGCAAGCAGTACAGAACATCAACGCTTCACTAGAGTTGCACTGATGATGTTACCTATTATGGTGACAAAATGTCTGCAAACTTACTAGCTCAGCGAGCAAGTCAACAACCTCACTAGTCTTTTTGTGGAACCTTGTCAAAAGTCTTTTGAAAGTCCAGATACACAACATCTACTGCTTCACCCTTGTCCACTCCATTGGTCACATCCTCAAAAAAGTCCAGAAGGATTATTTGGCATTATTTCCCTTTAGTGAATCCATGCTGAATCCAAGACCAATACTGTCCCCACTTTCCAAATGCTCAGTTATTACTTCCTTAATGATTGACTCCAACATTTTCCCCACACACTGATGTCAGGCTAACCGGCCTATAATTCCCCATTTTCTCTCTTCCTCCTTTTTTAAAGGTGGGGTTACATTAGCTACCCTCCAGTCCATTGGAACCCTTTCAGAATCTAAAGAATACAGGAAAATGATCACTATTTCTAGGGCAACTTCCTTAACTACTCTGGGATGTAGAGCATCAGGCACTGGAGAATTACTAGGTTTTAACCCAATAAATTTCCCCAAGACCATTTCCTGACTAATGATGGTTTCCTTATTATGACCCTCTGTCCCCCAGCATTTCTTGAAGATTATTTGCATCCTCCTTAGTGAAGAAAGATCCAAAGTATTTGAATTGCCATTTCATTATTGTCCATTATAAATTCACCTGATACCAAATGCAAGGTACCTACATTTGTCTTCAAGAGTTTTTTTCTATTCACATTTCTTTAAGAAGCTTTTACAATCTGTTTTTATGTTTTCCACAAGCTTATTTTCATATTCTATTTTCCCTTTCCAAATTAAACCCTTTTTCATCCTCTGCTGGATTTTAAAATTCTCCCAGTCCTAGGATTTGCTGCTTTTCCCGGCCAATTTATATACCTTCTCTTTGGCTTTAACACTATTCCTGATTTCCCTTGTTAACCATGGTTGAGCCACCTTCCCTGTTTTACTCTTACACCAGACAGGGATGTACAATTATTGAAGTTCATCCATGTTTTCTTTAAATGTCTGCCACTGCCTTTGGATGAGAAACTGGCTTTAGGAGCAGGCATTGGTGGATGGGTAGGTAGGTTGGGGCGACACGGTGGCACAGTGGTTAGCACTGCTGCCTCACAGCACCAGAGACCTAGGTTCAATTCCCACCTCGGGCAACTGACTGTGTGGAGTTTGCACATTCTCCCCATGTCTGCGTGGGTTTCCTCCGGGTGCACCGGTTTCATCCCACAGTCCAAAGATGTGCAGGTTAGGTGAATTAGCCATGCTAAATTGCCTGTAGTGTTAGGTGAAGGGGTAAGTGTCGGGGAATGGGTCTGGGTGGGTTGCTCTTCGGAGGGTTGGTGTGGATTTGTTGGGCCGAAGGGCCTGTTTCCACACTGTAAGTAATCTTATCTAAAGTCGGTGGAGTGGTGGACAGTGTAGAAGAATGTTGCAGGTAGCAGGGGGACCTGGATAAACTGCAGAATTGGGCTGAAAGGTGGCAAATGGAGTTCAATGCCGATAAATGTGAGATGATTCACTGGGAAGAATAACAGGAAGACAGAGTACTGAGTCAATGGAAAGATTTTTGGTAGTGTGGATGTGCAGATGGATCTTGGAGTCCATGTACGTAAATCCTTGAAAGTTGCCACCCAGGTTGATATTGCTGTTAAGAAAGCCTACGGTGTGTTAAGTTTTATTGGTAGAGGGATTGAGTTCTGAGCCATAATGTTATGCTACAACTATACAAAATGCTAGTGCGGCTGCATTTGGAATATTGTGTACAGTTCTGGTCCCCATATTTCGGGATTGATGTGGAAGCATTGGAAAAGGTGCAGAGGGGATTTATCAGGATGTTGCCTGATCTGGCGGGAAGGTCTTATGAGGAAAGGCTGAGAGACTTGGGTCTGTTCTCATTGGAAAGAAGAAGACTAAGAGGGGATTTGATAGAGGCATACAAGATGTTCAGAGGATTAGATAGAGTAGACAGTGAAAGTCTTTTTCCTAGGATGATGATGTTAGCTTGTATGAGGGGGCATAGCTACAAATTTAGGGATGATAGATTTAAGACAGATGTCAGAGGCAGGTTCTTAGAGAGTGTAATTAACTCAGCCACATTAGGGAGATTTAAACAGTCCTTGGATAAGCATATAGATGATGATGGGATAGTGTAGGGGGATGGACTTAGATTAGTTCACATGTCGGCGCAACATTGAGGACTGAAGGGCCTGTCCTGCACTGTATTGTTCTATGTTCTATCCACTGTCAACCTCTTAAGTATCCTTGGCCAGCTTATTCTAAACGATGCATGCATCATATCTTCTTTAAGTTCAGAACCGTAGTTTCAGTTATAATTGTGTCACTCACCACCATAATGAAGAATTCTGCCATGTTATGGTCACTCTTCCCCAAAGGATCTCACACCACAATGTTGCTAATTAACCCTCTCATTACACAATATCCACTCTATGATGGTTTGCTCCCTAGTTTGTTCCTCAAAATTCTGGTCTATGAAACCATCCTTCATATATTCCAGGAAATGGAATTACACAGGGTTCAGTTTTGGATTAATGTCTCCACTGTCTCTGGGCAGAATCTTTCCAGCCACTGAATGATGTAGGCATTGGTGAGAAAGTTGGGTGACCCATGTGAGATGGGCAGTAAAGGAGGTCCATGATGTTGACAGCAAAATTTCCTCTGTTCCAACCAACAGTTGAACAGCAAGGCGAGATTTTCACTCGTGAGCAATGGAAGGTGCATTTGATTTCATTAATATGCATTAATATCCTCATTATGACTTAATCCTGCCTTATTGTTATTCAGTTTCCCTGTCTTCTACCCACTAAAGAAAACTTAATAATGAAAGTCAGAACAATAACTCAGTAACTCCACCTCGGACACCAGGCACCAACATTGGCACCAACACCAACACAGGCACCAACACGTTCTCCCCGTGTCTGCGTGGGTTTCCTCCGGGTGCTCCAGTTTCCTCCCACAGTCCAAAGGTGTGCAGGTCAGGTGAATTGGCCATGCTAAATTGCCCGTAGTGTTAAGTAAGGGGTAAATGTAGGGGTATGGGTGGGTTGCGCTTCGGTGGGGCAGTGTGGACTTGTTTGGCCGAAGGGCAAGTTTCCACACTGTAAGTAATAATCTAATAATCTAATCTCAGAGCATCCTCCATGGCATCTCTTGCCCACTGGCCCCTCGCCAAAGTGGGATGCCAACTGCCCTCTGTTCAAGATGGCTGGGGAATTTGAGAAAAATCATGCGTGGTAAATGCGGCCTTCCAGCCGCTTGACCAGACACATGACTGAATTTTTAATGATGGTGAAGGAAGTCCTAACAAGCTCAGTACAACAGGACAGTGGTGCAGGGGAAATGTGCCAAGTTCAGGAAAACAGGGGTGAGAAAACTCACTGGGGTTCATGGTGAGAAACCCTCATGTAGCTGTCCAAAAATTAACACTTCATCAATTTCTGGTCAAATTCAATTACAGTAAACATCTTGAGATTTTTTGATTTTCAAATAAATCAGAATCTTATGGCTTTCAATCCAATGTCAGAGACCAGTGCACTTGAATCAAGTTGACATCTTGGTGTAGTACCAATGAAATGCTGCATTTTTGCATGTGTACTTTCTTCTTAAACCATATAACCCATCACAGGTGAACATAAAATACCCCACACAATGATCAGATAATGAGCTGGCAAATTGTCCTGGTGCCTTCTCAATGTTAAGCAATCAACTGCAGATTTCAGGATCTGAAATCACTCCATGGAGGCCAGGATCCAGTTACCTAGTCACCTTTATTTACCAGCTAGCTCAGAGCCAATCCCTAGAGTGAGGAGAGTCACTGAGACTCCTGTTCATATCTCTCAACTGGAACTCCCTGACTTTTCCAGGTTAACAGCCCCAATCAGGGAACTCATACTCAGTGAGATTCACCTGGCCAACCTCATTTCAATCACTACAGTATCTTTTACCTGCTCATCGAAAACAAAGAAAAGACCAAAAAACAAAAGTTTTTTTTTTGAAAGCAGATGTGACTGGGACTGGGCAGGCCTGGAGATATGCTGAATTCAGGCAATTTGGAAAAACACCTTCACTTAACCTGAACGGACCTAAAAATGAAATTTCTTCCCAAAGGGCCGGAATGAACCCAAGTAGACCTGAGCAGGACTATTATTGACCTAAGTGTACCTTGGTAAATGTAAGTCTTTTCATGATGGTTTGTCAGTGACAACCACCTGATGAAAGAGAAGCACTCCGTAGGTTAATGCTTCCAATTAAACCTGTTGGACTATAACCTGGTGTTGTGTGATTTTTAACCATGATGGTTTGTGCCTCCTTTTTGTCGTCTGTGAATAATTATTAATACACACCTATGCACACAGTTTGATTGATAATAGTTGGGTGTAACTCTAATGGGAGGTAATAACAATTCTGAATTATTTAATATATTCTTTAAGCAGGATTTCCCAACCAACTTGACAGATCCCAAAAATTTGAACGGTGACCTAGATTTTAATGTTATTTGCTGAGTTAGAATAAGGGATTAAAACTGTGCAAATCTATTTACTGTCTTGCATCCAAAGGCTAAAAATATCCTTCATCTGAAAACTCTGGGCCAACTTCATAAAGGATACCTGACTTGTAAAACCACAAAACAGATTATTTAATTTCTTCTTTCATAATTGCTTAGAGAAGCTTACTGCGTGCAAATTGGCTGTCAGATTTCCTAAAATATAACAATAAGTGAACTTCACTGTACACTGTTTTCTAGTGTTGTGAGTTTGTAGATTAGA
Source organism: Chiloscyllium plagiosum (assembly GCF_037043375.1). NCBI lineage: Eukaryota > Metazoa > Chordata > Chondrichthyes > Orectolobiformes > Hemiscylliidae > Chiloscyllium > Chiloscyllium plagiosum. The sequence goes on along the minus strand of NW_028270145.1, from coordinate 103,722,627 downwards.
TTCTGTACAGTGTGGAAACAGGCCCTTCTGCCCAATAAGTCCACACCAACACCCACCCAGACCCATTTCCCTCTGAATGATGCACCTAAGTATGGGCAATTTTTAGCATGGCCAATTCACCTGACCTGCATATCTTTGGACTGTGGGAGAAAACTCACACAGACACAGGGAGAATGTGCAAACTCCACACAGGCAGTCAACTGAGGCTGGAATCGAATCTGGGTCCCTAGTGCTAACCACTAAGCCACCGTGCCACCCCTGCATTGCATGATTGATGAGTGTAAGCCCTTCTCAAAGGCAGATCCAAGTATAAAATGGGACCTTGGTGAAGCTTCTGTGTCTGCATTCCAAACTAGTATCCGATAGTAAAGGACTGAAATCTTTGAAATTTAATTTTAAAAGGTATGTCTGGGTAAATCCAGCAATAATAAATAAGTTGCTATGAAACAAAACCATCTCATTAAACTATTCTAACACAATTGCAAGAAGAAAGTGAAACCAATAATTTAAACCTCTGTTAACTCTTGTCAGAAAGATTTGTAGATTATGGACAGCAGAGCAATAGTGTGTGTGCAGTGAAGCATGTCAATCAGCAGCAGCTTCCAGATGCATTCATCACATTCATCCATAATATACAACCACAACCATAAAGATCTATGGGAAGTATTTTGTAAACCCAGCTCACAAGAGAAGCTGTAACAGTCCTTCGGTGTGCTTTCACCCAACCCTCCACCTACTCCCAACTGTGTATGGCGCATGAAAGGTCTAAGGTTGCCTGCCCATCCCTTTGCACACCCTCTGAATATGCAACCCCGCTGCCCGCCCCCAAGGCCCCCACACAGCCCAACACCCACCACAATGAATGAGCAATGGTGTTGTAGTGGTAAAATTACTAAATTAGTAATCTAGGACACCAAGATAATCTTCTGGGGCATTTGTGCAAATTCTACCATGGCAGTTGATGAAATTTGAATTGAATGAACAGCTAGTCTAATGGTCACTACATAACCATTGTCAGTTGTAATAAAAACCCATCTGGGTCACTAAAGCCCTTTGGAGAAAGAGACCTCCCATCCTTACTTAGTCTGGCCTACACGTGACTCCAAATCTCCAGCAATATGGTTGACTCTTAACTAACCTCTCAGGATAGGTTGGGCAGTAAATGCTGACCTAGCCAATTACACCCACATCAATATGATGTAATGATATTAGAATAGAAAACATTTTGATATCTTCTGTAGGTCAGACCTTATCTTACGCTCTTTTTCCATGATATATCCCAGGAAGGCAGAGGTACATTCCGAGGAAAATTCACATTTCATTAATAGTAAGCCCATGAGTCTGCAGGCACCATAACATCATGTGTATCTTATGGTCATCTATTTGAGCACCTCATTGTGTATTCATGTGCTGTCCGTAACATATAACTCCATCCACCGTTGTTAGTATATATTGAACATAGTAACAAGCTAAGCTTCTAAGTTCAGGCTATCTACTTGTACAACAAACAGCCTATCTAGAATATGTTTGTATGAGGTACGATAGAAAATCTGTTTCACTTAGCAGATGATAATAAAAGATCTGGTTTGTTTGGCAACCACATTGCAGTTCCATCGAAATACCTAAGACAGGGATGGGGAACTAACAGCCTTAAGGCCTCATGCGGCCTTTTGGGGTACTAGTTGCGGCCTTCTGCCTATTTGCCCGCAAATACTAAATCCATCTTTTTAAATCTGTGCACCATTTTAAAAATTTTTACTGGTAACCCAGTCGTGTCAAAAACTAAGAGAACAGAGTATTCAATGAAGAATGGGAATTGCAGTATTACGTAGTTGCTGTGAAAGCTAAAGTGACATGTTTGCTCTGTGACACCATAACTGCAACAGTGAGGAAATACAGTGCTTATCAGCATTATGCAACCCACAAATACGCTAAACTGGAAGGAGAATCCCAAAAGTTTGCAGTTAAGGAAGTGAAAAATCAAAATCAGCAGCAGTAAGTATTTAAAATGGTGTCAGGAAAAGGGACTAACATCATTGAAAGCAATTTATAAAGTAGCATATATACTGTACTTGGAAGAAGAGGTCAGCCATTTAGCGATGTGGAAGTTGTAAGATGCTTAGTTTCAGATAAGGTTAATAATTACAAACAACTACCTCTTTCATGAAGGATCGTAACTGATCAGTAACATGAATTCGTCCTCAATGTAATAGAACAACTTGTTACAATATGCCGAAGCGAAGACATTTATTATTCTATTGCCTTGGATGAATCCATTGACATTACTGACTCAGCGCAGGTGTTATTTTTTGTTCGTGTTATAACTGCGGATTTTCATTGCCACGATAAGTTACTAGCTTTGGGTACCCTTACGATGAGGACATGTGGAATTGACATCTTCGCTGTCTTCAAAGAAAAATGTCACAAAGCAAAACTAAATTTATGTAATTTAGTAAGTGTATGTACAGACAGTGCACCTTCTATTAGAGGAAAATGTGAAGGATTTGTTCTGCTACTGCAAAAAGAAGTGCCAGATTCAGATACATTGTTTTCCTTTCATTGTCCTTTGCATCAACAGAATCTGTGTCAAATCTACTGTTTTAAGCAACACATTAAAGAAAGTTATAGGTATTGTAAGCTACGTTCGAGTAAATGCATCACGGCATTACCAATTTAGCAACTTGCTTCAGCTTGATGATGAAGCGCTCAGTATGGATCTGCCATATCATTCAAAAGTGCACTGGCTGTCAAAAGGACAAATACTTTTCAAACTTTTACTTCTGCAAAAAAACCCACTCTTTTTGAGGAAGTGAATGAAATGTGAATTGTCAAAAAAGTATTCCTGCAGAAATGTTACATTTTTGTGTGACATAATGTCAAAGCAAAATGATCTGAATTTTTTTTGCAAGGTAAAACTAATTTTATATACCATATGTGGCTAAAATTCCAGGCATTTCGGCCTTTTTCAAAACTCTCCTTACCTGACTGGAACTTTCAACCGAACACTTTCCTGAACTGGCAAAGCTAATTAATGAGCAGGATACAAGCAAATCATTAAGGAAATGCGCTGTGAAAGAATACACAACTCTTCTAGACTCACTGATTGAAGAATCTAATGAAAGGTTTGAAGATTTTGAGAAACTAGCTTTTCAACCATACCTGGTTGATGCCTCCAAACACCTGATGACTTACGAATGGAATTGATTGAGCTCTCAGAAGATAATATCGTGAAGTCTCTATTTGATGATAAGCAGGGTCCCATTGAAATATGAAAAAATGCTGTTGAATATCCACGTCTTTGTTAACATGCTTGATGAATGCTGTCTTGTTTGGCACAACCGACTGTTGTGAATCAACGCTTTCATGTGTGACACAAATTAAAACGTGCTTAAGATCTCAGATGATGGATATTCACCTGGAGGACCAACTCCAGCTGCAGTCAATGATGTTGGAACCAAATATCTGATTCCTATCGCACAATAAGCAATCTTTAAAATTTGTGAGAAGATTAATACTATAAGCAATCTCAAAAAGGTCATTAGATAGTTTTTCACTTATTAGTTCCATTGTCAAATTTGCCACACAAATAAATGTATCTTTGCTGAATTTTTATTTTGTTTAAAGTCCTCATGTAATAGCAGGTTTAATTAAAATTAATAAACATGTTGACAAAACTATAACATTTTGTTGTATATGTTAAATTCTCAGCATGTGGCCTAATAGGATTTTGGTTAACTAAAATATGGCCTTCCAATGTAAAAAGGTTTCCCATCCCTAACTTAAAGTATGGAAACTCCTGACACAGTGAGTACCATGTGTCTAATTTACAACAAAGGTCACTTCTGGGATGATCAGAGACCACCTATCAGTCCACCCAAGTTACTTGGACACATTGCTGGGATGGAATGAACCAGCTCCCACTCTGGTTTCAAGTGGACCCCTGACAAAGGTAATTACAGGCACTTCAATAAACTTCGAGAATTTGAATGCTGCAGGGTATGCCTTCCAGTAGAAAACATCTCGAGTGGGAGTAAACTTGACAACAACCCTGCAAGAGTCAGTTCGAGTCATTTGTCAACCAATTTCGAACAAACTTGTTAAAACGAGCCATGAAAGATTGCAGCTAGAAATGTGAGACTAAAGCAATCATAACAAAAAATGACTTATCAGATAATTTCTTCAAATGTGGCTTTTCACCGAAAACATCGGCATCAAACCTGAGAATCAAATAACTGGCTTTGTAAATTGGAATCTGCCCAATGAAATGATAGCAATCTGAGTACCACACATAATATTTATATCATCTCACTGTGCCCTCCACTGTCTTTCCATCTGATAAACAGAGAGAGGCATAAGCAGTCAATTAACATTGTTCATTCATGCAAGGAAGCCAAGGTTCATGAAGTGCTTCTGGACAAGTTCAATCCTTGGTCTGGTGCTGTTCCCAGTTAGATTGACTATAAGGTTCACAGTTGGTTTCCTGTGAGCTAGATCAGAGTGAGAGGCTGTACAAATCAGTCCGAGATCCTAGTCAAATCGATATTCAGTGACTCCAGCCGGAAGGAGACATTACATGAAATGAAAACAAAATTGGGTTCATATGGTACGGTTTAAAAAAAAGGAAAAGCTCAGCTAGGAAATTACATTTGCATAACGATTTTCATGACTACGGGACACCCCAAAACACTTCACTGCCAATGAAACACTATTGAAGGACATTATTAACTGCAGTGCTTCAAAGAGTGGACTCACCTTTACATTCCAATGAAGAATTAGGGGTAACAGATGCTGGCCTAGCCAGCAATGCATACATCCCACAAAAATATGAAAAATATAGCCCAAATAGTCTGAGGAGGAGAAATTATACCCGATTCTGAGTTCTCTCATTTGTTGGATGCTAACCTGGAATTAAGAGTCTAATGATGACCATGAAACCATTGTTGATTGTCAGTAAAGTCGCATCTGGTTCACTAATTTCTTTTGGTGAAGGAAAATGCCATCCTTACCTGGTCAGGCTGACATGTGACTCCAGACCCACTACAATGCGGGTGACTCATAGCTGCCCTCTGGGCAATTAGAGATGGGCAATAAATGCGGGCCTGGCCAACAGCACCCTCATCCTGTGAATGAATAAAGTAAAATTGACTAAGTTTCTGGGTTTTGATGCTCAAAAGAGATGAACACAAACATGCAAATGACTCTTGATGTATCATTTTTAGATCATTTGCTACTCAATTTATCCTATGTTAATTGTAGTTATTGTTTTCAGCTAAAATGGATCAGCTTTCTGAATCTTATCAGTGTCCTACTATCACTTTGCTGTCTTGCCTTATGAGTAGGAGTGTCTCAGTTTTTGAAGGCTTTTTTTTTTAAAAACAAGGTTACCAAACAATCTTTGTGAAGGAATATCCCAACACCTGCTCCACACACTCTGCCATTTGAGGATGTCACGGTTGTCTCGAACCATCATCTGCACTAATTAAAACTTGGAGTAACAACATATGTTCCCCACTGGCAAGATGTAACACAAGCTCAGTCCCCCAGCTGGAGTTGGAGATCAAAGAAGAATGCCTTAGATAAATTTATTTCAGAAGATATAAATTCTGGGTCTCCAACACCAACTTCTTGAAATGAGCATCCTTAGAAGGAAAAGTAATTTATTTTATATATGTACATAGGATGTGGGCATCACTGGCCAGTGCCAACATTTTTTGGCAATCCCTTCAGCTGCCAACCACATTTTTGGGTGGGTCTGGAGTCAGATGTAGGCCATACCAGGTAAGGTTGAAAGATTGCCTTCCCTGGAGGACAGTTGGGTTTTTAACTATAATGGTTTCATGATCGTCAATAGACTGGCTCTCTATTCCAGCTTTTATTGAACTCAAATTTCACCAAATGCCATGTTAAGATTTGAACGCCTGTCTCGAAGACGTTGGCCTTGGGCTTTGGAGTGGGGTAGTTAAGTGCTATTAGCAGTCAACAGTGCCTCACCTGAAGGGGATGTGTGGAAAGTTATTGTGCTACTACTGCCTCACCTCATATCTGCTTTAGCCAAATCAATAGAGACTAATTGGATAAGCTTGGGAGAAGATCAGGCCATGATGATGTAAAATTGTGGTATGGGCTCGAAGGGATAAATTGCCTACTCATATTTGGACCTTGTTTGCCTATTGGTTTTGTAATACATTTGGTTCACACAAATTAACCTTAACCAATAATGTTATAATGTTTAATACGGAAGCATATTTGGAATTTAGCTGTTCTAGGTACCTATCACATATCCTCTACCCAAGTGGAGGAATGTCTTGCGGCATCCTACTAGAACGACAAACCTTCTATCCAGAGACCACACATGCAGTATTGCATATAGTTTTGCGCTCCTCACTTAATAGGAGATATATTTGCCAAAGACTGAGTTCAGTGAAGGTTCACCAGACCAATTCCTGGATAGAAGGTTTGTCGTTTGATGAGAAATTCTGTCAGTTAGGCCTGTATTCAGTGTGGTTCAAAAGAATGAGAGGGAAACTCATTGAAATATAAAATTGTGACATAACTGGATGCAGATGGATCCAGGATGGTATTCCCACTGGCAGGCGGTTCTATAAAGATGGGCCATAATCTCAGGCTACAGGGTAGACCATTTAGGACTGAGATGAAGAGCAAGGAGAGAGTGGCATATCTGTGAAATTCTGTCTGACATAAAAGCAATGGAGGACAGGTCACTGAATATATTTTAGAAAGTGGGAAGAAAGGCATACAACAAATTCAATGGATTAGTGTTGCGATTTTTTTTATGAAAGGTAAGAAATTCATTCCTGAAAAGTGATCTAACGGTATCAGTTTCAAAAATACATACAAACTTCGTCAGGGTCTGGAGAGAATCCCTGGAGTGTAAATGGAATCAATCTTTATAATTCTTGACATAGGATAATCTCGGAATATGCATTGAGCCATTACTTTGAGTTCTGACTTCAAAGAAGATAATCCAAAAAGCAATTGAGAAGAATCGAGAGTGGAGTTTGAAAGTACATTTCTGTTTCATTCCTCGCACTTTTTGATTCAGTTCAGTAGATACAAGTCACAACAATGGCAGTGTTTTCCTCTAGCTTGTGATGTTCCCAAACCAAGAGTTTTCACACATGAAAGGTTTTGGCCATCAAGTTTGGCGAGGAGTCTCAACAATGTCTATACATCTTGAGACAGAAAGAAACTTGAAGTCAGTTTCAAACAAAACTTCTTTTGCTTGTCACAAATGTCACCAGACTCTAGAGTTTCACGAGAAATTTGTTTATTTCAAAACTTAAAAGAGCTGAGTGAGGAGTATATCTTCTCTGGATAGGAGTTTCAATCATGGATAGCATTGGGCAACAGGTTGAAACTTTATATGAGTCAAGTCATTGCTAATTTCAAGATATAAATGCATAGCATGGTTTCTTTATTTCTTTTGCGTGACAAATAAGATTACAAGGCAAGGTTTTTGGAACAGACATTACAAGGTCAGCTTGACCCTCAGGATTTGAAGAACTGTTCCTGACAGGCACTAACTAGACAGGTGCATCTGTGTCTGAACCAATTCTACCTCTGCGCTTGCAGTTAATACGGTAAAAATGTTCTAGCAATTGAAATGCAAATGTACTATTAAGCTGAGCTGAAAATGTGTTGCTGGAAAAGCACAGCAGGTCAGACAGCATCCAAGGAGCAGGAGAATTGACGTTTCGGGCACAAGCCCTTCTTCAGGAATGAGGAAAGTGTGTCCAGCAGGCTAAGATAAAAGGTAGGGAGGAGGGACTTGGGGGAGGGGCGTTGGAAATGCAATAGGTGGAAGGAGGTCAAGGTGAGGGTGATAGGCCGGAGTTGGGTGGGGGTGGAGAGGTCAGGAAGAAGATTGCAGGTTAGGAAGGTGGTGCTGAGTTCGAGGGATTTGACTGAGACAAGGTGGGGGGAGGGGAAATGAGGAAACTAGAGAAATCCGAGTTCATCCCTTGTGGTTGGAGGGTTCCCAGGCAGAAGATGAGGCGCTCTTCCTCCAACCGTCATGTTGCCATGGTCTGGCGATGGAGGAGTCCAAGGACCTGCATGTCCTTGGTGGAGTGGGAGGGGGAGTCAAAGTGTTGGGCTACGGGGTGGTCAGGTTGGTTGGTCCGGGTGTCCCAGAGGTGTTATCTGAAACGTTCCGCAAGTAGGCGGCCTGTCTCCCCAATATAGAGGAGGCTACATCGGGTGCAGCGGATGCATTGGATGATTTGTGTGGAGGTGCAGGTGAATTTGTGGCAGATATGGAAGTGTCCCTTGGGGCCTTGGAGGGAAGTAAGGGGGGAGGTGTGGGCACAAGTTTTGCATTTCTTGCGGTTGCAGGGGAAGGTGCCGCGAGTGGAGGTTGGGTTGGTGGGGGGTGTGGACCTGACAAGGGAGTCACGGAGGGAGTGGTCCTTTCGGAACGTTGATAGGGGAGGGGAGGGGAGGGAGATATATCCCGGGTGGTGGGGTCCATTTGGAGGTGGCGGAAATGACGGCGGATGATACGCTGTACATGGAGATTGGTGGGGTGGTAGGTGAGGACCAGTGGGGTTCTGTCCGGGTGGCAGTTGGAGGGGCGGGGCTCAAGGGCGGAGGAGCGGGAAGTGGAAGAGATGCGGTGGAGGGCATCGTCGACTACGTCTGGCGGGAAACTGCGGTCCTTGAAGAAGGAGGCCATCTAGGTTGTATGGCAGAGACGAAGGAATTGGGAATATGTTTTGGCATTTTTACAGGGGGCAGGGTGGGAGGAGGTCTAGTCTAGGTAGCTGTGGGAGTCGGTCGGTTTATAGTAAATGTCCGTGTCGATTTGGTCACCAGAGATAAAAATGGAAAGGTCTAGGAAGGGGTGGGAGGAGTCTGAGATGGTCCAGGTGAATTTGAGGTCGGGGTGGAAGGTGTTGGTAAAGTGGATGAACTGTTCAACCTCCTCGTGGGAGCACGAGGCAACGCCGATACAGTCATCGATGTAGCGGAGGAAAAGGTGGGGGGTGGTGCCAGTGTAGCTGCGGAAGATGGATTGTTCCACATATCCTACAAAGAAGCAGGCATAGCTGGGGTCCATGCGGGTGCCCATGGCTACTCCTTTGGTTTGGAGGAAGTGGGAGGATTGGAAAGAGAAGTTGTTCAGGGTGAGGACCAGTTCAGTCAGTCAAAGGAGGGTGTCAGTAGAAGGGTACTGGTTGGTACAGCAGGAAAGGAAGAAGCGGAGGACTTCAAGTCCTTTGTGATGGGGGATGGAGGTGTACAGGGACTGGATGTCCATGGTGAAGAGAAGGCGTTAGGGACCGGGGAAGCGAAAATCATGGAGGAGGTGGAGGGCGTGGGTGGTGTCCCGAACGTAGGTGGTGAGTTCTTGGATTAAGGGGGACAGGACCGTGTCGAGGTATGCAGAGATGAGTTCGGTGGGGCAGGAGCAGGCTGAAACTTTATTGCTGGAATAGCACAGCAGGTCAGGCAGCATCCAGGGAACAGGAGATTCGACGTTTCGGGCACTGGCCCTTCTTCAGGAATCAGTGCCCGAAACGTCGAATCTCCTGTTCCCTGGATGCTGCCTGACCTGCTGTGCTGTTCCAGCAATAAAGTTTCAACTTTGATCTCCAGCATCTGCAGACCTCACTTTCTCCCAGGAGCAGGCTGAGACAATGGGTCGGCCGGGGCAGTCAGGTTTGTGGATTTTGGGCAGGAGATACAAACGGGCGGTGCGGGGTTGTGGGACTATGAGGTTGGTGGCGGTGGATGGGAGCTAAGCCCCATGTTTCAAGAGAAAAACATGTATCTGATGGAATAACTGGCTATTAAGTAATATTCAGTAATCCCAATTGCTGCTTCAGCAAGATTGAGCCTAGGTCTGCCAATCCTTCTCCAATAGGTAACAGTATGTTGGCCAAATACTAGCCAGGAGGATTGATGACAGTAAATTCAACAAGATATCCAAGATCATATGTGAGATTATCAGCTGGTGACAGGATTCAGGAATTTGCCAATTAAGAGCGACTGAACTAATAGTCCTGAGCCAGAGTTCAATTGAATCATAGCTGGTGCTATTTCAATTCAGTTTATCAAACCAATTTGGAAGGGAGAAATGGCCTTAGTCACAATCAAAAACAATCATGGATATGAATCTAATTCATATCCTTCTTCTAAAATAGAAGGAAATCTGCTGTCTTTACCCTAAGTAACGTGTGTGGGTGGCAGTTAGATCAAGTTGGCTGTGATGCAGAGTGACACCACTGCATGGCCGCGGTCCATCTTTGCAACCACACTCCTTATCTTAGATATGGTGACCCTCCAACTGGTCTCACTGTCACATAAAACTAGCTCTACAGTCATCTGGGACTATGGCAAGTTTATCTTTTAACCTATATGTACCTCGAACTGTAGCCATGTGGTTAATTTGTGAAATCGTCCAAACCATTATGGTGTATGCAAGAGAGCACACTGCCTTCTCTTGGTCAAGTAGGGATTAGCTATAAACACTAGCCCTTGCCAGCAAAACCAACAGTTTGTGAATGAATAACAAATATTGGCTGTAAAACCCATGGGAATGTCATGTAAGCTGCTACATAAATGAAGATTCATTTTCTACTCAACTATCAATGAGAAGAAACACAAATGGAGCCAAACGCCAGTTTATTAATAACTGTGATTAAAAATCAGACAATTCAGATTTATGACAGGTTTATTGTCTCATATAAAATGGTACTAGTTTGAAATAAACTTTACATTTATTGCATTATATGATTACTGTTGAGGATATATACTTAAGGAATGGGCTCTAGGCTCACTACTAGTGGTTGAGAAACAGAAGTCATATCTTTAATATTAACGTGTGCACACATCCTCTACTGCACAGGCTCACAGTTGTCCAGCTGTCATCTAGCAGCAGCTGGATTTCTTTTTAATAAGTGAGAAGAGGAAACAAAACAGCTGACCTTATTCCTGATGGGAAGCTTTTGTTGGTAAACAATAATCACTTCACACAAAAAAAAACTAAATTTCAAAATTCACAGCCAGGTATTTAGTTTTGGCTTTGCAACTTGTTTATACAGAGGGGTGGCATCAGAGTCGGAGATTTCAATACTTTGGCTTTCAAAAGATCTCTCTCAGGAAAGTGAGAGAGACAGGAAGTGAAGAATTAGATTAGATGTCTATTTTTCACACAAGGATTGCTATGTATCAAGGAACATTGCAAGGATCAGTCATGGGCAATGGGTTTGAAGAGTTCTGATCCTCCTGTACTGTTCTGGAAATCGCCAAAAATTGAAACTTAATCTCCCAGACATTGAGGTAAGCAACACAGTAGAAAAATCAGGAAGAAAGTCATTGTCCTTAAGCACTTTCATCTACCAAGGAGACAAGAGAAAGAGCTGTTTGATTTGGCAGGGTGGTTTGGGGGTGGAGGGGGAAGGGAGGAGAGTGCATTGTGATTACTCCTCTAGGAAGATAATCTAGCATATCAACCCAGAGGTGGAAATATAATTACATATAAAATCGTTTAAAAAATCTAACATCCTTCATTTTTTCACAACGCAATAAGAAAGGGCACAAGGACTCACAGTAAAATGTTAAAAATTGTAATAGAAATCCAAGCCTTAAAAACACTTATGCAGTATTTTTTTTTAAAAAACTGAAAAATAAGACTTCACTTATCTAATGTTGAGGCACATGCACACTAACGCATTATTTCAGGAATAAAGGAACAATTCAGTGCACATCTAACACACACCCAGGAACATAAAGTCATTCTATTATATATCAAGTCTACATGTAACACACACAAAAAAGTAAAAACACATCACTTATAGACTCACTTACTTCATTGTGAATCATTGCCAGACTTCAGTAGTGATTTTATTTTAGTATTTTCTCATTTCCGGAAATAAAGGACCTGTTGTCAAAAGTTTTTGTCTTGCACTTTATCAGGACAGAATTGCAAGAATACAAAAATCTCAAAGGACATCTCAAAGCAATATGAATTGTTGTTTGATTTGAGATTTGGCGTTCTTGCACCTGTGAGGACAGAATCACAAGACAATGACAGCAGGTTTCTTTTTCTAAAGCAATACACAAGCTCTACATTACCAAACAACGATTCTGTCATTATAATAAGTTTTAAGAGCACACGAGAGGTCAGAGGGTAGTCCATTCCTCCTTTCTCCTTTAAAAAGGAGAAAGTGAGGACTGCAGGTGCTGGAGATTAGAGTCGAGAGTGCGATGCTAGAAAGACACAGGAGGTCAGGCAGCATCTGAGGTGCAGACGAATCAACAGTTTTGGCATCAGGAATAATTCCTAATGAAGGGCTTATGCCCGAAATGTCGATTCTCCCATTCCTCAGATGCTACCTGACCTGATGTGTCTTTCCAGCACCACACTCTCGACTCTTTCTCCTGAAATGTCAGTTTTCTCCAAATGAATCTTTACCCATAAGTCTGTCTGGGTTAAATGGCTGTTCTTCACACAATGAGTTAGTGAGCAATGAAAGCTTTATTTTCTAAAATATCATCTGTAGGACATCTCAGAAATACTTAAAACTTTGTATCTTCACAATATATTGATATAAGTGCACTTAACGTGGGGTTTAAAAGTATATTTATCAGAGGAAGTTGATATTACCCCTCCTTTGTTGTGTAAATGGACCAAAGGAGGGTCATCTAGTGACTGTTCTTGGTGCTTATAATTCTCTCAGCCTGGATTCTGTAAAGAAACCTTGGTCCTTTGATCAGGTCTGCATCATTAAGTATCACAGCTGACAGTACATGCTTCCCTTGAACCAGAGGTCTATTTTTGGTAAATATGCATGGTCATACAATTTTTTGGGATACAACTGGTCCAAGTGCAGAAAGCAAATTAAAAGCATTAATTAATAATGACATTTTAAAAAGGTTATGTATTGCAGCCGCATTGTATGTGGCTCTTGATACAAAACTGGAGGTGCAAAAAAAGGGTAATTTGTTAGTGGCTTTATACATAGATATTTTGGCTTGTTTCCACAGCGCAGGTTGTTAAATGTAATGGTTTACACGAGCACAATATTCGTATGCTGGCACTTTAACAGTACTTTAGAAATACAATATAGGAAAATAATAGCGATGTTTAAAGTTGCTTTTTCTGAGAATGTGCTGCCTTACTAGTAAATAAAACAGCAACTTGTGACTTTCTCCCAGAATGGTGGTGAGGAGTTAAAAATTAATTTGTCCGCTTGTTATTTTTTGCCTCACTGGGATTGATCTGAACAAAGAGTCCTGGTTGTAGTGTTAACGATTGCCCGATATCGAACAGGGACACCAGTCATCAGATGAAGTACTCTTTTTTGCTTTCGTCCACTGCATCTTGGAAGTTGGGGTCATTTTTCAAAGCAGCATCTGCATTCTCTGCAAATTCTGTTCCTTTGGCTTCGTTGGTGTGATATGTGCCTTTGTGCCTGTAGAGGTATCGGATCAAAACCACAAGGAGGCAGATAACCACAAATATCACCGCAGCTATGACACCTGTTGGCAAAGTGGAAAGTTTGTTTAAGGGACAAGAAAACTGGAACACAAGAACATTATTCACCAGGTCAGAACTGAAGAGCTATAAAATCATACAAACAATTTGGACAGTGCTGCAATAACAAAACAATAAATTAAAGAAAGGGAAAAAAATTACACAGTTATGATGATCTGTAAAGGTACTGCCTGAAAAAGGTCGTGGAAGCAGATTCATACAGTATAGAAGAAGCCCTTTGGCCCATTGAGTCTGTACCTGCATAAATCCCACTTTCCCAAGACCAAAAAGACATAGGATCAAAAATCAGGCCATTCAGCCCATCGGTCTGCTCCACCGTTCAATCATGGGTAATAAGTTTCTCAACCCCATTTTCCCCATAACTCTTGATTCCCTTGATACTCAAGAACCTATCTATCTCAGTCTTAAATACACTCAACGACCTGGCCGCCACAGCCTTCTGTGGCAGTGAATTCCATAAATTCACCACTGTCTGGCTGAAGACATCTCTCCTTAGCTCCGTTCTAAAAGATCTTCCCTTTAATCTAAGGTTATGCCCTCGGGTCCTAGTCTCTCCTACCAATGGAAACATCTTCCCAACATCTCCTCTGTCTAGGCCATTCAGTATTTTGTATATTTCAATTAGATCATCCCCTCAACCTTCTAAACTCAATAGAATATAGACCCAGAGTCCTCAAACATTCCGTATAAGTTAAGCTTTTCATTCCTGGGACCATTCTCATGAACCTCCTCTGAACACGCTCCAGAGCCAGTACATCCTTTCTGAGATGTGGGGCCCAAAACTGTACACAATATTCCAAATGCAGCCTGACGAGAGCCTTATAGAGCCTCAGAAGTCCACCCCTGCTTTTATATTCAAGTCCTCTCAAATTAAATGCCATCATTGTATTTGCCTTTCTAACTACTGACTCAACCTGCAGGTTTACCTTGAGAATGAATTCTGGACGAGTACTCCCAAATCTCTTTGCACTTCAGACATCTTCCCATTTAGAACATAACCCGTGCCTCTATACGTCCTACCAAAGTGCATAACCTCTCACTTTCCTATGCTGTAGTCCATCTGCCACTTCTTTACCCACTCTCCGAACCTGTCCAAATCCTTCTGCAGCCTATCCACCTCCTCAATGCTACCAGTACCTTCATCTAGCTTTGTATCATCTTAGGCAGAATGCCCTCAGTTCCTTCATCTAGATCGTTAATGTATAGACTGAAAAGTTGTGATGCCAACACTGAGCCTTGCAGAACACCACTTGTCATAGAAATATACAGCACAGGAACAGATGCTTCAGGCCAACTCATCCACGCTGACCAGATATCCTAACCTCATCTAGTCCTATTTGCCAGCACTTGACCCATATCCCTTTAAACCCCTTCCTATTCATATACCCATCCAGATGCCTTTTAAATGTTGTAATTGCACCAGTCTCCACCACTTCCACAGCAGCTCATTCTGTACATGCACCACCCTCTGCGTGAAAAAGTTGCCCCCTTAGGTCCCTTTCAAATTTTACCCCCCTCACCCTAAACTATGCCCTCTAGTTCTGGACTCCATCACCCCAGAGAAAAGACCTTCTCTATTTATCTTACCCATGCCCGTCATGGAGGAACTGGGAGTAAAGGATTGCATTTTTACAGGAGGGGGAAATGGGAGGAGGTGTAGCCCAAATAACTGTGGGAGTCAGTGGGTTTGAAATAGATGTCCATGTAGAGTTGGTTACCGGAGGTGGAGATGGAGAAACCAGGAAGGGGAGGGAGGGGTCAGAGATGGCCCAGGTGAATTTAAAAGTCAGAACGGAAGGTGTTAGTTGATGAATTGTTCCACCTCCTTGCCTTCCAGACACCCACCACCCTTTGGGTACAAATTAATTTCCTCAAATTCCCCCTCTAAGCCCCCACTTTTCACTTTAAAATTCTGCCCCTCTTGTTATTGAGTCTTCAACTAAGGGGAATAAATGCTTTCTATTCGTCCTGTTCACGTCAGTTATAATTTCAAGAGTCTGTTTTGGTATCCACCTTCACAGATCCACATTGTCACACACACACCACACTCCAAACCTCATCTGAGTGGTTGTAGAGATGGACAGATGACAGAGCTCATGGATAGGTGGTGCTGGTTTCTTTACAAACAAAAGGTGAACATTCAAAAGAGATTTGAAGGAAGTACTTAAAAGCATGAGAGGTCTGGACAGCGAAGACAAAGTGAAATTCATGAAGTTGTCCTCTGATCATTGACCCTTCTGCCACTGATTCGAGATGACTGGTAAAAGAACAAAAGATGATCCTGACTTCGAAAGGGAACTGCACATTGACCATGGCAGAGACTAAAACTATCAGGCAGGATTGCCTCCTGTGGACATCCGCATCCTGTCATCTGGCTCAAATAGGACTCAGAAACTCAAATAGGACTCATGGGTGGCACAGTGGTTAGCACTGCTGCCTGTCAGCGCCAGAGACCCGGGTTCAATTCCCACCTCAGGCGACTGACTGTGTGGAGTTTGCACGTTCTGCGTGGGTTTCCTCCGGTTTCCTCCCACACAATCGAAAAATGTGCAGGTCAGGTGAATTGGCCATGCTAAATTGCCCGTAGTGAAAACCTGTAGCACATGGGAAACAAATCACTCCCTGCAGTTTTCTCTACAATCGCCTGTCAAGAGCAAGGAGGAAAAAGTGAGGACTGCGGATGCTGGAGATCAGAGTCGAAGAGTGTGGTGCTGGAAAAGTACAGCTGGTCAGACAGCATCCGTGGAGCAGGGGAATCAACGTTTCGAGCATTAGCGCTTCAACAGGAATGAGGCTTCTTGATGAAGGGCTTATGCTTGAAATGTCGACTCTCCTGCTTCTTGGATGCTGCTTGACCAGCTGTGCTTTTCCAGCACCACACTCTACGACTGTCAATAGCAAGGAAACAGGCTCAGCCCAATTAAGGGCAGTGGCTGGGCTGTCAGCTGGAGGACCAATCACGGATATTGCAGCCTGAAAGCATCAGCATAAAACTGGAGGAGCATTCTTGAACATTCAAAACTCAAATTAAAGACAGCCTTCACAGCTGGAATATGTGAATCCTGTTGCAGGACAGCCATAGCTATTGCTGCCCCAAGCACGGAGTGTGTCCAGCTCTGCCCAGTTCAAAAGCTGATAGTTTGGTCTGAAGGCTAGCTGAGAAAATTCCAACTGCCTCTGACAATTAGCTTAAGTGGCCAAGGACAAACACAGATCGAGGATGGGCATGAGGCCTTCTCAAAAGCTGCAATGCACTCCCAGGGAAATAGTCTGGGGGGGGTTGGGGGCAGCACAATGGATACAGGAAATTGATATGTTGGCCATCAGTAGGGGTTTTAGTGCCACCATAACCATTCCCAGCCTAGGGAGGGCCCTGCTGACTTTGATCCTTCTAATGTTCGGCTAAAGGCAAACTAGAACTCACTCGTTTTAATAGCAGAGATGAAGTGCCAAACGAAAATAAAGAACAGTTTTACAAAAAAAAAATCATCTTTATTGTCTCAATTAAGCAGGCGTCATGGGAATAAAGCCCTAAATAAATTTGGCATTTCAACCGCATATTCAATACAAAAGCAATGCCATTCTCTCATCTGCAAGATCCACCAAAGGAGAGTGTTTGTAGGCTTGTAAATAACAGTGAGTAAGATGGTGCAGGATTAAAATCTTGGCTCTCTCCTTTCGCAAGTGTCAACATTTAACTCGACTGAAAGGGTGGAAAGAAATGAAAAGTCCTTCAAGGTCTGACAAAAACAACATTGTGGCGCTTATCCCACTCACAGCATCAAGGACCTAGGTTCGATTTCAACCTTGGGTGACTGTGTGGAGTTTGCATATTCTCCCCGTGTCTGCGTGGGTTTCCTCCGGGTGCTCCGGTTTCCTCCCACAATCCAAAGATGTGCAGGTTAGATGAATCGGCCATGCTAAATTGCCCATTGTGTCCAGGGATGTGTGGGTTAGGTGCATTAGTCAGGGGTAAATGTAGAGTAGTAGGGTAGGGAATGGGCCTGTGTGGATTGCTCTTCGGAGGGTCAATGTGGGCTTGTTGGGCCAAAGAGCCTGTTTCCACACTGTTGGGATTCTATGATATATCTCAGATTTGATAAACCTTCTTTTGGGAAAAGCACAAGAGCTGGCTCCAATTCCATAGCAAATGAAAACTGAAGACAAATCCAATTACCTGGCAGTGACCATAAACCAGTAATTCAATTCCAGACTCTCACTGGTGCAACGTGCATGGCTTTGCTTGATTGTGACAGCATGTAATGTTCTCTGAATCATTTGATTAAATTACTGCCTTGGAAAATAATCACCAGACTTAGATCTTCCAAGTCAATTTGTCTCAACCCACTGAAATCGCTCTCCACTTATAAATTCCAATGAGAGAAATGGGTGATTATAACTTTGTTGGTATTTGGATTGAATGATGTTAAACTCAACTTTCCCATTGAAATAACCTCAATTTCCAGCGTCCTTTGTCCTTGAAGCACATCCTGAAAAACACTTCAGCTAAGCAGCATCCTCTAGCCCACTCCACCAAACAGTTTAAATGCTCTGTGTGCCAGAATGGGAACTTACATTCCTCACCAACTTTGAATCAATAAAACTGAACTCACTTGATATGAAAACTTGCATAAAACTTGTCACAAATGGTTCATCCAGAGGCTAGCCAAAAAAGTTCCAATTGGCCTCTGACAATTAGCTTAAAGTGGCCATTGACAAACAAAGATCGAAGATGGGCATCTGGCCTTCTGAATCCCTGCAATTTACCCCCAGAGAAATAATCTGTGCAGGACAGTCAACAAACCAGAGATGGGAGGACTTATGACATAGGAGTTAAAGTCAGTTTAACCACTACCAAAGAGGAAGGATTCTAAAACACTCTGCTAACATGGGACCCCTTTTTGTCCCCACTCAACATGCAGCTCAGAGCCAGAAGTGAACATTTATCTGCAATGTGCGAGGCAGTGAGCTTTAAAACATTTTGTTTTCATCTTTTGCGCAAAGACCGGCAACCAATCTTTTAAATAAATTAAATGTCATTGCTAAGAGGTTTACCCTCTGGTGTGTAAGGCAGTTGGGGGAGGGAGGAGATTTGCATGTTTATTTAAACCACAAAGACATTAATTCTAGACAAACAGTTGTGCAGTCTAACACTACCTGAATGAATTGAAAGTTTCCATTTTGCCTTCTGTGAAGGAGTCAACCATAGGGAGGACAGATTCAATTCAGGGCCTGCAATCAGCAAATTACATTCACTGACAACAGTTAGCTCAAGTCATGCGAGGTAAATTCAGAGTTTTCCACTTTCTGAGCTTTTACAGCACAGGAGTTGGCCACTTGGCCCATCCTGAATGTGCTAGCTCTTTTTAAACAAGTTTGATACTTCACAAAATCTCTCATTTGAAAAAAATCATATTGAAAACAAGCTTTTCTCTCGCAAGGGCATTCCTTGTCCCAACAATCAACTGAACAAGAAATTCCCTAACTTTATTGTATTCCACAATGCACAGAAAAAGTGAAAGTAGATTAAATCAGGACTTCTTAAGAATAGAATCATATAAATCCTTCTGAAGATAGAAAGAAATTACAAGGTTATGTTGAAAGTGTGATGGTGGGGAGGAGGGTTGCAGCACCAATTACATAGCACAGGGGTTTACTGAAGAGTGAAATCAGGAGGGAGGAAAGGGGGCACGAGTTAGCCTTGGCTGAGAAGATTAGGATGAATCCAAAGAGGTTCTTCAAGTATATTCAAAGGAAAAAGAATAGCTGGAGAGAGAATAGGGCCCCTCAAGGACCCAATTGGACATGTATGTGTAGAACCACAGGAGATGGGGGAGGTCATCAATGAATATTTCTCCCTGGTGTTTACCGTGGAGAAAGACATGAAGTTAGTGGTCATATCTTGGAGACAGTTCATATCAAAGTAGAGGTGATGTTGGACATATTAGAATGTACGAAGGTGGATAAATCTGCTGGCCCTGACCAAATATATCCAAGAGGCTAGAGAAGAAATTGCAGGGGCCTAGCTGATACTTTCGCATCATTGTTAGCGAAGGGTAAGTTCCTGGAACCAAAAGAGAAAATGCTGTAAAATCTCAGCAGATCTGGCAGCATGTGTAAGGAGAGAAAAGAACTGATGTTTCGAGTCTAACTGACCCTTTGTCAAAGCCCATGGAAAGTTCCTGGAAGACTGGAGGATAATGAATGTTATGCCATTATTCAAGAAGAGTTGCAAAGAAAAACCTGGGAACTGTAGACCAGTAAGCCTCTGTGGTAGGTGAGTTATTGAGAAGATTCTGATGGACAAGATATACATGCATTTGGAAAGACAGGATTTGATTGGACGTAGTCAGCATGGGCTTTGTGCATGGGAGATCATGTCTCACAAATTTGTTAGAGTTCTTTGATGAAGTGACCAGGAAGGTTGATAAGGGTAGGGCGGTAGACATGGTCTATATGGATTTCAGTAAGGCGTTTGATAAGGTTCCACATGGTAGGCTACTCTGGAAGGTTAGGTTACATGGAATCCAGAGCAAGTTGGCAAATTAGATACACAATTTGTTTGATGGTAGGAAGCAGAGGGTAACAGTGAAAGGATGCTTGTTGGACTGGAGGCCTGTGACTAGTGGAGTGCCTCAGGGGTTGGTGCTGGGCTCATTACTGTTTATTATCTGTATCAATGATTTGGATGAGAATGTACAAGGCATGATTAGTAAGTTTGCAGGTGACACGAAAATAGTTGGTATTGTGGACACAGAAAGGTTGTCAGAAATTGCAGCAGGATCTTGATCAGCTGGGGAAGTGGGCTGAGAAATGGCAAATGGAGTTTAATAGAAATAAGTGAGAGATCTTGCATTTTGGAAAGTCAAATCAAGGTAGGAATTTCATGGTGAATGGTAGAGCCTTAAGGAGTGCAGTGGAATAAAAGGGACTTTGAGAGTTCAGGTGCACGGTTCTCTGAAAGTGGAGTCACAGGTAGACAGGGAAGTGAAGAAAGCATTTGACACACCAGCCTTCATCAGTCAGAGCATTGAGTATTGAAGTTGGGAAGTTGGTGAGGCCACACAGAGTACAGTGTTCAGTTTTTGTCACCTTGCTATAGGAAGGATGTTATTAAACTAGAAAGCACGCAGAAGAAATTTACAAGGATGTTGCCAGGACTCAAGGGACTGAGTTATTGGGAGAGGTTAGACAAGCTGGGACATTTTTCTTTCAAGTGTAGGAGACTGATGAGGTTATCTTATGGAAGTGTATAGGATCATGAAAGGCATGGTGTTATGACACTGGGTAAACTCCTCTGCTAATTTAAATCCAACACAGAGAAGCTTACCTCATGCAGTAATCTGTTAAATTTTGGAGAGGCAAAGAACTATTCCAGAGGTCATTAAAGTAAAAATTAACAATTTTATTCTTTAAGTCCAAAAGAGAACATTAAACAACTATTTACAACTCCTTTCTCAAACTTATCTTTTACCTCCTACTCTACAATACCTGTCTGATAAAACCCCCGAATTAGATTTACAAAAAAAAAATTCAACTTTCAAAACTAGCGAGCTGTCAAATCCTCTTCTTGTATCTTCCCTGCAGATTTTCCTCGGTCGTCTTTTCTTCAGTATTCTGCTCCACACATCTTCCATATTAACAGGTACCTTTCAGACAGCTATTCATCCAGCAATCTATACTTGTTGGCGCTTGGCAGTTCTTCCCCTAACTGTTCAAAATGTCTGGTTTTATACCCCAAATCAATGGATCATTTCATTGGTTTTGATGTCATCAAAAATATTATATTTCAAATTCAATTGGAGTTTGGTATCTTGGGGCAAAATTTAAACCGATTGGCTGAATTTGAATTTGTTTTTGATCCATTGCAACACAATTCCAGCTACTTGTTTTGACCAAGTGTTACATTTTTACTTTGTTCAGGACACTCTGTGCTTTCAATCAGTCCTTGACAGCTTTTCAACTCTCTTAAAGGCACAGTACACACCTCCACCTTCATAACAATGGGAAGGGTGAATGCACTAAATCTTTTTCCCAGGGTTGGGGAGTCGAGGACTAGAGGGCATCAGTTTAAGGTTAAATCGGAAAGAATAAAAGGGAACCTCAGGGGCAACATTATTTACACAGATGGTGGTAAGCATATGAAATGAACTGCCAGCAGAAGTAGTTGGCGTTGGTCCAATAACAGTGTTTAAAAAGCTTTTGGACAAATACATGGATAGGAAAGGTTTAGAAGGATATGGGCCAAGTGCAGGGAAATGGGGTTAGTGTGGATGGACATTTTGGTCAGCATGGACCAGTTTGGGCCAAAGGGCCTGTCTACAATCTGTAGGACTCTATGACCCTCTCAAAAGGATTGGCACAGTCATGACAAACTGATTGGCCTTCCAACTGTACTATATAATTTTGTAAATATCTTCCTTTATTCTTTGAATGATTTTGAATTCATGCCTACCCATTACTGATTTCAGGGAAATAGTTTCTCTCCTGTCAACCTCATCAAAACAAAAAGAAAAAAATCAAATTGACATAACACAATTTGACTCAATTGGTCAATGCTCCAGAAGATCCTCATATAACCTCCCTTTCTATCCAACCATCAACTAATCTACCACAACTGCTGCCTTTATTAGCTGATCTCCAGCTTCCTCAAAGATTCATTTATGCCATTCACCATCACTACTCCACGTTCTTATCCCTTTCTTGGGTAAGGATGTTCCTTCTGAATTCCTGACTGGTTCTATTTGTAAGAATCTATTCATGATTGCTACTTTTTGATGATATTTCCACAAATGGAAATAACATAAATAATGCTACCGAATAAAAATTAAGTCTTCCCATTAAGTCATCCTTCAGCTTCCCTAATGCTAAAGACAAGTCCCAGTCTGCCCAGCCCTTTCTTGATAATTACATTGCTTCTTTTAAATGTATGCATTTTCTCTACATCCTTTATCATGACATGGAGATGAGAACTCTGCATCGATCTCCAATGTGTTCGAGGTGAGGTTCAGTACAGATTCAATTCAATCATGTTACCTCTAGGTTTTGCCTGTTGAAACCAATG
This sequence comes from Chiloscyllium plagiosum, assembly GCF_037043375.1. Lineage (NCBI taxonomy): Eukaryota > Metazoa > Chordata > Chondrichthyes > Orectolobiformes > Hemiscylliidae > Chiloscyllium > Chiloscyllium plagiosum. Next base: position 103,700,041 of record NW_028270145.1, on the reverse strand, counting down.
AAAAGGTTCACATTCTATTCTGCGATCTCAAACAATACAGCCCTGGCTTCATTCTCTCAGAAGGGCGTCTAAAACTGGATAAACACTCTGCTCACTATCCAATGTACGTGGTATGGGGGTGGACACTTGGTGAGGGAACAAGATCAGATTTACAGCCAGCCCCTCAACTGACAAAACCCATATCGGGAACAAAACATTTGTCTGCAAGAGGCACAGCCCAAAGAATTAATTAATTATCTCTTGTTGTTGAGGAGGCAAAAAGCAGACAGGAAACGAGAAACCAAGTTTAGGGAATATGACAGCCAGAGACAAACATCAAAACTGTTCCAGATGTTTCTTCGCTCATTTTGTGGGGTGCTCCCATACAAAACACCATCAAACACTCACTCAATTAGAATGAAACAGTACATTTTTGTTTCTTTCCTTCCAAGAATACTTGGCGACCTTGTGAAAATATGACAGCACTAATCTCCTCCCTGCAGACTCCCCACATTTATTTAATCCAGATGTCACCAGGCTGCAGTCGGATTGTTGAGTTCTTTCAGGTACAAAGAGACATGGGGCTTAACTTTAACCCTGAGTTGATGGGTCAGGAAGCCTACATGATCAGGTAGAATGTCAAATTTACTTTGCATAGATAAAAGTGTGCGTGTGGTGATTGAGATTGAGAGCAAGAGAGAAAGAAAGACAAGCGCAGCACTATACGTGTCAGAACCCATTATAACAGTTCTTCGAATCAAAACAGAAAATGTTGTACTTTCAGGCTCAGCTGGTGAGTTGTTATCTGTGGAGAAACACCAACAGAGTTAAAGTTTCAAGCCTGTGACCTTCTGATAAAAAAGGTCATTGACCGAGAATGGCAACTCTACATGTCACTCCACAGACGCTGCCAGACCTGGCACATTTCCAGCCTCTCCTGCTTTTAGTTCAGCTCCTTCAATATTTTACATCCAGTTTCCTCCGGGTGTTTGCGTTGCTGGTGACAATCAGGGTCATCTGTCTGACCACCGTTCCACCCACTGGTGGGACACCTGACAGTGACCTCACATCTTGTCACCAAATCTGGGGAGGAAGTCCCACCTCGGAGAACTTACAATCAAATGGCCAATCCCCCTCTCGCTCTAATTGTGGAGCCAAGCCTTCGGGTAGATGGTCTTGGAGGCTCTGCCTAGGGCAGATAGGCCAAGCGGCCCTTCGATGGACTCAGGAGACCCTTTTTTGATAAGAACCCCTCCCCTTAACTGGCCACTAGCTGCTCCAGCGAACTATACCAGGGTACAAACATGCTGCAGGTTTCTCCCACCACAACCCAATAGTGACAGGGCAAAGCCTCGAGTGGCCAATCTATCCCAAGACGCCATAAAAGCCAATCCAGAGTGACAAATAGAAAGGAGAGCACAAGAGCAAGGTATAGATTCTAAGACAGGTGCACAGAGGTGTAGAAGCTCAGAAAGAAAACAGGCCCTTAGGCCCATTACATCTGTGCCAGTCAAAACCAACTAAACAATACTAATTCCATTTTCCAGCACAAGGCAATGCCTTGACAACATCACTGCATATCAACATATTAAAACATTGAAGGTTTCTGCCAATCCCAACTGACAGGTAAGTTACAGATTCCCACCACTGTCCGGATGAAAACATTTCCCCACATCCTGTCTGCACCACCTGTTGCTTACCTTAAATCTACATCCCCAGGTCATTGATCTCCCCATCAAGGGGAGAAGTCTCTTCCTGTCTAAGTCCCTCAACTTTATAGAGTCAGAAACATCTCTCCTCTCAACGTCCTCTGCTTCAAGGAAAACAGCCCCAGTCTGTCTGATCTTTCTTACGATCTTAGATTTATATTGGAAGATCTTCACGATTAAAAAAAATTATTATGCTATGAAATGACAGGCCTGAGCAACTATATAGAACAAAGGTTATAGATGGTCTAACAAAAGCCTTCTCTCACCGATTTCTCTCACAGACAATGTTGTAGCAAACGGCTCATACCTGAAAGGGTTTATTCATCACAAGATAAGTTCTACCTGTCAGGATATAAGGGACTGCTCATTAGAGGTGCTAACCAGGTTTAAATGGATCTTTAATGACCATCCAGTTGTTCTTGTGCTAAGCTAGTGCTAAAGGAGTAATGCATGCTTATTCAAGTTCAGCCTGATACCTCACAAGATATAACTTCAGTATTCAGTATCTATTTCCATTACAACTTCGCAATTAAACTTTATGGTTGATTGAGATTAAACTTCTCTTCGACTGAAGACAGTGTATGGACATTCTTCCCCCAGTTTCAGTAACTTAGACTTCCATCAATAAGGATCATTAGTACCTGTACCCAGGGCATCTCAGGATGGTTTCAAAAGAACTTGACCACACAAACTGGTGTACCACCCAAAAGCAACAGAGCAAGGACGACGATAACAATGGTGAGGCAGACATCTGGAGTGAAAATTTCCAATGGTTAAAAGGAACCTGAAAATTCTCTAGCAATTCAGTTTATGGCACTTGTTATAGTTAACAAAAACAAAGAAATATTACACAGCACAGGTCAAAATCAGTTTAAGTCAGCATTGGATTCATCGCCAATCCATTAGCACTATTTTGCTTCCAGCTGCATTCTGTTTACCTGCTGTCCAAAAAAACAAGCAAACTGGAGGCTATGAACTAACTATTGGGCTTCACACCAATTATCCAGCTGGTGGATAACCCAAGGCAGTAATTCAATCTTCAGTGTCTGTTTTTATGAAGGCAGAGTTACATCATAGAATTCCTACTTTGTAACTCACTGCCAGCTGTCCTACTTGATATCCAGTAACTCCCCTTCTACGGTCAGAGGTATCAACACCCTTGTCTTTTGATCATTTCCAATCTTCAGTCAGATCTGAATTCTGCTCAACATGGAAATAATGTTGTTGCCCATTCATGTTTTGTTTTTAAAATCTCACAGCTAAGAGGAGCAATAGAATGATTTGTGTTTTCATTTGTTTATGCAATTACTGCCATCACTTCTTCCCTCATGACATTAGTTCATGCTGGGATTACACTCCTCTTAATTGGCAGCTCTCTGGTATAAAAATCCTCTCAGATATGTAGTTAAACAATGGGCAAGGTATTTTTCATAACATTATTTGTAGACTGTGGACACAAACTTAGAGGAAAGTGATCAAGGAATTAGTTTCCTAGATCAGAAATGGATGAACTTAAGAGGGTCAGTGAGGAGACTTCCAGGTGTGTCTTGCCTCAATTGGTTTTCATGACCAATTGGGGGAAGGATTGGGGGTAAGGGGTGTCTATTATAGCAGCATTGGGAAAACCATTGTGAACCAGCTCAAACACAAATAGCTGGGAGAAACTCAGCAGGACTGAGCATCTGTGGAGAAACCGCAGAGTCAAAATTTCAGGCCCATTAACCCTTCAAATGTTCACTCTGCTTGGTCTCCACAGATCCTGCCAGATCTTCAGTTTCTCCAGTAATTTTGATTTTTGTTTCAGATTTCCAGTATCTGCAGATCTTTAGTTTTTGTTTATGAACCAGCTGATCGCTTTCTTTCAACACTGCGATTGGTAAACATGAGGCACTGCACATCATGCACAATAAATCTGAAGCGACCTTCCTAATTGGCCTCAAGAAACATCCTACTGCAACTAGGCAAAATGCCCTGTTAATCTAATTACACAGTTACAACATAATAATTGACGCTTTCCTTAATAATCTTTATTTCCTTTTGGACCAATTTCCTCCCCAGCTACCTCTGCCTCATGCCTCACCCTCCATTCATCAAAGACCAGCACAAACATTTCCTAGAAAAGCTGGCTGGATACTAAGAACAGGATCCCATTCCCTTCCTTGCCCCAGTGTCATGCGGTGTTTAGACAGTCTTTACAACACTGAGATTCACTATTCTAGCATCACCATTATTCAGAGCTCAAGATCAGAATAGGCACAGCATTGATTCACTAAACAATGTATCCCATTACTTTACAAAATTCCTACCCTGCTGTCCCAAATCGACTCATTTTAAACTACATTGGGATATTTCTGCCACCTTACCTAAAAGGTACATTTCACATGCTAGCTAGAAACAGGTGCTGATCATTTGCAGGTAGCATCATGTCATCTTCATCACTAAACTGTAGTGCCAGTGAGGCTCACCAGATAGCAATCACTAAGGGACACTGGTTATTTTCTCTCCCTAATCCAGCCAACTCCATCTTAGTTTGAGATGAATCTGTAGGTACTGTGAATCAGAACCAAAACCTTCCTGGTTTTGGTGGAGGTGGAGGTGGAGGTTTGCATTCAGGGCAGCACAGTGGCTCAGTGGTTAGCACTGCTACCTCTCAGAGCCAGGGACCCGAGTTCAATTCCAGCCTCAGGCAACTGCGTGCGTGGAGTTTGCACATTCTCCCCATGTCTACATGGGTTTCCTCTGGGTGCTCAGTTTTCCTCCCACAGTCCAAAGATGTGCAGGTTAGGTGAACTGGCAATGCTAAATTGCCCATAGTGTTCAGGGATGTGTAGGTTGGGTGTAATAGTTAGGGGTAAATATCGTTAATAGGGGAGGGGAATGAGTCTAGGTGGGTTACCCTTCGGAGGGTTGATGTGGACTTGTTGTGCCAAAGGGTTTGTTTTCACATCGTAGGGATTCTAGATTCTAGGTATTCCAGACTCATTGGGATCTTTTAATGAAAATGTAATTTTCATTTAGATGGAAGGATCTCATTAGGCCTTTATTTGTGTTTTCCTCGTTAATACACTGTTCTTACTGTGATGGTGGCATGGGGTTATGCCCTTAGAGTCCAATCCAGGAAGGCGGAGATCCAGGTTCAGCCCAGGTTCTGGATTGTAACTGGTAAGATTTCCCTTTGATTCCTGCTGTAAACTAATAAATAAATCTCAGTTTCCACTTTCTCTCCACTAGTCCAGTAACGAGTGCAAGACACCCATCACAGTTTGCTCAGAATCCATCACATACTATGGGGACGAGAGTGACACATTATGTTGGGATCATTCCTGTTATTATGGATTGAACATTATGATTCAGTTGCTTTTAAAATGAACTAACTTAAACATTGAAATTTGAAGATGAGCATCTTACCTCCAACGAGCGCAGAATCCATTCCACCATTACTGACAGGTGTATGTCCTGCTTTAGAAGGCTCTGCAATAAAACACATCAGAGAATCAAATCAGTCTGTTTAAGTATCTTTGCTAGAGCACATGGCCAGTCTAGAGAAACCAAGGATAACCTTTAAGATCTCATAAAACCCTTGTCCTCAAGAAAGCATGTCTAGATAAAGAAATTTGCATCAGCTCGACCCTTTTGGGCACTTTACAACCTGAACATCATCAGTTCAGGTCCAATTCCAGGAATGGAAAATGTAATCTAGACTCTAGACCAATTCCAAGGGACAGCCTCGTAATTGATAGTGATAGCATGATGTGATTTTGAACTAAATTTAGATTTACCAGATGAGAGAGGTCAGAGTATTACAGAAAAGGTATCTGGTCAACACTCTCTCCTGAATCAATAGTATCAGAAGGAAATGGTCTGGTCATTCATCTGTTTTGCTATTTATGTAGATCAACCACATGTTCAAGAATAAAACTTCAGGGCGATTCCAGCATCCACACTATATTATTTCTGTTTCCTTCCATTGTACCAAATGTTGAGTGACAATCTTCACAAACTAGGCTGGGTGGGTGAAGAAGCAGCCTTAAAAAATGATAAAATATTCCAAAATTAGCAGAGAAGGAACTTAGGAACTTGGTTAAAACTGTATTTCGTTTTGAAGTTGGGATATTTTATCTCCTGTGTGTGGTGCTTCTTTGATCCTCCCCAGATCTCTTCCAACTTACAAATCCATTGAGTTCGACAAATAGACAAAACAAGGTCCAACTCCATTCCTGCTGGACTCTGATTTAAAGGGTTAAGTAGGCAGTATCAGTGACATGGTCATGTGATGAAGGATTCTGCTGAGAGATGGTTCTGTGTGAAGCCTCATGCTCAGGCTTTTCCACGATATAATTAAAAGACAATGTTCAATAAATGTTTATCAATAGCTTAGACTCCTGTAATCTCTATCAATGCTAATTAAGACCCACAATATTGTTAACAATGATTTTACAGAGGTCCTTAGGCAATAAGTTACTCAAAAAGAACCCATATTGAAGCTAACATAACATAGCACAAGTCATTTGCATGTAGCAGAAAACAAATAGGGGATAGTTGTAACAACCAACATCAGAATACAACAGTATAAATTTTCATACGGGAGCAAAGTTTGCATGTGCTATTCATAATAAATTTGACTTCCATCTCCAGCAGTCAATATGATTTCTGCAGAGGTCTGTTTATTATACACTCAGAGGGACAAGTTAGGGATATGGAGTATTATGTAATCAGATATTGAATATTAATAAAATCTATTGTTTACAGGACACACACAAAGACCAAACCTGGACAGACCAGGGTGAATGTGGGAAGGACGTTCGCTATGCCCAGAAGCAGTGGTCATAGTTTAAGGATACAGAGGCGACCTCTTAGGACGGAGACGAGGAGAAATTTCTTCATCCAGAGTAGTGAGTCTGTGAAATTCTCTGCCGTGGCAAGCAGTTGAGGCCAAACCATTGGAGTTTTTCAACAAAGACATAAATATAGTTCTTAGGGCTAAAGAGAAGAAGGGTATGAGAAGAAAGCAGGAAGATGGCACTGAGTTAGATGGTCAACGTTAATCACATTGAATGGTGGAACAGGCTTGAAGGGTTGAATGTCCCCACTTATCTCTCCACCCTGGAGGCTCCCTGCCTCCATTCCTGATGAAGGGCTTTTGCCAGAAACGTCAATTTTCCTGATCCTCGGATGCTGCCTGACCTGCTGTGCTTTTCCAGCACCACTCTAACCTAAACACTTGAAGGGTTGAATGGTCTACTCCTGCTTCTATTGTCAATGTTTCTACAAACAAAGCAGCATTGATGCACCCAGATTTGTTAACCTTCCAGAGGTCCACATTTGCATCTGGGGTTTGGGGGTGGGGGAGGATGACAATGCTGGTCACAGCTGTCTCACGGTGTTGTCTGACTAAACAAAACAGTGTTGCAATGTCCCTCACACCAAAATCAGCATCTCTGGGTACGTAATGGCCCAGTAGCAGGACAGCCTCGCCAGAGTCGGTGGCAGCAGTGATCTTGTAACAAGTCTTCAGCAGTAGGTGACAACAGGGGAAAGAGGAAATGAAGGTGAGGGAGGGCACGAGACCGAGAAAACCATTTCTGGAGGAATGGGCATCTTTGGCAGAAAGGGAACGCATGGAGAAAAGGAGACAGAGGCAAAGGATTTCCTGTATCAGCTCCGTTCTACTTAAATAGCCAACTTTTCTAGTTTAATCTTCATTCCCCTGGCCCTAGGCCTTTAGAAACATGAAGGCAAATTAAGGAATTCTTGCTCCATGATTTTTAGGTCATCCAATCCATCTGTTGCAGTACATAGTCAATGACCAGGCGTGGCTGTTTCAAAAGGCTAAGCCCACACCAGGAGAGCTGCCCAGTTTCTCTCCTTTGTTTACAATCCATAGTGTTTGCCAGACCATTCCATACGGCATTTGAGTCATTTATTGTGAGTCCAGAGTCTCATGTAGAACAGACTAGGCAAGTTTGGCAGATTTCCTTCTTAGAAAGGCCTTGTATTTTTCCAAAAATCAATAATGGTTACAGCGGACTTTTAATTGCACATTTTGTTGAATTCAAATTTTGCCATCTGCATGGGCGTAATTTGAACTCATGTCCCCAGAGTGGGATTGCAAGTCCCGTGACATTATCACTACGCCACTGCCTTTCCTAAACTAGAAACTTTAACCAGTCCAGAAGATCTCCAATACATTTCAATTCCTAATCTTTGTCGAGTTTGCTGAATTGAACCTTAGTCACATACAAACTGATACTCCAGGGCCCAACAGGAACAAAGGATTGACCAGGGTTTCTACTTAATTTAGTTACTAGTTCTACATCTATCACTTAAGGGTAGGACCAGACCCTATCACATTTGAAGGGAATTCTGATATTTTATAGCTTACTGCAGTATTGAAGGAGTGCTGTGCTGCCTGTGGGATCAGCCTTGGGCTAATTTGATCATTTTCAATTAGACATTAGAAAGAAAAATCACTGAAGAGCAGAAGGTTTCTTCTGGTGCTCTTGATTTCTTGACTAACATTAAAGTACATTCTCAGATTATGAAAGGGTGCCTGTGATTGTCATTCTATCCACCACCTTAAACATTCACTCCTTCATCACCTATGTACTGTGGTGGCAGCTTGTACAGCTAACAAGTTTCTGCACTGTGTTTTGAGGACTCCTTTGAAAGCCTTGTAGTTGTACCTTGCCTTTAACAGAGTATATCTTTAATGGTTTAAGTGTAGTTGGTTGCTGTAATATCTGCTTCATAGCAGACATTTTCTGCTTTGAGAAAACAAGCCCACTGATTTAATTAATTCCTGATGAGCGATTAAATATTGGACCATTAAACATGATAGAAAGCATGTTGAAAATCTGTGATCGCTAAAACCTAAATTGCCAAAGGCAACAGGCAACACTGATTCCTGCGCATGCAAGATGTACAACCACCTTGGTTTGGAAGTACATTGCCATTCTTTTACAGTCATCAAGTCAAAAATAAATCTAATTCCCTCCCGAAAAGTGGGTGTACATACCACCATATACATTGCTGTGTAAAAACGGAAACTGGCACTGATCGCCTTAACAGTTGTGCAGAATAGGCAAAAAAATGTTGGATGGGGTTGGGGGCGGGGTGCGGTGTTGGGGGGTAGTGTTGGATGGGGTGGGGGCTTGCACGCTGTGTGCTGCTGCAGTCTCCTGAATAGGGAGCAGACTTTAAAAACTCCAAGCCCCAGAGGAAAGACATGTAATTGATTAACCGAATAAATCGATTATCCGAATGAAATAGTGCCCACCCATCACGTTCGGATAATCGAGGTTCCCCTGTTGTTGTAGTTTTAAAAGGTAATTGGTAGAGTACCACATGTTAGGCTACACAATAAGAGCTCAGGATGTTGGACGTAATTTATTAGCATGGGCCTAGCAAGGATTGACCAACACAAAAACAGAATTTGCTGGAGAAATTCAGTCTGGTAGCATCTGTAGGAAGAAAGTAGAGTTAATGGATCGAGTCTGGCGAGCCTTCATCAGTTTCAGATCCCAGCATCAGTAGCTCTTTGTTTTGGTTCAGAGGATTGGCCTAGTTGGTTATAAGGTGAGGAGGGAACATTTTAGGATGGTAACCTTTAATTAATGGAGTGCCAGTGGGATCAGTGCTGCAGCCACAATTATTTACTGTATGTTAGTGACTAGGAAGAGGAAACTGAATGTACAATAGTTACGTTTATTGTCAGAAAGTAGAAATAGGCCATTTGACCCTTTGAGCCTGCTCTGCCATACAACATGATAATGGCTGAACATTAACTCAGTCCCAGTTCTCTCTGCATACTCATTGATCCCTTTGGCTCTAAAAAGAATTATATTTATCACCTTCTTGAAAATATTCAATGTTCTGTCATCAACCACTTTCTATGGCAGAGTATTGCACAGGCTCACCACTCTCTGGGTGAAAAAAATCTTGTTAGCTTAGTTCTAAAGAACCTAACCCATGTCCCTAAACTGTGATTCCTTGTTCAGAGCTCCCTAGTCATAGGGTCTGTTTCTATACTGTACATCTGTGACTCTTTGGTCCACCCGTCCATGCTGACCAGATATGCTAATTTAATCTAGCCCCATTTGCTAGCACTTGGCCCATATCCCTCCAAACCTTTCCTATTCATGTACCTATCCAGATGCCTTTTAAAATGTTGTAATTGTACCAGCCTTCACCGCTTCCTCTGGCAGCTCATTTCATACATGTACTACCCCCTGCATGAACAAGTTGCCCCTTAGGTCTCTTATGTCTTTCCCCACTCACCCTTAACCTATGCCTTCTAGTTCTAGACTCACCCACCCCATTTATTTTGTCTAGTCTTGTTTGAGTTTTATACATTTCAATGAGATTCCCAGTCATTTTTAAAAATTCCACTGAATGGTCCGAATGAATCTTCTCTCACTGCTGTTAAGAAAGGTGACACAGAAATAGATGGGAAACAAGTGTTGGAGATGAAACAGGCTCTATGGAGGAATTAGGAGAAAGTGAGGATTGCAGATGCTGGAGAGTTAGAGTCGGAAAGTGTGGCGCTAGCAAAGCACAGCAGGTCAGGTAATGTCCGAAAAGAAGGAGACTGACTGTTCAGGCGTAAGCCCCCTTCATCTATAGAGGAATTAGACAGATTAATTATGTGGACGGAAAAAAGGAATAAAATTTGGGAAAACGTGAGGTTGTGTGCTTTGGTGGGATGCTGCTTAGGATGGAAGATTTAAGCTTGAAGCAAGGTTGAATAGGCTTGGGCTGTTTGCATTAGAGCAGAGAAGACTGAGAGGTGATCTGATTGAAGTGCACAGAGTCTTCTCTGGGTTGCGCTTCAGCGGGCGGTGTGGACTTGTTGGGCCGAAGGGCCTGTTTCCACACTAAGTAATCTAAGTAATCTAATCTAATCTAAGAAAGTCGTGAGGAGCATGGATAGAGTGGATAAGGAGCAGCTGCTCCCTTTCATTAAAGGGTCAGTCATGAGAGACACTGGCTCAAGGTGAGGGGAAGGAGTTTAGTGGCGAGACATGAGGAAAAGGCTTTGTACCCAGAAGGGTGGTGACAGTCTGGAATGTGTTTTCTGGGAGGGTGGCAAAAGGAGAGTTACCTCATATCCTTTCAAAAAGTACCTGAATGAGCACTTGGCACGCCGTAACATTCAAGGCTATGGGCCAAGTGCTGGCAAATGGTATTAGGTTGAAGGTCAGGCATTTCTCACCTTTTGGGGTAGATGATGGCCCAAATGGCCTCTTCTGCACTGTATGATTCTATGATTCCAAGAGGAGTTGATTATTATTTGATTGGAGAGATGGAGATGACCTTTACTGCAAATGGAAAGGAGCACAAAATTTGGGAGGATTTGCTAAAATTATGCAAGGCACTAGTCTAGCCACAGTTGCAATGAAGACTTTTGGGCCCCTTATCTAATGAAGGCACAGTTGCATTGAAGATAGAACAGAAGGTTTTCACTCGGCTGGCGGGACTGCTTTATAAGGAGAGGTTGAGTTGCTTGGGACTGTACGCATTGGCTTTAGAAGCAAGAAAAGCGAAACATACAAAGATTTTTATCGGACTTAACAGGGTACATTGTTCTCTCTTGTGAGAGGGTTGAAGATCAGAGGACATAAGCTCAATTGGGGGGAGTCACTGTTTCAGAAGAGTCCTGTAGCATGGAAACAGGGCCTTCAGCCCAACACATCCACGTTGACCTGGTTTCCCAAAATGAACTGGTACCCACTTGCCCGCTCTCTCTCTAAACCCTTCCTATTCATCTACCTGGCCAAGTGCCTTTTAAATGTTGTAAATGTACCAGCCTCCACCACTTCCTCTGGCAGCTCATTTTTATACACGCATGTGAAAAGTTGCCCCTCAGATCCCCTCTTAAAACTTTGCCCTCTCACCTTAAACCTGTGCCCTTTAGTTGTGAACACCCCACCCTGTGGAAAATACCTTGCCTATTTGCTCTCATGATTTTATAAACCTCTACAAGGTCACCCCTCAGCCTCCAACGTTCTAAAGTCCAAACCTCTCCTTATAACTCAAACTCACCAATCCTGGTAATGTCATTGCAAATCTTTTTTGCAACTTTTCCAGTTTAATAAAATCTATAGCAGGGCAAGCATAGATGAGGATTTTTGCCTCTCAGAGGCTGGTGAATCTGTGGAACTCTTTATCATAAAGAAGGCTGTGAAGACTGTGGAGGTAAGTATATTGAAGGCTGAGATAGACAATTTTAGCCAGTGAGAGAACCAAAGAGTAATGGGGAAAAGGCAGGAAAGGGGAATTAAGCAGTTTTTAAGATCAGACATGAGCTCATTGGATAGCAGAGCACAGTGAAAAGGGCTGAATGGCCCACCTCTGTTTCTAGATCTTATGGTTGTTGGCAGCAGTAAAACCACCTGACAGAGATAAAGATAGAATTTTATAATCTATTTGCCAACAGTTCAGCTTCCTTAGAGATGCTCATCTATCGACTAACCGAGCACAGCTCAAACGTTTCCATGCTACATAAACAATTCTCAGCCAACACAGAAACAGCAAAAAAAAGTTACAATTCCGATACTTGCTCCACATAATACAACTGCTGCTCATTGTAATATTCCCCAGCTTACTGCTAAAGGCCAGGATAATTGTTTCTTAAAGAAAGGCCTAACTTGGAAAAAGATATTCATGGGATAAAAGCATAATGTTCAGAAAATGGAGCTTAGTCTGTTATTTTTGGCTAAGTTTAATACACGTAGATAACAATGGATTTGACTGCCAACACAAAACAGCCCTAGACATTTGTACGGATGAGCAAAAGTGCATTATGCAAGAACGTTAAAATGTTAATCAAATACATGTGTACAAATAGTCACACCCACTGAGTAAACCCTCTGGAAAACCAACTTGAAAAGTCAGTGACAGGGGGTGGGGAAGGAGAATTATTGTAAGCCCTCTACATCAGCAGAGACAGGCAGATAGTGATCACTGGAACTCAACAGCTGTACATAACATCTAACTATTTTTGTCTTTAGACCACTATTTTCCATTCAGTTTAAAAAGCAAGTGTTTGAATCACTAATTTACCTCAGCACTACATTGTACTATAAAAACTGTGCCCTATCAGTGAGAGAGTGAGAGAAAAGAGTGCGCGAGAGCGTGAGAGCGAGCGAGAGAGTGAGAGCGTGCGAGCGTGAGGAGAGAGTGCGAGCGTGAGGAGAGAGTGCGAGCGTGAGGAGAGAGTGCGAGCGTGAGGAGAGAGTGCGAGCGTGAGGAGAGAGTGCGAGCGTGAGGAGAGAGTGCGAGCGTGAGTGAGAGAGAGAGACCGAGAGGGCGAGAGGGCACGAGGGAGAGAGTGCGAGAGTGTGTGAGAGAGTGAGCGAGAGCGAGAGCGTGCGAGAGCGTGCGAGTGTCCAGCAAAAATAGACTGAATGGTTTCCATCTGTGATGAATGATTCCATCATGTGTAGGTTATTGCTTTAGTTTTAGCTCAATGTCACTCTGCAAGGCGCATCAGCACAAATGATTATTAGTCAGCTCACGATAGATACAATATTCTTTCCACTTACGCCTGGGCAGAAATGCTTTGAGTTGTTCACTCGCAGTCCTTCTTTCCACTAAACCCATCAACAACCCTTGCTAAATTATCAGGAAGGGAAAGGACACTGAGGCATGGTTTATTGACCACAGGGGAAGCAAGGGAGCGACACAAGGAGTGGTAAATGGGGCCCTTTGCATTATCACTTCCAACAGAAACAATGGTAAAGCTCTTCAACATTTCAGGCAAGGTGATGGCCTAGTGGTATTATTGCTAGACTATTAATCCAGAGACTCAGGTAAAAGGACCTGGGTTTGAATCTGGCTGTGGCAGATGGTGAAATTTGACTTCGATTTTTTAAAAAACTCAAGTGTCTAATGATGGCCATTATTGATTGCCAAAAAATAAATAAATAAACCATCTGGCTCACTAATGTCCTTTAAGGAAGAAAACTGTCATCCTTACTTGGACTGGCCTACATTTGGTTCCAGATTCTCAGCAATATGTCTGACTCGGAGCTATCCTCTGGACAATTAGAGATGAGCAATAAATACTGGCCTTGCCAGCAATCCCTTATCCCATGAATGAATGAAAAAAAAAATGGTAGGAGAGAGCACTTACAGGTAGAGAGAAAACTCATACTGGAGGGTCAGAAAGAAGCATAGAATTTAAAATAAATGCTATTTTAGAAGCTGGAAAACTCTAGAACTTTCTTATTTTATTCCCCCCGCCAGTGGGAGAAGCAAATAAAGAACAACTTCAAGTAATAGTTAGAATTTGGATTGCACTGATCGAGACATGTCAGGTAAGGTCAATAGAATCGTGGCTTCCAAAAAGAGAGAGCTGGAAAAAATGCATGCATAGAAAACATTTGGAGGGTTGTAACGAAAGGACAAGGGAGTGAGAGTGGGTGAATTATTCTTCCATGGTGGCAGCACAAACAACAGGCCACATGGCCACTTCCTGTTCTGCATTCATTTTGTGGATTTGTTTGGGAAACATGTTTCACCACTATCTGGCCAACTCAATAGCAAATTTAAAATGAATCCATCAGCATAGAATCATTGGTTGTTTTTGTTTCCACATCAAGTGATGAAAAATAACCCTGTCATATTGGCTAGCTTCCTGCATAAAATGATACTGACCCAAGAGGAGGGAAATAGCTGATAAACTCTGGTCTGACAGATGGAAGTCTCAGGCTGCTCAAACATTCATTGCGTAAAATATTCAATATCTAGCTTTGTTCCTGTCAAAACCAATAAAGACATTATCAATCAAGTGTACACCTAAAAGCCTGGGATAAACTAAAACCATCTGAACCTTGTTTTTTATTCCTAGCCTCCTATTGACAGCAGGACAACAGACAACAAGCAACTTGTTTTTGTGCGGTATAACCAAAGACCTAGTTGTTGGATTCTGTACCATCGTGCCCTCTATTTATGACATTGTAACTAGAGAGCTTTTGGCCAAATTAATGTTATCTTAGAGTTACAACAAACAGAATTGTTCATAGGTCTGGTTCTGGATAGAGAAAGGGCTAACGTCACTACATATCAGCATTGACTGTACAGTTACAATGTTTATCATATCCAGGAGGTGTTTTTTGCTGCAAAATGGTCATTTTTCATTGAAATTTTAGAAAGTAGGCCATTCAGCCCTTCAAGCCTATACCACCATTCAATAATATCATGGCTGATCATGAATTTCACTATCCCATTCTCGCAAACTCTCCATACCCCCTTGATCCCTTTAGCCAGAAGGGCCATGTCCAGCTCCCTCTTGAGAATATCCAGGGAACTGGGTCTAACAGCTTTCTGTGGTGAGAAAACAAAATCTCTCGTCTTCTCCATCTCTTTCCCACAGTAGCCAAGACAATATTCCAGTTACATTCAGGAAACATTGTCCGGCCTCAGATGTTGCTAGCTTATTGTGCCCATTCTTTCCTGGCAACAATTAATTATTTTGCTCCATCGTACCAGAAAGACAAAACAAAAATCTGGAGCACAGCTTAAGATCAATAGCTCAAATACTTCACAAATAAGAGAGGACGCGTGGTTTAAAAAAAACTTCAGGTAGGACAGATGTTAAACAGTTACCCAATGTTAAAAATCACACTAGATTTGTTGAGATACATGGCATTGGCACAATTACAAAGCATGTGCTAGAGGGCAAAGCATTGTTACCTGGTCCAGGGTAAATACTGAAAACCACTTTGTACGCATCAGATTTAAAAGTTAACATTCGCCTGTCAATTGGGAGCATTTTTCAAGGAACCAACTCATGACAACTTCCATTCAGGAAGCACATATTACGAAACTGACAAAAAAAAAGTGGCAGATCGGAAGGAAGGATGTTGTGAAACTTGAAAGAGTTCAGAAAGGATTTACAAGGATGTTGCGAGGGTTGGAGGATTTGAGCTATAAAGAGAGGCTGAATATACTGGGGCTGCTTTCTCTGGAGTGTCGGAGGCTGAGTGGTGATCTCAGAGGTTTATAAAATCATGAGGGTCATGAAAAGTGTAAATAACCAGTGTCTTTTCCCTAGGGTGTGGGAGTCCAGAACTAGAGGGCGTAGGTTTAGGGTGAGATGGGAAAGACAAAAAAAGAGAGACCCAAGGAGCAACTTTTTCACACAGAGGGTGGTGCGTGTATGGAATGAGCTGCCAGAGGAAGTGGTGGAGGCTGGTACAATTGCAGCGTTTAAAATGCATCTGGATGGGTATAATGAAAAGGAAGGGTTGAGAGGGATATGGGTTGAATGCTGGCAAATGGGACTACTTTAGGTTTAGATATCTGGTTGGCATGGAGGAGTTGGACCAAAGGGTCTATTTTCAGAGATTGATAACAATTATGGGCACGGTAACCTTTTGTTCAATGAAAGGATCATGGTTGAGAGGGGAATAAGAGGGAGTGGTATCCTAGAGTGCGCATTCAGCCTCTGCAGTGTAGAGGTCAGCACACCAGACAGACAAACAACAGCACCATCCTGGTCAGCAGGCTTAATTACAAAGTTAGGGTTGAATCTGAGAGCAGAGTGTGCAGTCAGTTCAGAGGGAGATAGGTTCGAATGGGTGACAGGCAGAGAAATTGAGGCAACCAATGTCAGATGCATTACTGGAAATTTCATCATATGACCCTTCAATGTCCCCACCTGTCAAATAGCCTTTCCTTCACAGTATTTCTTCTATTTTTGTCAAGAGTTAAGGGTTGTTCATAGAAAAGGAACAAAGGCATAAGGTTTTGCATGTAGCATTGTTCGGGCAATTAATTTTCCATCCCTCTAGACTCCAGGGTCATTCAGAAAGAGGAAACAAAATATGACAATGTGATTTGCAATGCAACAGTGTTATATAAAGGGAGGCCAGAATGCAAGCATAAGTCAAATTTACTCAGGGCTGCTATCACTTTCCATCTAGATGCTCAGTGCAGCGAGCCACCATATCCTAGTCACAAAGACTGACATCTGTGCCTGGCATATATAAAATGAAAGTTGACAGAAGCTTATCCCAAGCAATACAAATGCTGTCAAAGTATTCTTCAGCAAAGAGTTAATTCACATATTAGTCCTCGAAGATTGCTCTATCTGTGCTACACAATGAAAGTGCGCCCTCATTAGATGGGGTGTGGGGGTGGATGTGTGGTTACATTTGGGTCATTTAAGACTCAATTCAGCTCTGAAATGTAATCCAATACTTTCATTGTCCAAAAATCCAGCACAAAGTGAAAGTAATCCATCAATCAGCCAGCCTTGACTTACACAGATGCTGGGTGGAAAAAGAAATGCCAGTCAGGAACAAAAAATCCTCTAAGTGATGTATTCTCTCAGCCTATGTCAGATCTAGTAGCAAAAATGCAGAGAGAAAGGGTTTATTTTAAATTGAGGGCAAATATCAAAAGATTTATGCACAAATGTACATTATAACTTAGAGCCCAGACTACACGGTTGTGATTTATTGGTTAACAACATGACTTTCCTAATGAATTACAAAGTACAAAGTACAGTCATAGGACCATAAGTGGTAGGAGCAGAATGAGGCAATTCATTCCATTGAATCTGCTTCACCATTCAATGAGATCATGGCTGATCTGATGATCCTCAAATCCAATTTCCTGCCTTTTCCACATAACCCTCAATTCTCTCTGGATTGAAAATTTGATCATCTTAGCCTCGAGTATACTCAACAACCAGCCTCGACAGATCTAAGAGGTACAAAATTTCACAGATTCACTGTTTGAGAAAATGACTATCCTGGCTGTGCAACCACTTACTTTGAATTGATGTTCGCTGGTGCTAGGCTTTCCCACAAGGGGGAAGCACATCTCTATCAAGCCACCCCAAGTATATTTGGGGAGAAAGTGAGGTCTGCAGATGCTGGAGATCAAAGTTGAAACTTTATTGCTGGAACAGCACAGCAGGTCAGGCAGCATCCAGGGAACAGGAGATTCGACGTTTCGGGCACAGGCCCTTCTTCAGGACTGAAGAAGGGCCTGTGCCCGAAACGTTGAATCTCCTGTTCCCTGGATGCTGCCTGACCTGCTGTGCTGTTCCAGCAATAAAGTTTCAACCAAGTATATTTGGGTAAAGTAGCCCATCTTTTGACCTCCATCGAGTACACAAGCCAACCTGCTCAATTTCTCATCATTAGAGAGTCTGTGCAGCTGATTCCCCCGAGTTAACTTTTTCTGGAGTGCCTCTAATGTCAGTCTATCTTCTTTAGATAAGGGATCCAAACTTGTTCTCAGTATTCTAGGTGTGGTCTGTTTTGTGTCATGTACAGTAGTTTTGTCAGAGATTGCATCATACTCCAACCTACCCATTCTTCAAGTGTCTCCCAATATATTTAGTAACAATATCTAAAACTTGCTAATGTAACTTGTAGCCAATAACCAAGATGCAATAAAATGCATAACATATAAAACATGAGTGTCATCTCATTAAGACTCAGTAGTGGTTTTCCTTTACAACTATCAACCCTGTCGGGCCCCAGGCCCAGTCAAGAAACCTCAAAAATTACTCATCCCTATCCTGAAAGAGCAACCCTTGATTTTAAAACAAAGCCCCCTGTTCTGAACTGACAACCAGGGAGTTCACAAGGATGATTCACTCGATGGAGAGAGTGCCTTATGAGCAAAGATTAAACAGGATTGGGACTCTACATATTGGAATTTAGATGAAACATATGTTCCCAAAGGGTCTTGAGGTGGTAAATTTTGAGTGGATGCTTCCCGCTTGGCAGAGTCTAGGACCAGAGGGTATCGTTTCAGAATTAATGGTGAGTGGCAATTTAAAGCTGACATGAGGAAGAAATTCTGAGAGTCGAGTTCCTTTGAAACTCCTTCCACAGAGCGCTGCAGGGGGTAAAGGCCTTGTGTACAGTTCAGGCAGAGATAGACAAGTTTGATGGGTCTTTAGTAGCATGGTTTAGAAGGAAGGAAGTGAGGTCTGCAGATGCTGGAGACCAGAGTTGAAGAGTGTGGCACTGGAATCAGCCAGTCGGGCAACATCCGAGATGCAAGAGAGTAAATGTTTTGAGCATAAGCTGTTCATCAGGAATGAATGGATTAGAAATTGGCTAAAAGATAGGAACAGAGATTAAGTCTGGATAGATCTTGCTTCAATTGGAGATAAATTAAAAGTGATGTTGAGAGCCTTGCATTTTCTGATTTATATGCATAATTTGGAGATGGGTTTGAGGGCAAAGTCTCTGAATTTGCAGGCAATACTAAGCGAGGAGCAACAGTGAATTGTGAGACTGGCATGGAGCGATTTCAGAGACACTGACAAGTTAGCCAAATGGACAGATACCTGGCAGATGAATTTCAATGCACAGAAATGACAGTGTAATGATTGTAACAAAGTCAGCTAGGTGGACCTCATAGAATAGGAGTTCCCTGATCAGACCAGGTTTAGACATCCAGTCAAGGAGCCCTGACTGACAGAACGAAACAGGAGTGTCACACATCCCGCTCAGAGAGATGAATCAGTGTCAAGGAATTTCCACATGTAAATAAGGGGTGATTTGCTGATGCAGGCACCAGCCTCTGCTGAGTTATTTGAGTGAGATAATGTATTTTGATTAAAGAAACAGATATTACAGGCTCAAACGTACAACTTTAATGGAGAGTACAGAAGGGCCTCAAGATTCATGTGCATAATTCTCAGAATGTGGTCACAAGCAGCATGTGGCTCTGTGGTTAGCACTGCTGCCTCACAGCACCAAAGACCAGAGTTTGATTCCAGCTTTGGGTGACTGTGTACGTGGAGTTTGCATGTTCTCTCAATGTCAGCATGGGTTTCCTTCATGTGCTCTGGTTTCCTCCCACAATCCAAAGATATGCAGGTTAGGTGGATTGGCCATGCTAAATTTCTGAGTGTCCAGGGATGTGTAGGTTAGGTGGATTAATTATGGTTAAAAACCCCATATGGCTGGGGTGGGGTGCTGAGGTTTGGTGCAGAATCAACGTGCCAAATGGGTGCTACCTGCCCCGTAGGGATTCTGCAATCCTCTTTTGTTGAAACAGTTGTTAAAGTAGCTTATAAATAGAGGAAGGGAGTTGTAAAAGCAAACAAGTTATGCAAATTAATGATTAGACCACATTTAGAGTCATAAAGCTGTACAGCACGGAAACAGACCCTTCAGTCCAACTTGTCCATGCCAACCAGATATCCTAAATTAATCTAGTCCCATTTGCCAGCACTTGGCCCAGATCCCTCTAAATCCTTCCGATTCGTATATCCATCCAGATGCTTTTTAAAAATGTTCTAATTTTCCCAGCCTCAACCACTTCCTCTGGCAGTTCATTCCATACATGCATGACCCTCTGCATGAAGAACTTGCCCCTTAGTTCTCTTTTATATCTTTGCACTCTCACCTTAAATGTTTGCTTTCTAGTTTTTGAGTCCCCTGCCCTGGGGAAAAGACCTTACCGGTTTATCCTAATCATGCCCCTCATGATTTTGTAAACCTCTACAAAGTCACCCCTCAGCCTCTGACACTTCAGGGGAAAAAAGCCGCAGTCGATTCAGCCTTGTCCCATAGCTCAAACCCACCAACCCTGGCAACATCCTTATTGATTGCTTCTAAACCTGTTCAAGCTTCACAACGTAATTCTTATAGGAGGGAGACCAGAATTGCACACAGCACTGCAAAAGTGGCTGAACTAATGTTGCAGCTATACGGAACATGACCTTCTAACTCCTACTCTCAATGCTCTGGCCAATAAAGGAAAGCATACCAAATGTCTCTTTCACTCTCCTATCCACCCGTGACTCCACATACACGAACTATGAACGTGCACTCCAATGTCTCTTTATTCAGCAACCCATCCCAGGATTTTATCATTAAGTGTAAAAGCCCTGCTTTGATTTGCCTTTCCAAAATGCAGTACTTCATATTTATCTAAACTGAACCCTATCTACCATTCCTCGGCCCATCGGATCAAAGTCCCATTGTACTCCGGGGTAACCTTATTCACTAACCACTACACTTCTAATTTTAGTGTCATCTGGAAATTTACTAACCTGCTATGTTCATACCCAAATAATTTATATAAATGACAAAAAGCACTGATCCCTGTGGCACACCACTGGTCACAGGCTTCCAGTCTGAAAAGCAACCCTCCACCATCACGCTCTGTCTTCTACCTTTGAGCCAGTTCGGTATCCAAATAGCTAGTTCTCCCTCTATTCCACGTGACCTAACTTTGCTAACCAGTCTGCTATTCGTAACTCTGTCAAATGACAGACTGAAGTCCATATAGATCACATCCGCAATACTACCCTCATCAATCCTCTTACTTTTTCCAAAAACTCAATCAAGTTAGTGAGACAGGATTTCCCATGCAAAATGCCATGTTGACTATCCCTAATTACTCACTGCCTTTCCAAATAGATGTAAAACCTATTCCTCATGATTCCCTCCAACAACGTGCCCACCACAGATATCAGGCTCACCGGTTTATAGTTCCCTCTCTTTTCCTTACCATCTTTCCAAAATAGTGGCTCAATGTTAGCCAACCTCCAGTCTTCTGGCACCTCACGTGTGGCTATTGATGATACAAATACCCCAGCGAGGGGCCCAGTATTCCCTTCTCTTGCTTCCCAGTGTTCTAGGGTACACTTGATCAGATCAGAGGGCTTTATCCACCGTGATGTGCTTTAAGACATCCAGTACCACCTCCTTTGTAATATGAACATTTTTCAAGATGTCACTACTTACTTCCCCACATTCTATATCTTCCATATCCTTCTCCAAAGTAAACACTAATGCAAAATACTCGTTTAGTATCTCACATGTGAGCTGCCTTGCTGATTTTTAAGGGGCCCTATTCTCTCCCTAGTTACTCATTTGGGTTAATGTATTAGCAGAATCCCTTTGGATTCTCCTTAACTCCTTAAACACCTCTCCATCCAAGCTGTTAACACAATGGCAGGCCGAGTCTATGTTTGGAAAGCTAAAACCCCATACCACAATCACCTTCTTCTTCCAGATAACAGATCTCCTTACAAATTTTGTTTCTCAATTTCTTGATGACTATTGTCAGGGTCTATAGTACAATCCCAATAAGATGATTATCCCTTTCTTAATTCTCAGTTCCACCCAATAACGGATCTGCACGCATTCCAAGGAATATCTTCCCTAATACAGCAATGTAATCCTTAATCAAAAACACCATTCCCCCTCCATTTTTTTTTTAATCTTTCCTATAGGACCTATATCCTAAAACATTAAACTGCCAGCCCTATCCATCCCTGAGCCAGGTCTCTGTAATTGCAATGATATCCCAGTCCCATGTTACCAACTATGCCCTCAGTTCATCTGCCTTTCCTGAGGTTTCTTGCTTTGAAATTAATGCAGTTAAATTTATCAGTCCTATCGCATTCTCAGCTTTGTTCCTGTCTACCTTGACTGTTGGAATTATTCCTTTTCCCACTGACATCATTCTCAGACTGCTCCCATTCCTGTCTCTGTCCCAAACCCTCCCACCATTTACTGGTTTAAAATCCTCCCGAGCAGCTCTAGCAAATCTCTCTGCCAGTAAATTAGTTTCCTTTCAATTTAGGTACATTTCTTCCTTCTTATACAGATTACTTCTACACCAGAAAAGATTCCAATGATCCAAAAATGTGAATCCTTCTTCCCTGCACCAACTCCTCAGCCACACATTCATCTGCTCTACCCTCCTATTCTTCCCCTCACTACATCGTTGCAGAGTAATACAGATATTACTACCGTCAAAGACCTCTCTTTTAAATTCTGTCTAAATTCCTATATTCTCTCTTCAGAATCTCATCCTCTTTCCTACCTATGTCATTAGTTCCAATGTGTACAATTACATCCTGCTGGTCCCTCTCTCTCCTTGGTGAGCATTCTGCACCCCTGAGATATCCTTGATCCTGGCACCAGGGAGGCAACACACCATTCTGATGTCTCACCATCAGTTGCAGAAACGCCCGTCTGTGCCTCTGACTAGAGAGTCCCCAATCATAAGTTGACCACTTGGAACCTGATGTACCCCTCATTAGAGCCAGTCTCAGTACCAGGAACCTGGCTGTCCTTGCTACATTCTCCTGAGATTCCATCACCCCCTACATTTTCCAAAACAGCACACTTGTTTGAGATGGGGATAGCCACAGGAGACTCCTGGAGGTAACCCATCTACCTGACTATATCTGTGGTTTTTCTCCCTTTCTATAACTGCCATCTATCACACCCCCTAGCTCCTGTAAATTCCTCATTGCCTCCAAGTACTGCTCCAAACGATCTGTGCGATCCAATAGGATTTGCAACCAAGTATACTTACTGCAAACATAAATTTCACTAACATGGAAACTCTCCCTAATCTCGCACACCCAACAGGAAGAGCACATCACTCTACTAAAAGGCCACCTTTGCATCTTAATCTGCAGACCCAGAAAATAGCACAGTTTTACTGCTCTATAAACACTGCTCCCAGCTAACTTAGTACCTATGTTTTACATTTTTAAATTTGAGATCTGCCGCTTGATTAAAACACAAGTCAAAAAGAATCCACTCTACTCACTATTGCAGATTAACCAAAAAAACACTAGCCACTGAGCTGCTCCCCTGCCACAATCTCTCCACACAGGTTTCTTTAAGTCAGCTGTGAATTTCGCTGTTTATTTTTCTTAGATGAACTCCGATATCCAGAGATACTTGAAATCAAATGGCAAAAGGAAGTAGCTGTGAAGGTTCACTGCTGGGTCAGACAGCAGTGTAGGTTTCTTTCTCCATTGATTAACTTCCCGCCATGTGGGTGACTGCCCCTTTTTTGTATTGTGTTCAGTTTGCGGTACCTTATTTAAGGAAGCAGATTAAAGCCCTGGAGAATGTGCAAGGGAGGTTTACTAGAATGATGTCAGGAATGAGGGATTTTAAAAACAAGGAAAGAGAGAAAATAAATTGGGCTTAATCCTCTCTGCTCCAAGAGGATTAAGAGGTTCAAAGTTTGAGAGAAGATTGGTAGCTCGGGTGCTCGTTGTTGTGGTTCTGTTCGCCGAGCTGGGAATTTGTGTTGCAGACGTTTCGTCCCCTGTCTAGGTGACATCCTCAGTGCTTGGGAGCCTCCTGTGAAGCGCTTCTGTGATGTTTCCTCCGGCATTTATAGTGGTATAAATGCCAGAGGAAATTTCACAGGAGGCTCCCAAGCACTCCTAGACAGGGGACGAAACGTCTGCAATATAAATTCCCAGCTCAGCGAACAGAACCACAACAAGGATTAAGGGGTGTTCAAAATTAGGAACAATTTTGACAGGGTAACGGAGGATATTCCATTTCCACGTTGATGTGTCAGTAACTAGGGATCACAATTTCAAGATCCTCAGCCATGATGTGCAGGAGCCAGTGTTCGACTGGTGTGTACAAACTTAAAAATCACAACACCACCAGGTTATAGTTCATCAGGTTTATTTGGAAGCATTAGCTTTCACAGTGCTGCTCCTTCATCCCCGAAAGCTAATGTTTCCAAATAAACCTGTTGGACTATAACCTGATATTGTGCAATTTGTAACTAAGATCATCAGCAAGACAGCTGGGAGAAAAGATGAGGAGAAACTTCTTTCCTCAGAATTGTTAGGAAATGGAATGCGCTGCTTGAGAGTGTGGTGGAGGTGGATTCCATTGAAGGATTCAAAAGAGAGCTGGATACATATTTAAAAAGATGAATTTTTACAGGAGATAGGGAATAATGTCAGGTTTTTGAGTGGGAGCAGCGGCCGAGTAAAGGCGAACCCGGGAGACTACAGCTAAGGTAAAACAGTTTGTTTCAAAATTACTTACCTGTAGCGGGCAGCGGTGTTTTTTATTCTCTCTTCACAAAAAGAGCGGGAGCAGCAGAGGAAGTGACGGCAAACAGAGGGGCAGCCGGGAAGGAGAACTGTGAGTATAAATACTCACCTTTTAATCACCAACGGTCATTTGAGTGGGAGCAGCGGAAGTGAGGTTGGAGCGCATAGCTGGGCGGGAAGGTAAGTGATTAGTATTTGAGTGGGGGTGTTCTAGACCCCAGGTAAGTGACTCAGTGTTATTGACTCAGTGTTCTTGTTTTTGGAGAAAGTGTACAGTCATGGCAGCGCAGGCAGTGGAATGTTCCTCCTGCAGGATGTTTGAGGTAGGGGTGACCACCGATACTCCTGCCGACTTCGTCTGCAGGAAATGCAGTCAGATCCTGCTCCTCACAGAACGAGTTAGGGAACTGGAACTGGAGTTGGATGAACTGAGGATTATTCGAGAGGCTGAGAGGGTGATTGATAGAAGCTACAGGGACATAGTTACGCCGGAGAACAGAGGTAGCTGGGTAACAGTTAGAGGTGGGAAGGGGAAGAAGCAGGCAGTGCAGGGTTCCCCTGTGGTCGTTCCCCTAAAAAATAAATATACAGCTTTGGAAACTGTTGGGGGGGACAGCGTTGCAGGTGTAAGCTGCAGTGAAGGGGTCTGTGGCTCTGAGACTCAGAAGGGAAAGGGGGAGAGGAGGAGAGCGCTAGTTATAGGGGACTCTCTAGTTAGAGGGACGGACAGGCGGTTCTGTGGACATGGGCGAGACTCACGGATGGTTTGTTGCCTCCCGGGTGCTAGGGTCCGAGACGTCTCAGACCGTGTCTTCAGAATCCTTAAGGGGGAGGGTGTGCAGCCAGAAGTCGTGGTGCACATTGGCACCAACGACATAGGTAGGAAGAGGGGTGGGGAGGTCATTCAAGAGCTCAAGGAGTTAGGCTGGAAGCTAAAAGCTAGGACAGACAGAGTCGTCATCTCTGAGTTGTTGCCGGTGCCACGTGACAGTGAGGCAAAGAATAGGGAGAGAGTGCAGTTGAACACGTGGCTGCAAGGCTGGTGTAGGAGGGAGGGCTTCAGATATTTGGACAATTGGACTGCATTCTGGGGAAGGTGGGACCTGTACAAACAGGACGGGTTGCACCTGAACCAGAAGGGCACCAATATCCTGGGGGGTAGGTTTGCTAGCACTCTTCGGGGGGGTTTAAACTAATTTGGCAGGGGGATGGGATCCGGACTTGTAGTCCAGCAAGTAGGTTAGCTGTTTGTCAGGATGCCCAAGACTGTAGGCAGGCTGTGGAGAAGGTAGCACTGACAGGGACTACTTGCGGACACAGAGATGGGCTCAAGTGCGTATACTTCAACGCAAGGAGTATCAGAAATAAGGTGGGTGAACTTAAGGCGTGGATCGGTACCTGGGACTACGATGTTGTGGCCATCACGGAAACGTGGATAGATGTGGGACAGGAATGGCTGTTGGAGGTTCCTGGTTACAGGTGTTTCAGTAAGATTAGGGAGGGTGGGAAAAAAGGAGGGGGGGTGGCATTGCTAATTAGAAATGGTATAACGGCTGCAGAAAGGAAGTTTGAGGGGGATCTGCCTCTGGAGGTAGTATGGGCTGAAGTCAGAAATAGGAAAGGTGCAGTCACCTTGTTGGGTGTTTACTATAGGCCCCCCAATAGCAGCAGAGATGTGGAGAAACAGATTGGGAAACAGATTTTGGAAAGGTGCAGAAGCCACAGGGTCGTAGTCATGGGCGACTTCAACTTCCCAAATATTGATTGGAAGCTCTTTAGATCAAGTAGATTGGATGGGGCGGTGTTTGTGCAGTGTGTCCAGGAAGCTTTTCTAACGCAGTATGTAGATTGTCCAACCAGAGGGGAGGCCATATTGGATTTGGTACTCGGTAATGAACCGGGACAAGTGGTGGGCTTGTTAGTGGGTGAACATTTTGGTGACCACAATTCTGTGACTTTCACCTTGGTTATGGAGAGAGATAGGTGCGCACAACAAGGTAGATTTTATAATTGGGGGAAGGGAAATTACGATGCTGTAAGGCAGGATTTGAGGAGCATACGTTGGGAGCATAGGCTGTCAGGGAAGGATGTGGTGGAAATGTGGAACTTTTTCAAAGAGCAGATACGACGTGTCCATGATATGTATGTACCTATCAGGCAGGAAAGAAATGGTCGTGTGAGGGAGCCTTGGTTGACGAGAGAGGTTGAATGTCTGGTAAAGAGGAAGAAGGAGGCTTACATAAGGTTGAGGAAACAGGATTCAGACAGAGCAGTGGAGGGATACAGGCCTGTTAGTCTTACTTCTGTGGTAGGCAAAGTAATGGAAAGGGTACTGAGGGATAGGATTTATGAGTATCTGGAAAGACACTGCTTGATTAAGGACAGCCAGCACGGATTTGTGAAGGGTAGGTCTTGCCTTACAAGTCTTATTGAATTCTTCGAGGAGGTGACCAAGCATGTGGATGAGGGAAGAGCAGTGGATGTAGTGTACATGGATTTTAGTAAGGCATTTGATAAGGTTCCCCATGGTAGGCTTATGCGGAAAGTCAGGAGGCATGGGATAGAGGGAAATTTGGCCAATTGGATAGAAAACTGGCTAACCGGTCGAAGGCAGAGAGTGGTGGTAGATGGTAAATATTCAGCCTGGAGCCCAGTTACAAGTGGAGTTCCGCAGGGATCAGTTCTGGGTCCTCTGCTGTTTGTAATTTTTATTAATGACTTAGATGAGGGAGTCGAAGGGTGGGTCAGTAAATTTGCAGATGATACGAAGATAGGTGGAGTTGTGGACAGTGAGGAGGGCTGTTGTCGGCTGCAGAGGGACTTAGATATGATGCAGAGCTGGGCTGAGGAGTGGCAGATGGAGTTCAACCCTGCCAAGTGTGAGGTTGTCCATTTTGGAAGAACAAATAAGAATGCGGAATACAGGGTTAATGGTAGGGTTCTTAGTCAGGTGGAGGAACAGAGGGATCTTGGGGTCTATGTACATAGATCTTTGAAGGTTGCCACTCAGGTGGATAGAGTTTGTAAGAAGGCCTATGGAGTATTATCGTTCATTAGCAGAGGGATTGAATTCAAGAGTCGTGAAGTGATGTTGCAGCTGTACAGGACTTTGGTTAGGCCACAGTTGGAGTACTGTGTGCAGTTCTGGTCGCCTCACTTTAGGAAAGATGTGGAAGCTTTGGAGAGGGTGCAGAGAAGATTTACCAGGATGTTGCCTGGAATGGAGAGGAAGTCGTACGAGGATAGGTTGAGAGTTCTCGGCCTTTTCTCGTTGGAACGGCGAAGGATGAGGGGTGACTTGATAGAGGTTTATAAGATGATCAGAGGAATAGATAAAGTAGACAGTCAGAAACTTTTTCCCCGGGTACAACAGAGTGTTACAAGGGGACATAAATTTAAGGTGAAGGGTGGAAGGTATAGGGGAGATGTCAGGGGTGGGTTCTCTACCCAGAGAGTGGTGGGGGCATGGAATGCGCTGCCCGTGGGAGTGGTAGAGTCGGAATCATTGGCGACCTTCAAGTGGCATTTGGATAGGTACATGGATGGGTACTTAATCTAGGTTAGAAGTTCGGCACAACATCGTGGGCCGAAGGGCCTGTTCTGTGCTGTATTGTTCTATGTTCTATGTTCTATGTTCTCTCTTTTGGAAGCCAGTAGAGACCATGGAGCGAATGGTCTCCTTCTGTATTGTAAAATTCTATAATTCTTCAAGTGTCAGATCAGCCATAATCCTGTTGAATAACTGGTTAGGCCAGTCATTTTCCTGTTCCTTATGGTCGAATGGTCCAAAGAGGATTGCGAGGAAAACGCAGTGCAATACCCACTGGTCAAACTCCTTCCTCATTAAATGCTACCCACTCATCTCTTAACAGGGGAGGACATCAAGCCCCACTTCGTTTAGGGTCACTTTTCATTCAACATGCTTTACTCAAGATATTGTGGTACCTTATCTGTGAGGTGTAATACTTCACCATTTTTTAGTTGGCCATGCGACTAAATAAACCACATGCAAAGACACACACGCAAACAGCAAATCTGATCAATGTTGACATTAATCTCAGGAACTTGTAGTGTTCTCCCTCAGGGAATGTCCTCTATTCTCGGTCTGTAATTGGCAGTTTGGTAAAAGCTGATGAAACATGCTTGGGGTAGTGACAGAGGTGTGACTTCACATCCAGCAACTTCATAATAGACTGTCTTAAGTAAACCACATCTGTCTCCATATGTTACAGGATCGGCTCCTCACCAAGAGATGATATGAAAATGCAACAGGGTTCTTCTAATACTGAACATCCAGGAGATCTGTTTTGTCAACTGAATATATAAATAGTTCTTGCTTTCGATATTTCTCAGATTTCAGTTCCCCTCCAGTAATCCTTGACTACTGCTCATTGGGCAGTCCCTATCCAGTTGCACTTCTTCCTAAAGCAAACTATATCACGCAACAAAAGTTAAAGTACGAGACTTGCTTATGAAACCACAAAAACTGCAAAGACCAGCTCAAGCTGGGATGTAC
Source organism: Chiloscyllium plagiosum (assembly GCF_037043375.1). NCBI lineage: Eukaryota > Metazoa > Chordata > Chondrichthyes > Orectolobiformes > Hemiscylliidae > Chiloscyllium > Chiloscyllium plagiosum. The sequence goes on along the minus strand of NW_028270145.1, from coordinate 103,671,018 downwards.
CAGATAACAAACTTGACCCAAGCTTAGGTGCTACATGATCTTTTATATTATTGACACGTCCCAACCTCACTCGTGCAGCCTGAGTGGATCCTGGGGCTCTGGTGAATACATTGCCTTTGATTGGACCCCAGTACTCAAAATGGGGGTTTTGGGTAGGAAATTACTGCCTCCTGGGATCCTTGATCACTGTTGGCCACTTAAGGGGCTCTTAAGAAACATGGAGAAATCACCATCTGTCATCCAAGACGTTCAAGAAATTACAACCAAATGGCAGACTCATGTTAAATGGAAGACTTCTTTCAGCCCATCGAGTCTGATCCACTATTCAAATCATGGTTGATAAGTTTTTAAACCCCATTCGCCTGCTTTCTCCCTGTAACCCTTGATCTCCAACTCAGTCTTAAATGTATTCAATGACCTGACCTCCACAGCCTTCTGTGGCAGTGAATTCCTTAGATTCGCCACTCTCTGGCTGAAGAAGTTTCTCCTTATGGCAGTTCTAAAAGATCTTTCCTTTACTCAAAGGCTGTGCCCTCAGGTCCCAGTCTCTCCTACCAATGGAAACTTCTTCCACACTGTTCACTTTCTACACTGAAGGAATTTTATGATTCAGATTTTCCAATAGAAACATTGTCATGATGTTGACGGTATCAAGAACGAGGGCTAGTTGGAAGCAAGTGGTTACAGTCTTGCCTACGTTTTGAGAAAATACTACAAGAGTTATGCAAAGTGTTCTTTCTGAAGAAGCCCATTTTCCTAAAACTTTGAAAAATACATTTTGGCTTTGATAAAGAAACAGTTTTAATCAGGTAAATCAAGGCCTTACCCAAGGCATCCACACCTTCGCTCGCTCCCAGCACTGGAAAATGGCAAACCTGAGCTGGAATATTAGCAGACCTGCACCAACACACCTCCCTCCAAACCTCCAACCCCCCCCCCCTAAAACCACCACCCCCTCCAACACTACATTCCCGCCAACCCCCACCCCCCCCCCTCGTCTCCCCACCCAACCCCCCCTAAACCGAGATTGGTCTTGACCAAAATCAAATCTTCAACCCCCCCAAAAACTTATGGCATAGATAGAGATTCACACCTTTGTGTTGGTTCTCTGCTGGAGAGGCTCATGGTAGTTTCATTACAGGTCATTCTGCTATAAATGCACATTTAGTCAGCGCGAATTGGCTATAATGTGATTGATGAATTGTGGATGTTGTTTGCATAACACAACTTTCTACTGAACAGGTATAGCAATTGGCTATAAGCAATCTTCCATAGCGTGATTTTGTATAGCGGGTTTCCATAGCCCAAGATTGCAGAGGAACACAACAGTGACATTATAGCAGAACGACCTGTATCTACTACTCTGAGGAAGTCTTGTGACACAGTTGGAAACATCCATGCCTCTGAACCAGAAGTACCTGGTTGACGTCCTGATGGCCAAGGACAATGTTCTCGTAACGTGGCCAAACCGATTGACCATCAACTTGCAAAACCTTCCATACCATGCCCATGGTGGGTAGTAAGAGTGGGAGTGGAAATGGGAGTGGGAGGTGGGGGGGGGGGGGGTCTCAGTCTGGTCAGCATGAAATATACAGGGAACTGGAGCCTTTACTATCATAGTCCCTTCTACAGTATGTAAACAACTGCATGTATTGACAGTGATTTGGACTCTGATCTGCAACACGGCACCATGCTCTTCTCACAGACCAGACACAATCCTGTTTAATGAGTTTAAAACAGCAGTGACTCCTTTCCTGCCCACGCTCAGCTTCTTTTGACTCAGAGCTTGGAACATGTGTGGGTTAGCTTAATAACTGATAAATTCCATTGGTTTTCCCACAAACTATTCTCACAGCACAATAAGTCTCCAAGAGTCAGGTATGTGCATCTTTCATCAAATCTGAAAATTTGGTTTGGAACCTGTTTTGGATTATGATGGTTGAATGTGATACATGCAAATGAAGCCCCAAAAAATGGATGCAATCCATAATTATTTGTGACCATGAATTTCAGCTTCAAGTAGAAGTGAAAACCCACATGTTCAGGAGGACTGGGTTTTGAACACCAAGGCAGGTACATCACCTCAGTGTGTGGGTTTCAAACCCAGACAAGAATGTGGGATAAAATTCCACTCATCCAATTGACTCAGTCATTATTTAATTGGGCCTTTGTTGTGGTCTACTCTTCAAATCTTGGTAAATGCAAGGTTACAACAGAAAGCTCTCAAGCATACAACTCCTCCTCCTCCTTGCCACCATACAGAAACATTGAGCAATTTGCTTTGGTAAATGGAGAGAGGCTGGTGATTTAATACTGAGATAAAATACATTAGATTAGATTCCCTACAGTGTAGAAACAAGCCCTTCGGCCCAACCAGTCCATGCCGACCCTCCGAAAAGTAACCCACACAGACCCACCCCCCGCTGAATGATGCACCTAACACTATGGGCAACTTAGCATGGTCAATTCACCTGACTGGCACATCTGTGGACTGTGGGAGGAAACCCCACGCAGACACAGGAAGAATGTGCAAACTCCACACAGACAATCAACAGAGGCTGGAATCGAACCCGGAACTCTGGTACTGTGAGGCAGCAGTGCTAACCACTGAGCCACCGTGCCGCCCCAAAGATTAGATTAGATTGCCTTTGGCCCAACCAGTCCACACCAACCCCCGAATAGTAACCCACCCAGACACATTTCCCTCTGATTAATGCACCTAATACTGTGGGCAATTAAGCATGGCCAATTCACCTGACCCGCACAACTTTGGACTGTGGGAGAAAACCAGAGCACCCAGAGGAAACCCACCCAGACACTGGGAGAATGTCTGTGTGGAGTTTGCACAGTCGCCAGAGGGTGGAATCAAACCTGGGACCCTGGTGCTGAGAGGCAGCAGTGCTAACCACTAAGCCACCGTGCACATTGCAGGGATATAATAGCAAAGAGTTATTCTAAACTGGGAGCATTTGAGGTTCATTGCAAGTGCTCAAAATTGAAATTTTTAAAATATAGATATTCAATGATGAGATATGGGTGTCGCTGGCTGGGCCAACATTTATTGCCCATCCCTAGTTGCCCTTAAGGGGTGGTCAGTTCTGTCAGCGAGAGGTTATCCATTCTGGACTGTGAAATGATAGGTCAGGTTACTTTCTAGATGTTACGAAGTTAGATGCAGTAGATGTCCAAAAACACTTAGAGATTCAGGTACGTAGATCTTGAAAATGCCACAAACCCAATGCAGAAAATCATCAAGAAAGCTAACGGCCTTTCTATCCAGGACTGGAGTACAAGAATACAGAGGTTATGCTGCAAATATACCAAACCCTGGTGAGACCCCACTTGGTGGCAATGTGAGCAAATCTGGCACAAACACTTTAGGAAGGATGGCCTTAGCCTTGGAAAGTATACAACGTGGGTTTACTAGAATGAAACCTCGACTTCAAGGGTTAAACTATGAAGAGAGATTATACAAATGAAGCCTGTTTTCTCTAGAATTTAGAAGGTCAAGAGGTAACCTGATTAAAAAATAAAACAGAAAAAAAAACTGGGTAGATGAATTACTTCTACTGATTAGGTACTCTAGAATAAGGGGGCATTGTCTAAAAAGCAAGGCTAAAACTGTTCAGGAATGGTGTTAGGAAGCACTTTTATACACAAAAGGGTGATTGAGGTTTGGATATCTCTTCCACAAACAGCAGTATTAATTTTAAATCAGAGATAAATAAATTGTTGTTAAGCTAAGGTCTTAAGGGATATGGGCCATAGGCAGATATGGAGTTAGGCCACAGATCAGCCATTACCTCAAATGGTGGTGGTGGGGTGGCTGGGTCTGAATAGCCTACTCCTGTTGCTATGTTCTTAAAGTGCTGTGGTCTATACATTGCTGTGGCCTGCAATGCAGTTAGGTGAGGGAATGCCAGAATGTTGACCCCATGACACTGAAAGAATGCAGATATATTTCCAAGTCAGATGGGGAGTGGCTTGGAGGGGAATTTTTAGGTCATGTTGTTCCAATGTATCTGCTGCCTTTGAGCATCTTGTAAATATTACACACTGCTGCTATTGAGTGTTGGTGGTGAAGGGAGTGGATACTTACGGATGTGGTGCCAATCCAATGGGCAGCTTTGTCTTGGATGATGTCATGCTTGCTCAGTGCTGCTGGAATTGCCCTGACCACTACACTCCTGTCCCATGCCTTGTGGATGGTGGACAAGCTTTTGGGAGTCAGGAGATAAAGGAACCCTTTAAAGGTTCAGAGCCGCTGTTCTACTTTAGCTACTGTCTGGTCCAATTCAGTTTCTGGTCAATGATATAGATACTGATAGTGAGGAATTCAGTGATGGCAGTGCCATTGACTGTCAAGGGCAATAGGCGGACTGTCTCTTACTGGAGATTTGTGTGGCATTTCAGTGGCATGAATGTTGCTTGTGTAAATATATGACTTACTTATAAATATATGGCTGGCTGCGAGTGTAAATATACTCGGCCTTCATAAGCCTTTGGGGATGCTCCGTTATGCGCGCGCGCAGAACAAGGTCACGTGATGCTCCGTTTCATGCGCCGGAGGCGTGCAGCAGGGTCACGTGATGCTCCAATTCACATGCTGGAGACGTGCAGCAGGGTCACGTGATGCTCCGATTCACGCGCCGGAGGCGTGCAGCGGGGTCACGTGGTTCTCCATTTCGCGGGCAAAACAAGGTCATGTGGGGTCGGACATCCGGGAATGCGAAGAGGCGGAGAATGGAGTCAGATCAACAGCCAGTCAGAAGATAATTCCACCTCAGTGATTGTATGACTTTTTTTATTAAATAAAAAGACTGGGTCAGGGACAGAACGGGGTCTTACTTTTTGAACTGGCACACTTTGTAGTTTGTCAGGGACAAAAAGGTTTAGACCCAGAGCTCCGAATGCTTTATCCACTTACTGTGTAAAATAAATTAAGAATGTGCGACCGAATATCTTCTCCTATTGCTTCATTTAAAGAACACACAGGACTTGGCTCACACATAGAAGAAAGTAAGTTGGTAGGTTGAGCCAAAGTCCGACACTTGCCATATTTCAGCACAAGCCTAGACATTGTCCAGATCTTGCTGTAATTGGAAATGAAAGGATTCAGTACCTGAAGAGCTGTGAATGGTGCTGAACATTATGCAATTATCCTCACTTTTGACCCTATGATGGAGGAAACCTATTTTTCTACGTAACAGCGTCACCACACTTGGAGTAGGGAAAACAAAACTATTTGTTTCACAAAGATCTGGAGGTCTGACAGGAAGTTAATTTTCTCTCAAAGCTTCACTAAACAAAGTAAATGAAGTCTACACAAAAGGTAGCATCTCACATTCATCTGGGTTCAGTGACTCAGCACAACTTTAATCAAGTTTAGATATCAGAAGGGACCCAAAATCACCCTGGATTTCCCACAGACTGATGTCACAGGATTTAACTTTTGACTAATTTGGCTAAGACAAATCTAATTATTTGGACTAAGTTAAACTGTCAACTGATTTAGTCACAATAAAAGCTTTGTAATGTCTTAATGACCAAGGTCAAATGATCGAGTAGTCGATCATTTCAAGCTGTTTATAAACAGTTAGACAAACCATTTTAAAGAAAGGTGGTAAGAAAAAGCCAGGAACTATAATTGTTGGAGGGAATCCTGAGGAACAGGACCTACATGTATTTGGAAAGGCAAGGACTGATTAGGGATAGTCAACATCACTTTCAGTGGGAAATCAGGTCTCACTGACCTGATTGAGTTTTCGGAAGAAGTAACGAGGAGAATGGTGAGCGTGATCTATAGGACTTCAGTAAGGCATTTAACAAGGTTCCTCATGGTAGACTGGTTAGCAAGGTTAGATTACATGGAATACAGGGAGAACTAACTAGTTGGATTCAGAACTGGCTCGAAGGTCGAAGACAGAGAATGGTGGTGGAGGGTTGCTTTTCAGACTGTGATCAGTGGTGAGGCACAAGGATCAGTGCGGAGTCCACTGCTTTTTGTCATTTATATGAATGATTTCGATGTGAACATAGGAGGTATGGTTAGTATGACACAAAACTAGAGGTGTAATGAAGGTTACTTCAGAGTACAAAGGAATCTTGGTCAGATGGGCCAATGGGCTGAGGAGTGGCAGATAGAGTTTAATTTAGATACATGTGAAGTGCTCCATTTGGAAAGGCAAATCTGAGCATTTATACACATAATTGTAAGGTCAGACTGCAGGCTCGGAGCTCCTGGATTAAAAAGTTATATAATTAAGTCATAACTAAATTTTAATACTTGCACCTGCAGAATATTTTTATTGCTTGGACCTCTCACACAATTATTAACGTTCAAAATCAAATTATTTACATAGGTCGATGTGGCAGCCATTTTGTTCTAGGACTGCCCTCAGAGCAACAGAGTTCACAGTAAAGAGGCACAGACAGAGGCATGGAAAGGGACAGGAGGTCCAGTTGGTCTTTGGAAAGTGCAGTGATAATTCCAAATCCAACACAACCACTTTAGGGTTTTCAAAATGTTGAGAGATTTTTCAAACAAGATTAGAAAGTAAAAAAAAAAGCATTATATAAACAGAAGGAAGCTCATCACCTTGGGCATGGGCAAGAACTGCTGCCTCACAGCGCCAGAGACCTGGGTTCAATTCCCGCCTCAGGCAACTGTCTGTGTGGAGTTTGCACATTCTCCCAGTGTCTGTGTGGGTTTCCTCTGGGTGCTTGGTTTTCCTCCCACTATCCAAAAATGTGCAGGTTAGGTGAATTGGCCCATGCTAAAATTGCCTGTAGTGTTAGTTGAAGGGGTAAATGTAATGGGTCTGGGTGCGTTGCTCTTCGGAGCATCAGTGTGGACTTGTTGGGACAAAGGGCCTGTTTCTACACTAAGTAATCTAATCTAAAGTTTTTCAGGTGGATGCAAAGATGGGCAATAAATGTTGGCCACATCCCGTGAATGAATAACAATCATTTCTCAATCTTGTGCACCGCAAGTCCACAAAGGATGATCAAGGCAGTTGTTTGCTGATGGTTGGGAGTAGTTACATTTTATACAGGTGCATGGGAAAGCTTCAGACTTGGTAGAATGGCTATCAAAATTCAGATCAGTGCTCTGAAAGCTAGTGCATCCAAACAAACCTGTTGGACTATAACCTGGTGTGGTGTGATTTTTTTTTTAAAAACTTTTTACACATCAGCCCAACATCAAAATCATAAAATTTCCAAGCCAGCATTACATCTACCCAGAAAACTCGATTTCCATAAGTCATTCCAAATAGTATTCTTCGCATGCTTTTTCCAATCGACTAAAAGCTTTAGAAGTCTCTGGTCAGACCACATTTGGAATATCTATGGGAGGATATGTTGACCTTAGAAGGTTCCAGAATAGGTTCACAAGAACAATCCCAGGAATGAAGGGCTTGTCATTATGAGGAGTTAAAAATCGCATAACACCAGGCTATAGTCCGACAGGTTTATTTAGAAGTACTAGCTTTCCGAGTGCTGCTCCTTCATCAGGTAACTAGTGGGGTAGGATCGTAAGACACAGAATTTATAGCAAACGATCACACTGTCATACAATTAAAACAATATATCGAATAAACCTAGATTGCTGTTAAATCTTTCACCTTTTAGAAAAGATTGCAGGTTTCGGGTTCATTAAAAATATAAATCCCAGAACTTCTTTCAAATCACATTCTCGAGATAACTTAAGGTTTTACAAAAAAACTGACATCTCAGCTCAGACAACGTATTCTAAGTGAGAGGTTAGAGCCTGTCTGTATCCCAATCTCGAGTCAGACTGGTTCTATTTCCAAAGTTGGAATGCATAAAATGTTACATGGATTGACTGCCTGCAAATTGTGTGCTTTTTTGAGCAAAAAATAGAATCCATCTGCAAATGCAAGTCCAACCCTGGCACCTCCACACCATTATGAGGAATCATTGATGACTCTGGGGCTGTAGTCAGAGTTTAAAAGGATGGGTGGGGTCGGACATCTCACTGAAACTTGTAGATAGGCCTGGATAGGGTGGACATGAAGAAAACGTTTCCATTAGGAGAGACTTGGACCAGATGAGACAGCCTCAGAATAAAGGGACCACTCTTTTGAACGGACATAAGAAATTTCTTCAGCCAGAGGGTGGTTAATTGTGGAACTCATTGCTACTTGGGGCTGAGGAGGCCAAGTCATTGACTGTACTGAAGACAGAGATAGATAGGCTCCTGATTAAAGAAATGTCACAGGGAGAAGGCAGAAGAATGGGGTTGAGAAACAGAACAACGATGATATAGTTTGGAGTTTACTTGATGGACTGAATGGCCTAATTCTGCTCCTATTTCTCTCATGGTCTCATAGGCTAGAGATTTAACTTCAATGATTGATAGCCTTTTATTGCAAGCAAGGTATACTTCAAGCTGAGCTCATGCATGTCAGTAAAGATGTGGTTATTTTTCTTTGAAGACTGAATTGAGAAGTAGCATATATTTTCTGTAAAATAAAAATTAACAATACCCGGCTATAGAACAATCTAATACTGATGAAAACATCAGGGTCCTATGTGTTAGAGAACACAGACAGATCAAATATAATTCAATATCTCCATATGTATTATCCAGACTGCCTACATCAATTTAACCCTCAGATGGACAGCATTATCCCCAAGTCTTATTTTCCCTTATTTTATTGCTTTCTCAGAGCAACATTTAAATTAGTGCTAAAGTGTCAGTGCAGAGACAATTTGAACTCAAATGTCAGTTCAGCACTGGTTTGAAACTATCAAGACTCGTTTCATTTTGACCCTTTAACAATGTTCAGAGTCAGCTCATCCATCTTGTCTGACAGAGGTCCCATGGTGAAAATGAGCTGAATTCAATGCACGCTAATATCCTGCGCTACTCAGAACATCTGCAAAGTGATATCTTCTTCAAACAGTTTTAAATAGCTGCAGCAAGTTGCAAATGAACATTTTTGGTGATTTTACATTTTACCAAACAATAATGAAATCATGAGTGCTGGTTATTGAAGAGAGGCTTTTTAATTTTTTTTAATTTCACAGTCACTAAAGCAATTCAGATCTGTACAGCAGCACACGAGGAAACAGACAAATAGCAACCAAACCCAAGGCAGTTGCTCTTCTGAGACTATATTTACATACATTAGACGCATTAGGCAGGTCTGACAACTGATCAGACCCCCATTTCACTTGGCTGAAAGACCTTAGATGGTGGTATTTACCTACTGTGCCTTGGCAGCAGCTGTCCCAAGCTACAGTGTATCCCTCAGCACATAGTCCTGGATCTTGGAATGTGCCAAAGTCAGAGTCAACTCCTTGTTCTGGAAGGCCAGGGAGTTTCGGGCAGACCAAAAAGAGTCTTTACCAAGGTGATGGTCCTCCAAGCACAGTCGATGTTTGTCTCAGTGCATGCCCCGGGGAACAACCCATAGAGCACAGAGTCCTGCGTCACAGAGCTGCTGGGGACGGGCCTCAGCAAATGCCACTACATTTCTCTCCAGAATTCCTTTGCAAAGGCACATTCCAGCAGCAAGTGTGTGACAATCACTACCCTCTTGCAGGCATTTTGAGAGCAGCGCACAGTGGTGCAGTCTGTGAAGGAGTACAAGGATTTCACAGGTAGTGCCCTTCTCACCACCAGCTAAGCAACGTCTTGGTGCTTCTTGGAAAGTCCTGGTGTTGAGGCATTCTGTTTTTTTGAATAAATTCCCTGCAAGGGTGACTGCAATCATCAGAGTGTCAGGGCTGGCCACTTTGCAGTATCTGCCACTTCTCCAGCATGCGCCTCAGAGTTAGCCTTATTTGATGCAGTTTACTGCCACCAATCTTCCATTATCTAGGGTCAGCAGCAGAGGATGCAACACCATGGAGTACTTAACTGAGGAGGCACTGTTCAGAGTGAACTGGGTGGTTTATCGTTTGATAGCAGTAAGTACACATTGTGCATTGCTGGAAAAGGTGGGGAATCACAGAGCCCCTATAGCATGGAAACAGGTCATTTGGCCCAACAGGTCCACCCAGCCCCATTCCCCTACCTTATTACTCTACTCAATGTTCAGGGATGTGTAGGCTAGGTGCATTTTTTAAGGGTAAAAGTAATTTAGCATGGCCATTTCACCTAACCTAAGAGTCTTTAGACCGTGGGGGCGAAGCTGGAGCACCCGGAGGAATCCCACGCAGACACGGGGAGAATTTGCAAACTCTACACAGACAGTCACCCGAGGTTGGGATCGAACCCGGGAGCTGTGAGGCGACGTACTAGCCACTGAGCCACCATACTGCCTTACGGAGAAGTAGGCCAACTGGCCAGATTTGGTCCAGTAAAGTCAGTTGCTTTTAGATTCTACAATTCTAGAACAAAATGACCATTACATCTGCCCAGAAAAATTTGGTTTTGAAAAATCAAAAATTCATTGCGTGAAGTTTGTCCAAACAAATGAAGGTACTGTGCACATGCAAGTATTACTAGTCTCAGACAGTAGCTAGAACACTCAGGACTGTACAAAATATATCTGCTCACTCTGAAGGCTATGATAAAACTCACTGTGTGATACAAACAGAGCTCATGTAACAATTCCATTTTAAAAATAAACAATACCATGTACTTACTGACCTGCATGGAGCTCAATGTAACATGACCTTATTGATATACATTGGTTTATGAAACAGGTACTGTTTCAATTACAACATTCAAAAGGCATTTGGATAGGTACATGGATAGGAAAGGTTTAGAGGTAAATGGGACTAGTGTAGACAAGTTGGGCCAAAGGTTCCATTTCTGTGCTGTGTGACTAACTTTCTGACAGTCAACTCCTTCAGAACCATCACCTTGTCCTACATTAATGGCTGGATTTTGTGACAGCATTTGAAAAAAAAACTGGTGATAATGTTGAGCTACACAGCCATAGCTTAGCTGGGAAAAGCACACAATGCTGGAAAAACTGAGCAGGTATGGCAGCATATGTGGAGAGAGAAACAGTTTGTAACAAGTACAGTATGACTGTTTTTCAGAAGGGATCAGTTCTGAAGTGTCATACCAGACTAAAAACTTAACTGTGTTTTTCTCTCTCTACAACTGTTGCAACACCTGCTGAGTTTCTTCAGCATTGCGTTTCAGATTGCCAGTATCAGCAGTATTTTGCTTTCATAAATGGCTTAGCTGGGTGTGGCTTGAAACTATTACATACTTTACACAGCTATGTGTAGAATGCAATTAGTACATCAGGGAAGAGGAGACAACCACATAAGCAATTGACAGCCGTCATATCAATTTGCCTGTGGGTACCTGGAGAGAAACCCAAAAAAGGTGGAAAGTGACTTGTCCCATTAAAAACAAAGTGACCTGCTCCAAAAGAAATTGCTAAATATTCATACCAATTTAACCCTTACAATTTAATTAATTTCTGAAATTGCCTGCTGCAAAGAGCAGCCACTGAAATAGACAGTCCTAAGGCACGATGGGAACCAAACGGGAGCATAAGCCCAATCCTGTTACTGTACAAGATTAGCATGGTTGAGCATTGGGACCAAGTTGGCATGGTATCAATGGCAGGACAGTGAGAGTTCAGAAGAACGGAAGGTAGTAGTGGTTCATGTTGGAGCAGGTACATTTACAAAATTTAAATTCCCTTTTAGTTTTCAGGGCTGGGGATAATGGAGATAGGACCTGCAATGACTGATCAAAAGAAAACAAAAAAAAAAAGAGATAATGTTCAATTTTAAATCCCATTGTCTGCATTAGGATATTGAGATGTGAGGTTGCACGTCAATGTGAGGATGAAAATAAAATTACAATTAAATCAGAGCGAACACTCACCACTGAGGTAAAATCAATCTGAAATAGCTTTCAGTCTTATTCCTAAACTGGTATTTGTGCTTCTTTTTCTCTTGGTATAGTAGTACCAGAGGGAATTATTCTACAATATATGCTCAGTTTTTGTGAAATAGCACTGGTAATATTTCTGAACCCAAAGAGGAAATGAGAATCAACCTTGAAAATAGTTTGTAATCAAGTTATTTACCACAATCTCTCTGTTGTGATAGATATAGGACAGATGTCAGAGGCATTTTTGTTACTCAGTAGTAAGGGGCACGTTTCCTGATGAAGGGTTTTTGTCTGAAACATCGATTCTCCTGCTCCTCGGATACTGCCTGACCTGCTGTGCTTTTCCAGCACCACTCTAATCTTGACTGATCTCCAGCATCTGCATTACCCACTTCCACCCACATGGAACACACTGCCAGCAACAGTAAAAACAATGACTGCAGATGCTGGAAACCAGATTCTGGATTAGTGGTGCTGGAAGAGCACAGCAGTTCAGGCAGCATCCAAGGAGCTTCGAAATCAACGTTTCGGGCAAAAGCCCTTCATCAGGAATAAAGGCAGTGAGCCTGAAGCGTGGAGAGATAAGCCAGCAACAGTAGTAGACTCACCAACTTTAAGGGCATTTAAATGGTCATTGGATAGGCACATGGACGAGAATAGAATAGTGTAGGTCAAATGGGCTTCAAATTGGTTCCACAGGTTGGCGCAAAATCAAGGGCCGAAGGGCCTGTAGTGCGTTATAATGTCCTAATAAACATCCACTCCTAAATTGCACCTTGACACAAATCCTTATAAACGGAAACATTTCAGAGAGAGTTGTCTGCAGTCTAGCATGTTCTCCTGGCTGATACTGCAATGCATCCAACCACACGGTGGGTGTACCTGCAGAACAGGGAACAGTAGCAGTTCAAAGGAGGAATTGTACAATCTCCTCCGGGAGGATGGGATGACCTAGCCAGCAATGCCTCCTGGGAAATGAGCAAAAATAAAATGCAAGTCACAAGTACAATCCTGCATTGACGTCACCAAATTCAACTCTATAATACATAGACAGGCAAGGTGTTTTGGACTTCTGTCAATGCCTTGGTCAAAAACCACTTGAGATTTCTACTGCCTTTTGAATTATGGAACAGTGTGCTTCAGTTTACCATAAGTTTGTGACTCAGTCTCCTCTCCACCAGTGTAAAATTTTCCCTGCACCACAAACAAAAGGGTGGCACGGTGGCACAGTGGTTAGCACCGTTGCCTCACAGCACCAGAGACCCGGGTTCAATTCCCACCTAAGGTGACCGACTGTGTGGAGTTTGCACATTCTCCCCGTGTCTGCGTGGGTTTCCTCCAGGTGCTCCGGTTTCCTCCCACAATCCAAAAAATGTGCAGGTCTGGCCATGCTAAATTGCCTGTAGTGTTAGGTGAAGGGGCAAATGTAGGGGAATGGGTCTGGGTGGGTTACGCTTCGGCGGGTCAGTGTGGACTTGTTGGGCCGAAGAGCCTGTTTCCACACTAAGTAATCTAATCTAATCTAATCTACCCGATTTTCTCAGCAGGTCTCCAATAGTACACCCAAACAGTCAGGTAACTCCTTTCCTTGCAGGGCTTTCCTGGCCTCTACATCTCATTCATCAATCAAGATGTAATTGGGATGACTGTCTTGAAAGGAAATTGGAGAGTAAAAGTTTGGACTTTCCATCCTGGCTTTCTATCATTGTTTAGTAATGATATGATTTCAGATAGTGAGTGCATCATAGTTGCATTGTAAATGAGGCTTAGTGGTTAGCACTGCAGCCTCACAGCACAAGGGTCCCAGGTTCAATTCCAGCATCGGGCGGCTGTCTGTGTGGAGTTTGCACATTCTCCCTGTATCTGTGTGGGTTTCCTCCGGGTGCTCCGGTTTCCTCCCACAGTCCAAAGACGTGACTGTGCTAAATTGCCGATAGTGCTAGATGCATTAGTCAGAGGGAAATGGGCCTGGGTGGATTACTCTTCTGAGGGTCAGTGTGGACTGATTGGGCCAAAGGGCCTGTTTCCACACTGTAGGGAATCTAATCTAAATTCACAAGTTTCTGTTGCAGAAGATTTATCAGCTGCTTTTCAAATTAAGAGACAAAAGTTTCTCCACCACCACCCGCCCCCGCCCCCCCACCCACCGAACGTGGCACTCCTCTCACGGTTTTTAAATGTTTGCCTTGATGACCTCTCCTATCACCTCGAGATTGAACTACATATTAGTAAACAGTCATTTGAGGAAGCGCACTGTGACCAATCTGCCTTTATGTCTGGAACCTAATTATCAGTGAGAATTTTTTTTTTTAAATCACAAACTTGGACTATAACCTGGTGTTAAGTGAAAACATTAGCTTTCAGAGTGCTGCTACTTCACAACCATCTGAAGAAGGAGCAGTGCTCCGAAAGCTAGTGCTTTCAATTAAACTTGGACTATAACCTGGTGTTAAGTGATTTTTTTTTTAAAACTTTGTACACCCTAGTCCAACACCGGCATCTCCAAATCATCAGTGATAGACGGAAGACAACTAGAGAAACAGAAGTGGTGTTCCTCTTTGGTTAAAAGTGATAGTTTGTTACATGATCACAATAAGTACATTGCATCACCAATCAGGCATAATTACGAGATCCTAAAGGTACTGTATAAAACACATCTGCTCCCTTCAAAGGCAACTGTTTTCACCGAAGATTGTGATGCAGATAGGTGGACTTAATGCAACTTCTATATTGACATTACCTGAAACAACAGGGTACAGTTTTATGGATGTGTGAAGTTACTTATAGCAATAAATGACAGTAGGTTCAGTGGTAGGCATCACATAGACTCAGTACCAACATTTCTCTGATGCCTACAATTACAATTCAGGCTATGTCTTAGCTTATGAAAAAAAGCATAAGTGGCAAATGTGTTGAGTTTTTATGTTGCAAGACCAAGCCACCTTATTCATCTTGGGGCAGCACGGTGGCACAATGGTCAGCACTGCTGCCTCACAGCACCAGGGACCTAGGTTCGATTCCAGCCTCGGGCGACCATCTGTATGGAGTTTGCACATTCTCCCAGTGTCAGTGTGGGTTTCCTCTAGGTGCTCTGGTTTCCTCCCATAATCCAATGACGTGTAGGTCAGGTGAATTGGCCATGTTAAATCGCCCAGTGTTAGGTGCATTAATTAGGGGTAAATATAGGATAGAGGAATGGGTCTGGGTGGGTTACTCTTCGCAGGATTGGTATGGACTTGTTGGGCCGAAGGGCTGTTTCCATACCGTAGGGAATCTACTCTAATGACCCACCTGCCCCATCTTTCCATGCACGGTTCCCAGAACAACCTGCCAGAGTCAGGATATTGCTCATCATTACCGCTGCCCATGCCATGTTGAAAAAGGCTATGGTTCACTCAGAAAAGCACCATCAATCTGGAGTTTCCCTGAACAGTCTCAGACGTTCACCCCAGACAGGGTAGGCAGGGTCAATTTGGCATCTCACTTTGCAGGGAGTGATTTGGAGGTCCTGCTATATATGCACAATCACAGGCAGGAAATCCTCTTTATCCAGGACCAACAGCATCTGCCTAAATGACTATGAAAGTTGCTATCCTATCTGCTTTTACTACCTCCCCTTGCGACGTGGTCCAGGTACCTATCAGCCTTTGTGCAAAGCACAAAAACAAAAAGAAACTTTCCTGGCATATCTCCTTTCTGCTTTTCCCCTCTCACCTTAAACCTATGCCCTCAAGTTATTGAAATTGTCACCCTGGGAAAGAGAATCCTATTATCGATGCCTCTCATAATTTTATATACTTCTACCAAGTCTGCCTGCAGCCTCAGACATGAAAACAATCCAAGTTTGGTCCAACCTTTCCTTATAGCCAACACACTCCAATCCAGGCAACTTCCTGGGAAAGCTCTTCTGTATTTCCAAAGCACCCATATCCTTCCTGCAGAGCAGACCAACACACACCATTTAAACCACTATGTCACCAGACCTGAAGTTTCCACTTAGGTCAATGCAGTCTCAGCTACCTGGAGGAATGCTCAGTGTAGGATGAAGGTCGATGACTTACTCCACTCCATTGAGATAAATGCCACCTTCTCTCGGCTCCCTTATGCTCACGATCGCGCTGCTATTTACTTGTGTGTTTGGGACACTTCCCCCTCCCCTTCTTTACACCAACAACAATGGCCGTGCTACCCACTTGCAGCGATCTTAACACCCATCTCTCATCCTCAGCTCACAGAATCATGGTGGGTGATGACCCGTCAATATTCCCACTTCTCACTCTTTATATGGAAGGGGCCAGGAGGCAGCTGCATCAGCGGCAGTGTGGTGGCTGCACTTCAAATTGGAGTTTTCCCTTAGTGTTACTTTCCTGCCTGCCCCTCATAACTCTACACATTCTCACTTTTCAGATAACAATTCCTTGGTGAATGCCTTGGTGGACTTCTGCTCCTCCTCCACACTTGGGCACTCCAGATCCTGACAGCTCACTGTTCGAGAAGGTTCTCATGTCCCCATTGCTACTCATTTTAAATCCCCACCTCTTCATTCCCGATCCTTCCAAAAGTGGGAATTGTTTATCCCTCATTATTCTGAGCATTTCCGTCAAATCTCCAGATGTGTTAAATGGAGAAGTGCAGATCAATACTCTTCACCTCAAGTCAGTTGCTGAAAAATACACCCATAATAAATGACACGTAATTACATTTACTGATGCTGCAAGAATTAATTGCTTTGCGATAAGATCAATTGCAAGCCTAACTACCAGTGCATATGGTTCTATATTTCAGCATTCAGGTAGTCTCTCTCCTATTGTCTGCTGCTCTAAATCATCCTCTTTTGTAAAGCCTCCAGATGTTCCTCTACAGCATGTCAACACTCTGTTATTGTCAGGCAGGCATCTCGAGGTTTGTAGTACTCTACAAGATAAAGAAACGGCTAGACTCTTGGGTCTTTGTTAAAGCACTTGTTTATCTATGCCATGCTAACAATATACATTACAACTCAGCACAAGATGCTCCTTCTTGAGTGTATCCTCAGTGTCATATGCTTAACACCAGCCAGTACAACTTCACACACACACACTATCCCTTTATTCCACAAATGAAAATATTGTCAGGGTGGAGTATTGGCTGGTAATATCAGTGGGCTATCAAGACAAGAATGGGGTCCGTGTGCACACTGCAATAATACTCAACATGCTGCAGAGGAAAGGAAGATGAATTGCATAACTCCTTTCACAACCTCTGGGGCTGGTGTTCTGGGTGAAGGCAGAGGTGGGGGTTGAGGATTAGGGATGAGAGAAAACCTTTTTGCATGAAAGACCTGGGCCCTCGTCTGGAATGGAAGGCCATTAAAAGAGGCACCCCCTCCTTCTGTCCAATGCCTTTCTGCACAAAGGTTTTCTCTTATCCCCACCTCTGCCTTCACCCAGAACCCCAGCCCATGCTTAAACACATTCCTGTTTATAGACTCCAGGACTAGAAATCTGAGAGGGGCTCGCAGTCATTGAAAGACTACTGCTGCTGGGGCTGGGTGAGCAGCAGAGATGTTGTCTCCAGCCTTGAAGGATTATATAAATGCAGGGAAGAGAGAGTGTGTTATTGAGGATGGATGGATGGAAAAATCACCACTATCTCAAATAGCAAATTTCAATTAAGGCTCACAAATAACAGCAGCAGAATTATCCTACCTCAAATACACACAGGATATTTTATCTCCAAGCCTTTAAAAAGAGGGACTTGAAGCCAAGAGGAGAAGATTTTTTTTAAAATAAAGAAATCACACAAAATACACACATCTGGGGCACATGGGATTTAGAATCATAGAATCCATACAGCGTGGAAGCAGGCCATTCAGCCCTGTAAATCCACACTGATCCTCCGAACAGCACCCAACCTCCCCTATTTAATCTTTAAATTTCCAATGGCTAATCCATCTAGCCTGTACATCTTTGGACTATGGGAGGAAACCAGAGGAAACCCACTGGGCAGGAGTCAGGCAGGAGTACGCAAACTCTGCACACTGTCATGGATTCAATCCCAGCAGAGGCAGCAGTGCCACCCCACTTGAACTGGAGTCTCGTGACTCTAATGTTGGGCACTACTACTTCACCACAAAAAGCCCCCTTGCTTACTAAGGTAGCCATAGAGGACAACATGACTGAAAAGTACTGGAACAAACATACCCTCACTGGAATTTATCCAAAGCCAATTTTAGAAGCGGATCAGTAAATAAAACTTAGGCATGTAGAGAAAGTATGGTTAAGATGTGTTGATAAAGAATTTTCCAAAATCATTGGTTTACTTATCTATGCTATTTAACTCTGACCTACCTGTATTGCTCAAGACAAAGCTTTTCACTGTGCCTCTGTACACATGACAATAAATTCAATTCAATTCAATATCAATATCAATTCACAAGGAATACTCAATGTAAACATATTATTCAGTTAGAAATGAGGGCAGTATAATTTTCATGTTTGATATTTCTAATTCCACACCTTTAAAAAGAGTTAAGAGTAGGAAACTGCTGCTTCCTGTTTCAGAAACAGACCTAACGTTACACCCATTATGTTAAGAATTGGCCAGATCATTTCAGAGTGAAGAAAGGAGCAGGCTCGGGCACGGAATAGAAAAAAAAGCTACTGTCGGACATTCAAGATACTTGACGTTGACTATCTAAACTCAGAACTACTTCACTTAATTTTGTATGTATTGAACTAATGCCATGCGTCGAAAGGAACTCAGGTTTACCCTTTAACAAGTCAGCAGAAATCAGGCATAATGTTGGTCTCACGCTGAGACCCTACGCTGAATGCAGAATGTCATTCACCCTCTTGTACTGGTATTAGCTCTTCATAAGAGCTGTCCACCTGGGCCCACTCTCTTCCTGCCACATAAATCTGCAGATATTCGACCCTTCAAATATTTATCTAATTCCAGTTGAATGTTATTATGCGACATTCTTCTGCCACTATTGCAGGCAGTGCATTCCATGTCATTAAAAAAATCACTGCGCAAAGCATCCTCTTCAACACTCTTTGCCAAATACCTTGAATGATGAAGGTGAAAAGATGGATTATGTGTACTCCATCAAGGCTGTCTAGTGGGAACATCATTGAGATAGTAATCTAGAGGCTGAGACAAATGTTCTGGGGACACGTGGGTTCAAATTTCCATTACTTTCCTTTCAGGTTGTGCATGAAAGATTCCAAATCAGAATAACTTGCTGCACAAAGTTAATTCTCACATCACAGCGGAGTTCTTCTGGCAATTATTGTAAATCTGGATCTTTTTTACTTTCTCTTCCTACCAGGAGATAAAATTGCTTGCCATTTGGAATGCATTTCTCCTTACTTACTCCATCAGTCTGCTCTAAATCTTCATCTGCTGGATTTTTCTCCTCCTTTAGCCAATGTCAGATTCTGCAACAAAACAGGGGATCCCTTATTCACAGAGATTTTCCTGAACATTAACCCTGAAGACACAGGTTGGAATTCTGATAGCCAACCCCATTTCCTAAAAATAATACACATATTCAAATTACCACCAAAATCCAAGTCAGCTACTACCTAAGTGTGAAAAGAGGTTACGATAGGCCCAATGTCAGATTCTTTCAACACTTGCCTTATGACTTTCTAAGCTATAATCCTTGGAGGAGATGGTGGCACTATGGTAATGTCAATAGGCCAATAATCTAAAGGCCTAGGCTATTGCTCGGGAGACATTGGTTCAAATGTGACCATGGCAGAATTTAAAAATTACTCGCTAATGGTGACCATGATAATTATCAAATATTCTTATCTATTTTACTAACATCCTTTAGGCAAGGAAATCTCCTGACCTAAACTACTGGGAATGACCATTAACTGCCCTCCAAAATGGCTAAACAAGCTATTCAGTTTAAGGACAATCAGAGACAGACAAAAACTTCCGTTTTCTCAGAGAAACCCACATCTCAAAACAAATCATTAAGAAAACTCATCCAGTTTCTTGTTTTATTTCCATAAAAAATTGTGTAAAGCAACATCTTGATTTTAATCTCCAGTTCCTTGAATTCTGATCATCTCATTATCTTTGTAAGCTCCTTCAACCTCACAACTATGAGAGAAATCTGCATTCATCTAATGCTGGACTATTAAGTATTAACAATTTTAATTGCCCTGCCATTATTTTAGAATCCAGCCATACAGCATAGTAACAGAGCTTTTGACCACCATGTCTATACCAACCAAACACCAAACTACATGAAGTCCATTTACCTGCACTTGGTCCACAGCCTACTATGCCCTGCCATTTCAAGTTCTCATTCAGATACTTTATAGCTGTTGCAAGTACCTGCCTCCACCACCGTCAGGCAACACATTCCATATTTCTACCACCCTCTGGGTCAGAAAAAAAAAATTCTCAGATCACCTCTAAACCAATTACTCCTCACTTTAAACTCTGGTCTTAAGGCACATCTGCCACAGGCAAGAGATTCTTATGAACTCCTGTCTATTCCTTTCAACTCTGTACACCTCAATCAGAGGCCCAGTCAGCCTCCTCTGCTCAAAGGAAAACAAATTCCGCCGATGCAGTCCCTTCCCATAACTGAGACTTATCATCAAAGGCAACATCCTGCTGAATCTCTTTTGCATCCTCTCCAGTGAAATCATGTCCTTCGGATAGTGTGGCAACCAGAACTGTACACAATATTCTGTTGCCTAATCAACATGCAATAAAGTTGTGAAAACGACTTCTTTACTCCTATATTCTAATGAAGGCAACCATCCCACAAGACTACATCATCCTGTCTATCTACACTGACACCTTCAGGCATCTACGGATTTGTACACCAAGGACCCTCTGCTTTTCAGTAATCCGTAGGGACCTAGCATTCATTGCGCATATCCTTCCCTTCGATCTCTCAAAACGCATCATCTTGCACTCACCAGGATTAAATTCCATCTACCAGTGATTTGCCCAATGTTGATCAATCTCAGTGTCACCTAAGACAATCCATTTTAGCATCAATACCAATTCTTGTGCAATCTGAAAACTTGCTAATTATGCCTTCTACATTCACATCCAAGCTGTTAATGCTCAAGATAAACAGCAAGGGTCCCAATACCTGTCCTTGTGGAGCCCTGCTGGTCACAGGCTTCCAGTCACAAAAGCAATCCTCCACCATTATTCTATGCCTCCTATTTGCAGATTCTGGACCCAGCTCACCAATTTTCCTTGGATCCCATGGCCTCCTTCCCTTTGGACCAGCCTCCACATGGGACCTTATAAAAGGCCTTACTGAAGGCTACACAAACCAGATCACAGCCCTCAATCTTTTTAGTCACTTTTCAAATAACTCAATTAAAAAAATTAAAATTTCTCTCCTTGACCTGACCTTGCTCTGCCTGGCTGGTGTCATACTTCTGCAGCAGATCTGTGAGGTGCCTTGCATTGCTTTATTGCAATTCTATAGCATCTGTACAGCAGTGTTGGATTTTCAAATATCCTGAGCTTCCTCTCCATACATTCACTCTGAAAGCATCGAGGCCCTAACTGATTGGCTGTGAAACAACGGAAGGGTTTTTGAAGCTAAACTTAGTTGTGCATGTAGCCACGCAGTTGCTAGTCATGCTCGCTGACTACAGCCTGATGCAGAATTCCCTACTGTCTGTTCTATGATGCTGAATCTTGCGATATTTTCCCAGATGAGAATTCCTGACATCACGTGGTATTTATTACGTTGTATCAGTAAGAGTAAGGTATTGGGTAAGAGACAGTTCACTGCCACTAACCTTCCTTTGCATTGGACTCATGAGTGATTAAAGAATCATTGAGTAGCCCAGAAGAGGCACAGTTCTGAGATAGGAGGACTGTTTATTCAATAACAGCAGGCGCAATTACATTTCATCAGGAGTGTTAGGGAGCTGGTACGGACACATCGGTTCTCTCCAAAAGCTAGTGCAGAGCTTTTTGTCTCCACCCACACCAGAATGGAGATCTCAGTAGAATGGGTGATGCTAATGAAACATCAACTCCTTCAGTGTACAACAAACTGGCCCCTTGCAAATTGTAAGGTAGCACTCCCTCCACCTTGTCTCTGCCTGCCCTCCCTCGTTGTCTCTCTCACTGCTATCACTCCAAATCTGAAACACTACCAGTCACCTTCTCATACTTGATGCTGCTCCAAACACAGGCGGTTTCTCTCATGAATTTGCTGATGGGTCTACCAGTAGCAAGCACAGGAAGAGAACAACTTGTAATTAGAGGTGTAGCTCTGCAGCAATCATGTCTCTTCCTTATTTGGGATAATGCTCCTCTTATTGGTACAGGTCACAGTCTGACAGACATTGGAGTTTCAGGTGGAAACTTAACCTCGTAATATTACATTTTGAACCCAGTGGTAGAATATTTTAACCTTGAGTTTTCGTACAGCATTTGCTTAATGATCATTCCTTCATTCAGTAAGCAAGAACAACCATTTGCTATTTTTATAACCCTTTTAATACTGGAACACAAAATACATAAGGGAAGTTAGCCAATATGGTCGGATAGATTGAGACAGCATTTAATTGAATAAAGATAAATGATATGGCTCTGTTTCTCTCAAATTGTGAACCTACTGACTGAAGCTTGAAGAGGTCTATTTACCAGTGGTGGGGCGAAGTAATGACCAAGTATGTCAGGCATTTTCATGACTCATTAGTTCATTCACAGTGCTGCAGGCAGAGAAGTAAAATACCTATACACATACAGACACGTAAACAAAACACATTTTGTAGCCTGTTAAAAAAGGAGCACTAGCATGGAGGTCCATTGGCTATTGTTCTGGGAAAAAATACTGTACAGATAATAATTACTGTGTGATGGCCATGTCCACTGCAGCAGTATAGAGTGGCTTGGGTAGATCACTGCCACCTATCCTTCTACTGCAAATTTAATGTTTGAAGAATGTTTTCCAACTGCAATCAATGTATTCAGCAGAAGGTAGGGTTATATCTTGACAAATAGATTACATTATTACAATTCCACTTAATAGCTAGTCCTATTACATCCAAGATGCACACAGATACACTCTACTTGAGGGCAGGTACACATGACTGCTTATCTGCATTGCCTTAGCACTGAAGATTAGTTAACTCCTCCAAGGAACAGCACTTTTATATAATTTTAAAAATCAGCACCTTTAGTTGACACTGTCCTTTGGGGCAAGTGGGACTTGAAGGTAGGCCTCCTGACTCAGCGATAGGGACACTACCACTGCTTCACAATAGCCATCCAACAGTCTTTTTATATCCTCATGTAGAACCTAGCTGGTGACATCACTTAACCCTTTCAGCACTAATAAGTGCTTAGAAAATTACTTAAGCTTGCAGATACTGCTTACAATTAGTTGGCAAAGTCAGACAGTTTTAATAGATTTGAACACCACCACCAATTAGGAGCATGGCTCAAACAATGTTAACAGTGTAAAGAAAAGTGCACTTAAGAAAAATGTGCTCCAGGGACTAATGAAAAGGCTTGATTAGAGAGGTCTTAATTTAATAGTGCTAGGCAGTGGCCACGTGGTACAATTGCTAGACTATTAATCCAGAAACTCAGCTAATGCTCTGGGGACCTGGATTCAAATCCTGCCATGGGTGGAATTTAAATTCAATAAAAGAAGCTGGAGTGAAGAGAGTCTAATGATGACCATGAAATCACTGTCAATTGTTGCATAACCATACCTGGTTAACTTAAGCTCTTTAGGGTAGGAATTCTCGAGTCTGGCCGACAGGGGACTCCAGACCCACAGCAATGTGGTTAACGCTCAACTGCCCTCTGGACAATTAGGGATGGGCATTAAGTACTGGCACATCCAGAGAAGTCCACATCCCATTAGTGAATAACAAAAGAAAGGAGAGTCAGAGTCAGAGAAGAAGCGAAGATGATTACACATGGAAGGGAAATTGTGGAAGTCTGGTCTGAGCAAAATGTCCTACACTGGAAGCTTATCTGAAGGAATTGAAAACCAAATATCAAACAACTGAATGAAACCACTGTGAAACCATCAGACAAGTTCAAACTTCCAACTGTGTTTTAAAGTTTTTTTTAAATTCTGATATATTTCCTTTTAAAAGCCAATGCCACATTTAGAATTTGGAAATCAGGTCAAATGTCCTATTTTAGTAAGCGGCAAAACTCAAGGTCAACTCCCAAAGGCTCACTACAGATTACGGTATTTTCCACTTTATCAGGGTGGGACCAAGCAGAAAGGGAAGGCTGAGAAAAATAATGTTTGCAACAAATTTTATGGACAATGATATACAAACCAGCTTGCCTGCTTTCAAAAATGATTACTCATACTTGCTTAAATAATTTCAATTTTTTTTCCTGAGGTAAACATTACCAGCCTCTCATGTAAACTAGGCAAAGCAAGTTCTAAATCACTGACTGTGCATATTTTCCTACACTTATGCAATCAAGGTCTTTGTACGACACATTGTAAATGGGGGATGATAGCACAGGAAACTCTCCCTGTCTGACAAGCCCTGTAAACATCCTGAAACTCAAGCACAGTGACATGATCTATGTCTGGTACGTTGCAACGGACAATGAACTCAGTCTTTTCAAGATACCTTATACATAGAAGCCTTGAGCCAAAGTTGTTCAAACAGTCCAAAACCCTGGTTATTCAATTATATCACTGCGCCTTTTTAAAAAAAAACAGACTTGTGTTTTCAGCCAGAGCTTCTAAGGACTTTGCAAAGGGGCAAAAAAAATACACAAAATCAAAATTAAAAATCATAACACCAGGTTATAGTCCAACTGGTTTATTTGGAGCTTTCAAAGCATTGCTTCTTCAAACACTTGAAGCAGCAGTGCTTCAAAAGCTAGTGCCTCCAAATAAACCAGCTGGACTATAACTTGGTGCTGTGCAATTTCTAAACTTTGTCCACCCCAATCCAACACCAGCTCCTCCAAATCACATACAAAATCAGTTTGATATCAAGGCAGTGAAGGCTATCGACTGTCTGAAATCCACAGCTCACGAGGTCATTGGTCTAAAGGGAAAAAAAGATAATTGTTCGAGGGTGGAAAGTAGGTTCAAAGTTTAAAGAGAGTGAGACAGCAAGAGATATAGACACAGGGAGATGGGGACAATGAAAGACACTTATGGAGACAGAAAACACGAGAACCCAGACCCCTATAATAGGGGTAGGGTTACATGCAAGTTGAACTAGACAAGAAGAAAATTAGCTTAGTGGAGGAAGTCTGTGGCATTTGCAGAGGGAAAGTAGGAGAAAATAAAATCCCTTGTTGATTGCGTCTCTGACAAATTTTCTAAAAGTATCCAGGCACAGCTGTGACCGAGAAATCAGCAGGGCTCCCTGGAAATCCTACATTCAGCCCCCACACCCAGCATTTCCATTTGTCAGCAAGGGTAGGGGAAGCAATGAGATTACAGTCAGCTCAGGATGCACATATACCTGCACTTACACAGGCAGCTCACCATTTAAACCAGCAGCTACCTCGACTTCAAATTGGAAAAACAAAAAACCCACAAAGATCTGCAGATGCTTGAATTCAGAAACAAAAACAGAAGTTGCTGGAGAAACTGAGTGGATCTGGCAATACCTGTAGACAGAAAGTAGAGTTAACATTTGGGTAATAGCACTGGTGAGGGTGCAGAGGAGATTCACCAGGATGCTGCCTGGCTTGGAGATTTTTGGCTATGCGGCATGTTGTTGCAGAGTGGCAACCCCTGGGCAGGAGAACTAGGGGGCGTGGGTTCTAAAATCCTCCTCCTCATACAACTTTTAGCCAGAAGCTGAACAGCACAACCTACTGCACACCAACTCAAAAGCCTCAATTTCAGCGGAATAGCAAGGGATCTTTAAGTGGCAAATAATTGGCCTCAAGTCACTTAGGAGAAATTGACTCTCAAACATCTGCAGTCCTCAGAGTCAAAAGGTGTGGTTCTGGAAAAGCACGGCAGTCAGGCAGCATCCGAGGAGCAGGAGAATCGACGATTCAGGGATAAGCCCTTCATCACTTAGACCTTCGCTCTGCGTAGCTTTTATCGATAGGTCGGGATAAACAGGAAGGTGATCAAGAGAATAAACTTCACAATTCTCTTTCTAGGCATCCTCCTTGTGACGAGTGCAGATTGAAAACCTACAACCTCTAGCAACATTTGAACTTTCCCATCTGCCCACAGCCACCTGCAAGGATCATTCCCCAACCCCCATTATGTTCTACCTTGTGCTCATTTACCCACTCTAAAAAGGTTAATAGAATCTGGTTTTAAACTGTCATCCATTAGGATATCACGTGCAATAATGGGGTGTCAAACCATATTTCATGCTTACATTGACTGGAGGGTGGTTTGAACCCGCACCCTTTAGAGTTTGATGAATAGCAGGATAAGAGAGGATGGGAAGATAAACACAGAGGGTGGTGGGTGTCTGGAATTTGCTGCCTGCGTTAGTGAAGGAGTCAGAAACCGTAAACCTTTGGAAAAAAGTATTTGGATCCACACCTTAAGTGCAGTAAACTGCAGGGCTAATGACCATGTGCCAGAAGACGGGATTAGAAAGGGCATCTGGGGGTCCTTGGGTCAGCATGCACAAGATGGGCAGAATTGCCCCTTCTATGCTGTATCTTATAATTGGTTCTGACTGAAACCAGGCTGACACAATGCTGTTCTTAGATTGTGAGTGCAAGTGAACAGCAGCACCCCCATCAAATGTAAACTACCATGTTTAAACTTGGTGCTGCTGCACCAGGCACAGACGTGAACAGCAAAGGAGGCTGTTCCACAGTTAGAAACAGCAGGTAAATGACCAGAATATTTTTCCTCACTAGCTAATAGTCTTGGCAGGTGGCAGACGAGCTGATCAAAATCCCCCTGAACAGGCTCGGGATATAGCTTTCCATTCACTGGGCTATTTCCTATGCAGTCCCACTCGTAATTTTAGTGAAACAGATTTGGCTGCTATTGAGACTCTCAGACAATAAGCATATAATTCCCACAACCATTCAGTTGTTAGGGAATTGTAGATAAGTGTTTTTGAATTATATAAACAAAAAGAGAACAATCAATAGTGAACAGTGAGATTGGCATTCTACCATAACAGAAATAGCCAAATCAACAGGGAATGTAGTGGTACAATGATAATGGGTCACTGAGCTACTAACACAGAGCCCTTGGCTAATGTTCTAGGGACTTGGGTTCAAAGCCCAACATGGAAGATGGTGAAATCAGAATTCAATAACGAGAGAAAAAAAAAAATCTGGAATTAAAAGCTAGCCTAACAGTTGTCATGTAACTACAGTCATTGGAAAACTAAATCCAGCTGCTTCAGGAAGGAAATCAGCCCATCCTTACCTCGAATATATTATGACCACCAGTTACCTAGCTGCACCTTCACTGAGATATTATACAATAATGAGGATTAATTATATCAGATCTAGTATAACCTGTTCTCCGTTAGAACACAACATGCTGTTCTAGCAATTACGCTGAAAACATTCTGAATTTCTCATCTAGATGATTACCTTTGTCAATATGATATTCTTCACCACAGCTTACTAATCATATTAAATTATAGATATCAACTGCACTTCAATCATTCGATACTGGACTGGATTAAGACCATTCTGGCAAATCTCTTAACGGGTGAAACTTTACACCAGTCACAGGACGTTATACAATAAATCAAACATGATAAGAATCAACTTATACCCCCCAGGATAAAGGCCGATGGCTCAGTGGTAACACTGCTGCCTCATTTCGCCAGGGACTCAGGTTCGATTCCACCCTCGGGTGACTGTCTGTGTGGAATTTGCACGTTCTCCCAGTGCCTGCGTGGGTTTCCTCCGGGTGCTCCGGTTTCCTCCCACAGTCCAAAGATGTGCAGGTCAGGTGAATTGGCCATGCTAAATTGCCCATAGTCTCCCAGGGGACGTGCAGGGTAGGTGGGTTAGCCATGGGAAATGCAGGGTCGCGAACATAAGACCATAAGACATAGGAGTGGAAGTAAGGCCATTCGGCCCATCGAGTCCACTCCGCCATTTAATCATGGCTGATGGGCATTTCAACTCCACTTACCCGCATTCTCCCCGTAGTCTGTAAATTCTTGATGTCACAAGGAATTATCAATTTCTGCCTTGAAGACATTTAGCGTCCCGGCCTCCACTGCACTTCGCGGCAATGAATTCCACAGGCCCACCACTCTCTGGCTGAAGAAATGTCTCCGCATTTCTGTTCTGAATTGACCCCCTCTAATTTTAAGGCTGTGCCCACGGGTCCTAGTCTCCCCGCCTAACGGAAACAATTTCTTAGCGTCCACCCTTTCCAAGCCATGTATTATCTTGTAAGTTTCTATTAGATCTCCCCTTAACCTTCTAAACTCCAATGAGTACAATCCCAGGATCCTCAGCCGTTCCTCGTATGTTAGACCTACCATTCCAGGGAATCTCCGCTGGACACGCTCCAGTGCCTGTATGTCCTTCCTGAGGTGTGGGGACCAAAACTGGACACAGTACTCCAAATGGGGCCTAACCAGAGCTTTATAAAGTCTCAGTAGCACATCGCTGCTTTTATATTCCAACCCTCTTGAGATAAATGACAACATTGCATTCGCTTTCTTAATCACGGATTCAACCTGCATGTTTACCTTTAGAGAATCCTCGACTAGCACTCCCAGATCCCTTTGTACTTTGGCTTTATGAATTTTCTCACCGTTTAGAAAGTAGTCCATGCTTGTATTCTTTTTTCCAAAGTGCAAGACCTCGCATTTGCTCACATTGAACTTCATCAGCCATTTCCTGAACCACTCTCTCAAACTGTCTAAATCCTTCTGCAGTCTCCCCACTTCCTTAGTACTACCTACCTGTCCACCTATCTTCGTATCATCGGCAAATATCGCTAGAATGCCCCCAGTCCCTTCATCCAGATCATTAATATATTACGTGAACAGCTGCGGCCCCAACACTGAACCCTGCGGGACACCGCTTGTCACCAGCTGCCATTCCGAAAAAGAACCTTTTATCCCAACTCTCTGCCTTCTGTCAGACAGCCAATCCTCAATCCATGCCAGTAGCTCACCTCGAACACCGTAGGCCCTCACCTTACTCAGCAGCCTCCTGTGTGGCACCTTATCAAAGGCCTTTTGGAAGTCTAGATAGACCACATCCACTGGGTTTCCCTGGTCTAACCTACTTGTCACCTCTTCAAAGAATTCCAACAGGTTTGTCAGGCACGACCTCTCCTTACTAAATCCGTGTTGACTTATTCTAATCCGACTGTGCTCTTGCAAGAATTTAGAAACCTCATCCTTAATGATGGATTCTAGAATTTTACCAACAACCGAGGTTAGGCTAATTGGCCTATAATTTTCCATCTTTTGTCTTGATCCTTTCTTGAACAAGGGGGTTACAACAGCGGTCTTCCAATCATCCGGAACTTTCCCTGACTCCAGTGACTTTTGAAAGATCTCAACCAACGCCTCCGCTATTTCCTCAGCCACCTCCCTCAGAACTCTAGAATGTTGCCCATCGGGGCCAGGAGATTTGTCAATTTCAAGACCTTTTAGCTTTTCTAGCACTCTCTCTTTTGTAATGGCAACCATACTCAACTCAGCCCCGACTCCCTTTAAATTGTTGGGATACTACTCATGTCTTTCACTGTGAAGACTGACGCAAAGTACCTATTAAGTTCTCCAGCTATTTCCTTATCTCCCATCACTCGCCTTCCAGCATCAGTTTGAAGTGGCCCAATGTCTACTTTTGCCTGTCGTTTGTTTCTTATGTATTGAAAGAAACTTTTCCTATCATTTCTAATATTACTGGCAAGCCTACCTTCATATTTGATCCTCTCCTTCCTTATTTCTCCCTTTGTTATCCTCTGTTCGTTTTTGTAGCCTTCCCAATCTTCTGATTTCCCAGTGCTCTTGGCCACTTTATAGGATCTCTCTTTTTCTTTGATACATTTCCTGACTTCCTTTGTCAGTGTGGCTGTCTAATCCCTCCCCGGATAAGCTTTCTTTTCTTGGGGATGAACCTCTGTACTGTGTCCTCAATTATACCCACAAACTCCTACCATTTTTGCTCTACTGTCTTCCCTGCTAGGCTCTGCTTCCAGTCGATTTTCATCAGTTTCTCTCTCATGCCCTCATAATTACCTTTGTTTAACTGTAACACCATTACATCCGATTTTGCCTTCTCTCTTTCAAACTGCAGACTGAACTCTACCATATAATGATCGCTGCTTCCTAAGTGTCCCCTTACTTTAAAGATCTTTTATAAAGTCTGGTTCATTACATAGCACTAGGTCCAAAATAGCCTGCTCCCTTGTGGGGAGGTCTGAGCGAGATGCACGTCAGAGAGTCGGTGTGCTCTCGATGGGCCAAATTACCTGCTTCCACACTGTAGGGATTCTAAGCTTGGATGACAGAAAATAATGTGCAAGAGATATAAAACTAAAAGAGGAAGTGTGTGAAAAAATTGCAAAACAAAATCCCAGCTCTTGGTGATGATGAGCTAAGCTACAAACAACAGCACTAAGGAACTGATGATACAAATAAATCTACAAAAAAGTCTAAAAAGAATGAAGTTTGAAAAAAATAAAATATTTGCAAGTTATTATCAGGAACAGAGTAGTGTGGGACCCCGTAAAGCTAATAATCAGAATGAAAATAATAACAAAAATGTTCTGAACAGCACTGTGACTTTTGTGACATTAGTGGAAGAGGTTAACATTTTGGACAATCTCAAGGGAATTACTATCAAATCAGGGTTAAGGGCTCTCAATTGGTGTAGTCCAGAATTGACCAGAATGCATTATTTAAGAATAGAGAATTAAGAAAAACACCTTCAAAGTTCAGCTAAAGTCAGAGACCCAGTACAGGACAAGCACTGGTTCAATCCCAAGTTTGTATAGCTGCCAAAATGGTCCGGTTTTTCTGATGAGATTTTACCTGCCCATGGGCAGCGTAGAAATAGCAGCTGAAATACTCTCCAAGCCCAGAGAATGAGGTGATCATCCACTTAAGTATTTGATGAAAATCTCATGTCTTTAACACTGAAACACAAACCAATATGTTCAAACACTTCATTGTTCAAGAAGGGGAGTAGGGAAAACCCTAGTAACTATAGGCCGGTGAGTCTCACTTCTGTTGTGGGCAAAGTCTTGGAGAGAATTGTAAGGGATAGGATTTATGAACATCTGGATAGGAATGATGTGATCAAGGATAGTCAGCATGGTTTTGTGAAGGGCAGGTCGTGCCTCACAAACCTTATTGAAATCTTTGAGGTGGTGACTAAGGAGGTGGACGAGGGGAAAGCGGCAGATGTGGTGTATATGGATTTTAGTAAGGCGTTTGATAAGGTTCCCCATGGTAGACTACTGCAAAAAATACGGAGGTATGGCATTGAGGGTGAGTTGGAGGTTTGGATTAGGAGTTGGCTGGCTGGAAGAAGACAGAGGGTAGTAGTTGATGGTAAAGGTTCATCTTGGAGTGCCGTCACTAGCGGTGTTCCGCAAGGATCTGTTTTGGGACCATTGCTGTTTGTCATTTTTATAAATGACCTGGAGGGGGGGTTAGAAGGTTGGGTGAGCAAGTTTGCGGATGATACGAAAGTCGGAAGAGTTGTTGACAGTGAGGAAGGATGTGGCAGGTTACAGCGGGATATAGATAAGCTGCAGAGCTGGGCAGAAAGGTGGCAAATGGAGTTCAATATAGGTAAGTGTGAGGTGATTCGTTTTGGTAAGAGTAACAAAAAGATGGGGTACTGGGCTAATGGTCGGATACTTGGTAGTGTGGATGAGCAGAGGGATCTTGGTGTCCATGTACACAGATCTCTGAAAGTTGCCACCCAGGTAAATAGTGCGGTGAAGAAGGCATATGGCATACTGGCTTTTATTGGTAGAGGAATTGAGTTCCGGAGTCCTGAGGTCATGTTGCAGTTGTATAAGACTCTGGTGCGGCCACATCTGGGGTATTGTGTGCAGTTTTGGTCGCCATACTATAGGAAGGATGTGGAGGCACTGGAACGGGTACAGAGGAGGTTTACCAGGATGTTGCCTGGTATGGTAGGAAGATTGTATGAGGAAAGGCTGAGGCACTTGGGGTTGTTTTCATTGGAGAAAAAGAAGGTTTAGGGGTGACTTGATAGAGGTGTACAAGATGATTAGGGATTTAGATATGGTTGACAGTGAGAATCTTTTTCCACGTATGGAGTCAGCTATTACGAGGGGGCATAGCTTTAAATTAAAGGGGGGTAGGTATAGGACAGATGTTAGGGGTAGGTTCTTTACTCAGCGAGTCGTGAGTTCATGGAATGCCCTGCCAGTAGCAGTGGTGGACTCTCCCTCATTATGGGCATTTAAGCAGGCATTGGATAGGCATATGGAGGATAGTGGGCTAGTGTAGGTTAGGTGGGCTTGGATCGGCGCAACATCGAGGGCTGAAGGGCCTGTACTGCGCTGTATTCCTCTATGTTGTATGTACCTAAAGACAAACAATTTTAATTGAACAGTCAAATTGCACTGAAAATATTAACTCACTCCCCTATCCCTGTCCCAAAGCTGCTAGCCCCAAGTGCATTCAGCATTTTTAGTTTCATTGTTTGTTCAATATTTACAGCTTTGCTTTATCATCAGCTGAATGTTCTTTTTTCACCTGAACTTTTATCCTGTTTTGAAGAAGGGTCATAGCAGACTTGAAATAATAACTAGATTAGAGTAGTGCTGGAAAAGCACAGCAGGTCAGGCAGCATCCAAGGAGCAGGAAAATCAACGTTTCGGGCAAAAGCCCTTCATCAGGAATGAGGCAGGGAGCCTTCGGGGTGGAGAGATAAATGGAGGGGGGCATTCATCTCTCCTCAGACGCTGGCAGACCTGTATTTTCTCCAGCATTTCCTGTATTTTCTTCAGATTTCCAGCAACCAGGGTATTTTGTTACTGTTCGAATGTTTATCTCAAATCGGACTTGCTGGAACATTATCGGTGTGATATCAGGAGCTCTTTGCAGTTCAGCTCAGATGCCTCCACTGCCAGAGGAGAAACTAGATAATAAAAATTGGAACTGTCTCAACAAGTGCAGATAGCCAAGAAACATGGCTCTTACTTTGACAATGGATTAATCCATAAGTTAAAAGGGTCATCCTAAGTCAAACAGTCCCTACCAACTAAGTTGATCTTAACCAGGGTGGAACACTAGTAATTGGGATCACCAATACCGGAAAAATACAAAAATGTGCTACACAGTCAAACTTCCCCTGCCTCCTCAGACAAGCAAAGAGGGTAGGTTTGGGCGTCATTTACAGGAAAGATAGATTGGCATGTCCTCCACAAACAGATTATGAAGATGACTGCAAGGTATCTGACTCACGTCAATACATAGAGTACAAGAAAGAACAAACAAATAAAATTCTTCTGTTCTCTGAAAGTAGCTGGAAGTGGTCGAGAAGGAAAGCTTTTCACAAAGTGTTTAAAATATATAAGTTAACAGAAAAAGATTAATATTTCAGCAGGGATCAGATACCACTCTGGATTACAGAACAATGATTACCAGCTCAAGGCTAAACAAGACATTGTTGGGTTTTCAACAGACAATTAATACTGCATGATTCAACAGGCATTTGTTTGGTACACAAAAAATAGATCTTATTACAAACCAGCAGCATTTCTTACTTTAAAGCATCTTGAAATAAATTATCTAACATCTCAAGGACATCATGAACTGCTTTATTATCTGGGCCAAACAAATCAAACCAAATCATCACTGAAGTGAAACATTTTACCCGGATATTGAAAGAGGCATCTTACAGAAATTAGAAGTACAATGATAATTGACAGTGACAACACGGTCACTCAGCAAATACTGAATGCAATTGAACAGCTTAATATCAAGGCAGCATTTGGTAATGTATGCCACATGAACAAATGAGTCAAAAACAGGAACTGGACCATAACAAATAGAAGCATAAATTTGGCCATTCATTCAGTCATGTTTGTTCCACCATTTAATCACTGCTGATATGCTTCTCAATCCCATTCCCCTGCCTTCTCCCTGTAAGCCTTGATTCTTTCTAAACATTAAGTATCCTCAAATGACTTGGCCTCCACATACCTTTGCAGCAATGAGTCACACAGACTCACCACCCTCTCGCTGAAGAAATTCCTCCTTATCTCAGTTCTAAGGGTCATCCCTTCACTTTGAGGCTGTGTCCTCAGATGCTAGTCTCTCCTACTAGTGAAAACATCTTTTCCACATCCACTCTATCTAGGCCTCTCAGTATTCTCTAAGTTTCAAATCCTTCTAAACACTATCAAGTGCAGACCCGGAGTCCTCACCGCTCACGTGGAAAGCCTCATGGGTGGAAAAAATGATCTGGCGGATCATTTCATAAACCTCTCCTAAACCATCTCCAAGGCAGACTCATCCTTCCTTAGATACAGGGCCCAAAATTCCTCTCAATATTCTAAATGTGGTCTGACCAGAGCTTTGTACTGCTGAGGCTTTTGTATTCTGCTATCTCTACTCTTGTATTCCAGTCTTCTTGAAATGAATACTAACACGGAGTCATATAGTCAGAGATGTACAGCATGGAAACAGACCCTTCGATCCAACTCGTCTATGCCGACCAGACATCCCAAATTAATCTAGTCCCATTTGCCAGCACTTGGCCCAGATGCCTCTTAAAATGTTGTAATTGTACCAGCCTCCACCACTTCCTCTGGTAGCTCATTCCATACACGCACCACTTCAGGGAAAATAGCCCTAGACTATTCAGCTGCTCCCTGTGGCTTAAACCCTCCAACCCTGGCAACATCCTTTCTGAATGTTGTGGTTCTGTTCGCCGAGCTGGAAGTTTTTGTTGCAAACGTTTCGTCCCCTGGCTAGGCGACATCATCAGTGCTTGGGAGCCTCCTGCGAAGCGCTTCTTTGATGTTTCCTCCGGTGTTTATAGTGGTCTGTCCCTGCCGCTTCCGGTTGTCAACCGGAAGCGGCAGGGACAGACCACTATAAACACCGGAGGAAACATCAAAGAAGCGCTTCACAGGAGGCTCCCAAGCACTGATGATGTCGCCGAGCCAGGGGACGAAACGTTTGCAACAAAAACTTCCAGCTCGGCGAACAGAACCACAACAACGAGCACCCGAGCTACAAATCTTAGCACAAACTTTGAATCCTTTCTGAATCCTTTCAGGTTTCACAACATCCTTCCTATAGCAGGGAGACCAGATCACATACAGTATTCCAAAAGTTGCCCAACCAACCAATGTCCTGTACAGTGCAACATGACCTCCCAATTCTGATACTCAATGCACTGACTAATAAAGGAGAGCTTACCAAACACCTTCTTCACTAACCTATCTGTGACTCCACTTTCAAGGAGCTATGAACGTGTACTCCAAGGTCTCTTCGTTCAGCAACACTCCCCAGGATCTTACTATTAATCGTATAAGTCCTGCCTTGATTTGCCTTGACAAAATACAGCATCTCACATTTATCTAAATTAAATTCATTGCATTTTCTAACAGCTAATTGGACCTGCATGTTAACGTTGGGGGTTCTAGCTCAATTCTCTTAAGCCCCTTTGTGCTTCAGATTTCCAAAGTCTTTCCCCACTCAAAGAAATAGGCTACACCTTGACACTTCTTAATAAAATGCAACACCTCACTTTTCCACAGTGTATTCCATCTGCCACTTCTTTAGCCAATCTCCTGGTCTGTCCAAGTCCTTCTACAGCCTACCCACCTCCTCAATACTACCTGTCTCTCATCTATCTTTATTGCTCAGTTTGCAAATGACAATATCCTCCGTTCCTTTTCCAGATTGCTAATTTATCAGGTGACTGGTTGTGGTACCAACATGGATCACCCGTGAAGCTCTACTAGTCACTGGCTGCCATCCTGAAAAAGACCTCTTCAACCCCACTCTCTGCCTTCTGCCAGTCAGCCAATCCTCCATTCATGCCCCTAACACAATGGGCTCTTATTTTATTTAGCAACTTCCTGTGAGGCACCTTGTCAAAGACTTTCTGGAAATCCAAATAGATCATATCTACTGGCTCTCGTTTGTCTAACTTGCTCGTTACCGCCTCAATTCTAAACAGATTTGCCAGGCATGGCCATCTCTTGACAAAGCTGTACTGACCCAGCCCTATTTTACTACACACTTCCAAGTACTCCATAATCTCATCTTTCATAATGGACTAAAATCTTCTTGACTGAGGTCAAGCTAACTGTCCTATAGATTTTAATCTTCTGCTTCCCTCCCTCCTTAAACAGAGCAGGTTACTTTAGCCATTTTTCAATCCTCTGGGACCCTCCCTGACTCCAGTGATTTCCGAAATATCACCACAAATGCCCCTATAATCTCCTCAGGCTGTATCCTTCAGAACTTGAGTGTAGTCCATCTGGTCAAGGTGATTTATTCACCTTTAGACCTTTCAGCTTCCCCAACACTTTCTCCTTCATGAAATCCATTGCATTCACCTCTGCTCCTGTTTCTCAGAAGTCCTGGGATGCTACTCGTGTTATACTGTGAAGACTGATGCGGTGCATCTATTCAGTTCCTCTATAATTTCTTTCTTCCCCAGTCTCATTTTCTAGCAATCCAAAGTCCACTCTTGTCTCTCTGACCTCTATGGGTCTTAAAAAAAAAAGTCTTGCAATGTTCTTGCATACTCTCATAGTCCACCTTCACCACCCTTGCTGCTTTCTTAAGTTGTCCTTAGTTGGTTTTTAAAACACTTCTCAATTCTCTGCCTTCTCCCCAATCTTCACCACATTATATGATTTTTCTTTTCCTTTTATACGGTCTGACTTCCCTTGTCAGCCATGCTTGTCTCATCCTCTCCTTAATAATTTTCTTCGTGCTGGTGATGGATTTCTGCTGTGCCTCCTGAATTATCCTCAAACTCCCACCATTTCTCCCTCCAAGTGTGCTCCACTAGTCAGTTAGTGGCTGATCTTAATGCAATCTCAACTCCACATTCCCACCTATCCCAATGACCCTTCACCACTTTGGATAAATTTTTAATCAATCAATCATCGCTGCTTAATCAACAAACACTTAGCAATTCTCTTCCTCACAGAAGCAAAAAAACAAACTAAAATAAGAACAGGAATAGGCCATTCAGCCCTTTGAATCTGTTACACCCCAATTCAATAAGATCATGGCTAATCATCCTACCAAAGACCTTATTCACATTTTTACCCCATGTCTCTTAATTACTTTAGCCCTGAGAAATAGATCTGCACTACCATCTTAAAAAGATGAAATATTTTGTCCTCAACCGCTGTGACAGAATTCCAAAGGCTCACTATTCTCTTGGAGGAGAGATCTTTCTCCCTCTTCCACGCCCCCCCCCCCACCCCCTCCCCCGCCCCTCCTCTCAATGGCCTATCCTGTATCCATTGACTGTGACCCCCTGGTTCTAGAACATAGAACATAGAACAATACAGCACAGAACAGGCCCTTCGGCCCACGATGTTGTGCCGAACTTCTAACCTAGATTAAGTACCCATCCATGTACCTATCCAAATGCCGCTTAAAGGTCGCCAATGACTCCGACTCTACCACTCCCACGGGCAGTGCATTCCATGCCCCCACCACTCTCTGGGTAAAGAACCCACCCCTGACATCTCCCCTATACCTTCCACCCTTCACCTTAAATTTATGACCCCTTGTAACACTCTGTTGTACCCGGGGAAAAAGTTTCTGACTGTCTACTCTATCTATTCCTCTGATCATCTTATAAACCTCTATCAAGTCACCCCTCATCCTTCGCCGTTCCAACGAGAAAAGGTTCTGGGCTCTCCAGTCACAGGGACCATCCTTCCCGCATTTATACTGTCTGGCCCTGTTAGAATTTTAGATTTCTATGGGATTCCACCCTCATTTTTCTAACTCCAGTGACTCCTCGTCCTGATCGATCCAATCTCTCTTCATAAGTCCTGCTGGGATGGCAGGACTGTCTGGTAACCTTTGTTGCACTTCCTCCATGGTTAGGGCATCTTTTTCAGGCAAGGAAAACAAAACTGTACACAGTACTCCAGGTGCGGTCTCCCCAAGGCCCTGCACAATTGCAGCAAGACAGTCCTATTCCCGCACTTAAATCCTCTCACTCTAAAGACCAACATATGATTCACCTTCACCACCTGCTGCACTTGCATGCTTACTTTCAGCAACTGATGCTGTAGGCCACCCTGATCTCCAAAGCTTATTACCATTCTATTGATAAACCACCTTTCTATTTTTGCTACCAAAGCCACACATTGTTCATCTGCAACACATTTGCCCATTCGATCAACTTGTCCTAATCACACTAATGCACACTAACTAATCCTGCTTACAGACCCTCCTCCCTCCCTACTGCATCTACAAAGCTGGAGACACTGATTTCCCACATCTAAATCATTAATTATGTAATTGTGAACAGTTCTGATATCCAACTACCGATTGACAGTGGCTTCCTTTTGGAAAGGAAGACCCATTTATTGCTACTGTTTCTTGTTTGTCAACCAGTCCTCCAAGATAGTACACTACGCTCAATACTACACACAAGAGATTACCATGTAAAATTATGTGGGACGGGATTAAACACCATCTGAAAGTTCAAAGCCTTGCAATGCAATATTAATTGGAGTTTTAGAAATTGGATTTTGAAACAGTGGTGATACGAGGCTAATTACTTTGCTGAGGGACTTGAAGCAAATAAACTTGACCACTTTCTCCAGTACAATTAGAAATATGCAGCAAATCCTAGCCTAGCCTATGATATGTAAATGTCGTAATTAAATAAAAGCTGATGAAAACTCA
Organism: Chiloscyllium plagiosum; assembly: GCF_037043375.1. NCBI lineage: Eukaryota > Metazoa > Chordata > Chondrichthyes > Orectolobiformes > Hemiscylliidae > Chiloscyllium > Chiloscyllium plagiosum. Next base: position 103,632,381 of record NW_028270145.1, on the reverse strand, counting down.
AAAACAAACATTTCGAACATAAGCCTTTCATCTGGAAAGAGGGCCTCACTCCTGATGAAGGGCTTATGCCCGAAGCGTCGATTCTCCTGCTCCTCAGATGCTGCCTGACCTACTGCACTTTACCAGCACCACACTCTCAACTCTGACCTCCAGTATCTGCAGACCTCACTTTCTCCTCGGAAATTCAAGATACTAACAGAGAGAAGAAAAAGATCGTTGGTTGGAAATCTGCACGCATTATATTCCCAGAAGTATATTGTTATAAACAGGTATGTGGTGTCTGGGAATTAAGGACTGTTACTGTGTAACTTGGTGTTGGATAGGGGGACATTGAATGCAATCTCCCTGTGAGTCTCCTTCATACAACAGGCTAAGCCGTTCAGTAGAAAAACAATTTTTAAGACTGTAGAGGAGAAGAGATCTAGCTCATTCTCAGTAGGAGAGGCTCTTCAAACAAGGCCTATTACACAACAGTACTAATCCACAGGTTACATATACTCTTTAGCATACTAACTACTATTAAAAGGAAAGTAGGTCAGATACATGAACCCCACTAGGAGACCATGCCAGACGACAACTGTTCTGTGCAAGGGGCCCAACACTCCAGCTCAGTGTCAGATATCAGTGTTCCTGAACAGAACTGACGCACACAACACACACTCTGGATTGGCAAGTACTGATCTCAAAAAAATTGTTTACTTAGAGTCTAGTCATGTACAGCACAGAAAAGAGCCTTCAGTCCAACTTGTCCATGCTGACCAGATATCCCAACCCAATCTAGTCCAACCTGCCCATATCCCTCCAACCTTTCCTATTCATATACACATCCAAGTGCTTTTTAAAATGTTGCAATTGTACTTGCCTCCACCACATCCTCTGGCAGCTCATTCCATATCCGTACCACCCTCTGCATGAAAAGGTTGCTCCTTAGATCTCTCTTTATTTTAATCTTTCTTCTCTCACCTTAAACCTATGCCCTCTAGTTCTGGACTCCCCTACCTCAGGAAAAAGGCTGTCTATTTATCTTACCCATGCCCCTCAATTTTATAAATCTTTATAAGGTCACCCCTCAGCCTCCAACACTCCAGGGAGAACAGCCCCAGCCTATACATCCTCTTCCTATAGTTCAAATCCTCCAATCCTGGCAACGTCATTGTAAATCTTTTCTGAACCCTTCCAAGTTGCACATCTTTCCACTAGGAGAGAGACCAGAACTGCACGCAATATTCCAACAGTGGCCTAATCAATGTCCTGTTAAGCCACAACATGACCTCCCAACTCCTGTACTCAATACTCTGACCAATAAAGGAAAGCATACCAAATGCCTTCTTCACTATCCTATCTACCTGTGACTCCACTTTCAAGGAGCTATGAACCTGAATTCCAAGGTCTATTTGTTCAGCAACACTCCCTAGGACCTTACCATTAAGTGTATAAGTCCTGCTCAGATTTGCTTTCCCAAAATGCAGCACCTCGTATTTATCTGAATTAAACTCCATCTGCCACATCTCAGCCCATTGGCCCATCTGATCAAAATCCCATTGTAATCTGAGGTAACCTTCTTCGCTGTCCACTGCATCTCCAATTTTGGTGTCATCTGCAAACTTACTAACTATACCTCTTATACTTGCATCCAAATCATTTACATAAAAATAAAGAAAAAGTAGTGAACCCAGCACCAATACTTGTGGAACTCCACTGGTCACAGGCCTTCAGTCTGAAAAACAACCTCCAACACCACCCTGTCTTCTACCTTTGAGCTAATTCTGTATCCAAATGGCTAGTTCTACCTTTATTCCATGAGATTTAATCTTGCTAATCAATCTCCCATGGAGAAACTTGTTGAATGCCTTACTGAAGTCACCAGATATAGAGCAACTTATGTGCACATCCTTGATCTAGCTTGCTGCTGGCCAGACTCCTCATAGCTGCTGTTCATGTGGTATCATCCTGGCCCTTGGGCTTGTAGGCCTACTCAGCTCTTAAAAGCAGTGACACAACAGTAACATATATGTAAAAGCAATTTCAAAGACAAAACGAAATATGATTTAATTCTGCTTCACTTAAAAATACAGCAATTAATTTTTCCATCAAACTCAAAAATGAACTTTAGACAGAAAGCAGGATTACCTGGAGGTGGGGGAGTATTCATCCTTCTCACGCAGATTGGTCTCAGTAAAACGTTGAGCAGTACTGGAGTGAAATGTCACTGTCAATCAGGAGATCAAATTAAAGCTGGTGGAGGGAAGAGGCTGGTGAATGCATTCAGGTCCTCCAGGTTTGAATTGCTGGAAGGAAACAGTATAAATGTTACTCTTTTTGCTGCTTACCCACTTGAGTGGGGGCTTGACATCACGAATTTCTCCAAAGAACCTAAACCTTTCCTGTAATCTAGTAACACTTGTGTGTTAGGTCCCACTCCCGAAACCTACACACCTCCTTGGTGACCAGCAACACTGCTTTATGGCTATTAGCAGATTGTGGTCCTCAGTCAAACATTGAGGGGTACTTAGAGTCCCTAACGTGTGCAAACAAGTCACTTGGCCCAACAAGTCCATTCTGACCCTCTGAAGAATAATCAACCCAGACCCGTGCCCCTACCCTATTACTCAATATTTCCCTCTGACTAAATGCGCATAACCTACACATCCCTGAACACTATGGGCAATTTAGCATGACCAATTCACCTGACCTCCACATCTTTGTATTGTGGGAGAAAACCGGAGCACCCAGAGGAAACCCACACAGACACGGGGAAAATGTGCAAACTCAACGCAGATAGCCACCTGAGGCTGAAATCAAACCCGGGCTCCTGGTGCGGTGAGGCAGCAGTGCTAACCACTGAGTCACCGTGTCACCCACTTTGCTGGTCACTATTGATTCCTCTACTAATAAATCAGTAAAATCAGATGTTCAGGTCAATATCAAGGTCCTATGCTGTGTTTAAATTGGTTGCTGAACTTTCTATAATTCTGAAGTACCTGATCACCCATAAAATAATTTCCCAAAAGTATGGCATGTTTGCTTTAAAACAAAAAAAGCAATTGTTGAAAGGTCTTGAGCATCTGTAGTTCTTTGTTTATTGCACGTGTGTTTCAGTTGGTTGAACCTCATATTTTTATCTTAGTTAGTTGGAACATAAAGGGATTGGGCATGTTAGACATACAAAGCAGAAATTCAGTTTAAGACAAAGCTCGCTGTACTTTAAATTTACACGCTCTCAATAAAGAGAGAGTCTGTTCTCATTTAATAAAAATAGTGACACAGTGGCTCAATGGTTAGCACCACTATCTTACAGTGCCAGGGATCTGGATTCAATCCCTCCCTCGGATGACTTTGTGTAGTTGGCATATGCTCTCCTCGTCTGTGTGGGTTTCCTCCACTTGCTCCAGTTTCCTCCACAGTCCAACGATGTGAAGGTTAGGTGGACTGGCCATGAGAAATGCAGGGTTACGGGGATAGGGTAGGTGTGGGTGGAATGCTCTTTGGACAGTCAGTCAGTGTGGACTGGATAGGGTGAATGGCCTGCTTCCACACTGTAGGGAATCTATGATCCTTCTATTCTACCATCACTGTTGAATATCTGTGATAAAATCAGTGTACAGGAAAACTTTGGCAGCATCTGGAGAGAGAAGTAATTAACATTTCAAGTGCAGTATGGCTCTTCTTTGATCTCTAGTATCTGTAGAGAGAAGAGTCAAAAAGTGTGGCACTGGAAAAGCACAGCACTTCAGGCAGCAACCACGGAGCAGGACAGTCGACGTTTTGGGCACACGTCCTTCATCAGGTACATTCCTGATGAAAGGCTCATGTCCAAAACATCAACTCTCCTGCTTCTCGGATGCTGCCTGACCTGCTTTGCTTCTCTACAGATGCCGACTGACCTCCTGAGATATAGGACATGGAACAATACAGCACAGTACAGGCCCTTCGGCCCACTACTATTGTGCTGAGCATTTATCTTAATCTAAGACCAATCTAATCTGCACACCCCTTCAATTTATTGCCATCCATGTGCTTGTCCAGCAGTCACTGAAATGTCCCTAATGTCTGTGACTCTACCACCACCCCGCTGGTAGTTATCCTTGCTCAGTCAACCTCTCTTCGTAAGACAAGCCCTCCAATCCAGACAGCATCCTGGTAAATAACCTCTGCACTCTAAAGCATCTACTCCTTTCCTACAAAGGGGTGATCAGAACTGGACACAACATTCCAAGTGTGGTCTAACCAGGGTTTTATAGAGCTGCAGCAAAATCTCGCAGCTCTTAAACTCAATCCCCTCATTAACGAAAGCCAAAACACCATATGCCTTCTTAACAACCCTATCGACTTGGGTGGCAACTTTGAGGGATCGGTTTACGTGGAACCCAAGATCCCGCTGTTCCTCCACACTGCCAAGAATCTGGTCTTTAACCCTGTATTCAGCATTCAAATTCGACCTTCCAAAAGGAATCACTTCACATTTATCCAGGTTGAACTCCATCTGCCACTTCACAGCCCGGCTCTGCATCCTGTCAGTGTCTTGTTGTAGCCTGCAACAGCCCTCACCACACTATCCACAACACCACGAATCTGTGTGTTATCGGCAAACTTACAAACCCACCCTTCCACTTCTTCAAAGTCACTTATAAAAGCTACAATGAGCAGAGGTCCAAGAACTTATCCCTGTGGGATACCACTGGTCACCGACCTCCAGGAGGAATATTTTCCATCCACTACCACTCGCTGCCTTCTTTCGGCCAGCGAATTCTATATCCAGACAGCAAACTTTCCCGGTATCCCATACCTCCTAACTTTCTGAATGAGCCTACCATGGGGAACCTTTTCAAATTCCTACTGAAATCAATATACACCACACCCACTGCTGGACCTTCAACTTGTCTCATCACATCCTCAAAGAACTCAATAAGGCTTGTGAAAAATGACCTGCCTCTCAAAGCCATGCTGACTATCTTTAATCAAACTATGTTTTCCCAAATAGTCATAAATCCTATCTCATCTCGCAGGATCCTTTCCGGTCCCTTGCTTACCACAAACGTAAGACAGACTGGTCCATAATTCCCAGAGATTTCCCTATTCCCTTTCTTGAATAGAGGAACAACATTCACCTCCCTCCAATCATCCGGTCCTACATCAGTGGAGAGTGAGGATGCAAAGATAATCACCAGAGGTTCAGCAATCTCATTCCTCATAGTAACCTTGAACATATCTGGTCTGGCCATGGGGACTTACCTATCGTGATGCTTCCATGAATTTCCAGCACATTCACTTTCTTAATATCAATCTGTTCAAGCCTATTATTGAATTGGTCCATGGTGTTCTCACTATCAACAAGGTCCCCTCTCTCCAGTGAATACTGAAGCAAAAAAAAAAACTTAGGGCCTCCCCTCCCTCTTCAGGCACAAGTTCCCTCCACTATCCCGGATCAGCCCTACCCGCTCTGACCTTTCTCTTATTCCTCACTTAACTGTAGATATGACAGTTTTTATATTTTTATTTCTTCCCTCATCTCAGAACATTCAAGACTTGTATTATTGGAAGGAAGCATTGGAGTGGTTGTTGAATTGGAATACAGTACTTGTATTTAACTAACTTTCCTCTGAACATAGGAGCAGGAGTAAGCCATTTGGCCCCTCAAGATCATGGATGATCTGACTGTAACATTAATGCTATATAGTCATTTGTTAAATTCTTTGTTTGTAGCACAGCCTACTTTAATTCAGCTTCCTATCTCACCAAATGTGCCAGTGAACTGAGGTTGCCATTTGCTACAACATGACCTCCATATTCGCCATACACCAATATTGCAGGGCATATTCCATGGGCACTAACCAAACACAGTCTAGATCAGAGTGGTGCTGGAAAAGCAGGTCAGGCAGCATCTGAGGACCAAGAAAATAGATGTTTCAGACAAAAGCCCTTCATCAGGAATAGAGGCAGGAGGCTGGAACTGAGCTGGAAGGTTGCAACTGGTGTAAGATAGGGGGAGGGGAAATGAGGAAACTGGTGACGTCCACAGTGATGCCCTGGGGTTGAAGTGTTCCAAGGCGGAAGATGAGGCGTTCTTCCACCAGGCGTTGAGTGGTGAGGGAGCAACGGTGGAGGCCCAGGACCTGTATGTCCTCGGCAGAGTGGGGGGGGGGGGAAGAGTTGAAATGTCGGGCCACGGGGTGGTGGAGTTGATTGGTGCGGGCGTCCCAGAGATGTTCCCTGAAGCGCTCTGCTAGGAGGCATCCAGTTCCCCCAATGTAGAGGAGACCACATCAGGAGCAACGAATACAATAAATGATGTTGGTGGATGCGGAGGTGAAACTTAGATGGATGTGGAAGGCTCCTTTGGGACCTTGGATGGTGGTGAGGGAGGAGGTGTGGGTGCAGTTTTGCAATTCCTGCAGTGGCAAACACCAGCAACAAAGAGCTAATGCCTACCACTTTCATCTCCCTGAAAACCCACCACACATTCCAAGAGGAAACCAGCCCCTGAACAGGCTGGGACCAAACACAGGCTACATCCAAGGATATTGGCATCAAAAATGTGCCAGTCCTTAATAACCCTCAAAATAGATTAGATTAGATTACTTAGTGTGGAAACAGGCCCTTCAGCCCAACAAGTCCACACCGACCCACCAAAGAGCAACCCACCCAGACCCATTCCCCTACATTTACCCCTTCACCTAACACTACGAGCAATTTAGTATGGCCAATTCACCTAACCTGCACATTTTTGGACTGTGGGAGGAAACCCACGCACACACTGGGAGAATGTGCAAACTCCACAGACAGTCGCTTGAGGCAGGAATTGAATCCAGGTCTCTGGCACTGTGAGGCAGCAGTGCTAACCACAGTACCACCATGCTGCCCACATATATCTGACTCACTTACACGAAGCCTTCACACTTCAATATTGTGCCAGTAACTATCAATGACATGCTGCTGCAAGCATACTGTGTCTTCAGAGATGTGCACCCAGTTCAGGGACCCAGGTTGTATCTTCAAGTTCAAGATTTAGCTCATGCTTGTTCTGAACCTGTGACTATCTGGATATTTGTAACATTACTGCCTTGCATTCTGCGCTATGCATCCATCAGCCAGAGATACCCAGAACATATTACTTCTCATTTGCCTTGCCATTGGGCCTCACTCAAATCAAGAGGAGTAGTCTTTGCTAAGTGTGTTCCAGCACAATAAGCAAAGTGCAGCCCCATCACCAGCCCCTAGGCCTCGACTGGATCACATTATCTACTCAGGGTGGTCAGAGTCAGGATGCTCTGCACGAATGTTATCAGCCCATCAAACATCTTGACTGTCCTGTTCAGGGGCCAGAATCAAAAAGGAGCAACTTCAAAGGGATATTGTGGGCAGTTGATGAGAGTTTCATGAGATACGGTGAGGAAACCTGTCAGGCTTCAGAGAAGAAATCCAGTATCATTTGCAGGTCACATATTTAGACCATATCCCCTTTTTCTTTTTAATTGTTAAGTGCTGTGGAATTCTTCTATCTTCTTGACAGATGATTCATACTCCATTGGTAAACTTGCATTTACCTTGTCCACATACAGTATGATTGCCTAGGAGGTCTACAGGAGAGAGAAAGAACTTTTATTTCTTAGTTTGTTGCTTAAATTCATTTTGTTTCAGGTAATTTTGACCCAAATGAACAGAGATAAGTTTGTTATCTGGGTGAGATGCCAAACTGAGATCCTCTGTACTTACCCAACGGCACACAAAATATCCCAAGTTGATTAAGAATCATAATTTATCTGGTGTACTATTCAGTTCTCAGTCAATATCAATAACATTGGTCTTGTATTTACTTGTGGGACCTTGACAAATTAATCTTCTTTTTCTACTAAATATTAAGAACTTGGAAAAGCAATTAAATTAGTTACAGTCCACTCAGTGATGTGGAAAGGTGGTGTATTGATTTCTATGCTAACTGACCCACAACTCCCAAGTTCAGTTCTCAGTTCTTCACAAATTACTGGGACTTAAGTTCACTTTCATGTGTAGGACACAAGACTGGATCATTTTAACTTTTCTTCTCCCCACACTGACGTGCACATGAAGTGGGGCCTTTGTTGGGAGTATCCATCGCAACACATTTGTATGTGTGCCAACAGACAGGCCACGTGACGAGAGAAAACAAAATAAAATGTCTCACTGAATAAGCAATTGACAGAATTCAATAACACTAAGAACCACACAGTCATTGTTCTCTATAATGTAATGGATTATATAGCAAAGGTTAATTTGATGGTCTTGACATATTCCTCTAATTTAACTTGGCACGGCTGTGGAGGTACAAGGTATTAATTGTAGTTCCTTAATTAATATAATATCCTTCTTGGAATAAATTACAAGTAACATCGTCACGGCTCATTTATCTCACTGTGGGATCTTACTATGCACAAGAGAAAACACTTCGCATACACTAGTTTGATAGCAGAAACTTTGTTGCAATAATTCATTGCACGAAATGCTTTGCTTCTTAATTCTAATACTTGGGAGCATGAGGAAACAGAATTTCAGTGTAAACATAATCATGAAAATTAATTGTTTTGGGAGAAAATTATTCCCTTCACAACACTAATTGCAAAAATAGCAGCAATTTCCACGAACAGATCATACCCCTTGGGGCTTAAAAAGCCAGCCTTTGTTATGAATATCCAAGATCACAAACAGCCTCCATTGTGGTTTACCACTCACGAGAGATCAGGCAGTTGCACATTGTGTTTTCTAGTTTTTTCCAGAAAATTCAGGAAATGTCACACCAACTCAAAAAGGTGACAAGGTAAATCTACTTAGATTTCCTTGCCCCAGCAGCTAATTATTACAGAAGCACAGTGATACAGCAAAATTCAGAATCCCCACAATTTTTTGAAGGCAAACTTATCTCTGTTCATTTGGGTCAAAATTACCTGAAACAAAATGAATTTAAGCAACAAACCAAGAAATAAAAGTTCTTTCTCTCTCTGTAGACCTCCTAGGTAATCATTCTGTACATGGACAAGGTAAATGCAAGTTTACCAATGGAGTATGAATCATCTGTCAAGAAGATAGAAGAATTCCACAGCACTTAACAATTAAAAAGAAAAAAGGGGAAATGTACATCTGTTTAAAACAAGTCATGGAGAGTTTGAAGACATATCTTTGCATAGATAATGTAGGAGCAGTTTGGGAGGGGAAGAGTTTGGAGGTTAGCTTAGTTGGCTGGATAGCTTGCTTGTGATGCAGTGGAAGGCCAACAGTGCGGGATCAATTCCCGTGCTGGCTGAGGTTACCATGAAGGAGATTCTATTGGTCAGTCGCGCCCCTCACTAGTCATCTCTCTGTCTCTCTAATGGGAGAACAGTTCTATGGTCAGGTAAGACTGCGGCAGCCTTTACTTCTCCATACAATATCTGCTGACAACAATCAACATCCCAAACTCCAGAACGTAAAAGGGGAAAAGCTTCTGAACTAGAGGAGATTAAAAAATAAAATTGCCACCACCTCATTTGTGCTCTCTTTAAGTACACTTCTGCCAAAACAGTAAATTAAAAGATATGTTGCAGTCCAGAAGACTGAGGAACTTTAATAAAAAAAAGAAACAGGCTACATCCCAACTGTTGGCTCAGCAAATCCACACACACACACCGATAAAGAAATCCCAGAGAGCTAACAATGGATTAGCATCTGAAAAGTGACAATATTGATAAGTTCAAAACAACAGAGGGATGCCAGTTTCAGTCACAGAGACAAAGATATACAACATGGAAATGGACCCTTCAGTCCAACTCAACCATGCCATGCCAGCATTTGGTCCATATCCCTTCAAGCCCTTCCTAATCATATACCCATCCAAATGCCTTATAAATGTTGTAATTGTACCAGCCTCCACCTTTTCCTCTGACAGCTCATTCCATAAACGCTCAACACTGTGCCAAAGAGTTGCTCCTTAGGTCCCTTTTAAATCTTTCCTTTCTAACCTTAAACCTATGCCCTCTAGTTTTGGAGACCCTTATCCTGGGGAAAAGGCTTTGAACAATTACTCATTTCATGCCCCTCAGAATGTTATAAACATCCATAAAGGTCACCCCGCGGCCTTCGATGCTCCAGGGAAAACAGCCCCAGCCTGTTCAGCCTCTCACTATTGCTCAAGCCCTCCAACCCTGGCAACATCCTTTTAAGTCTTTTCTGAACCCTTTCAGGTTTCACAACATCCTTCCTGTAGCAGGGAGACCAGAATTACATACAACGTAATAATGGCCTCACCAACGTTCTGCACAGCTGCAATATTACCTCCCAACTCCTATACTCAATGCACTAAACAGTAAAAGGCAAGCATACCAAACACCTTCTTCACTATCCTATCACCCTGCAATCCCACTTTCAAGGAAGGTGGCACTCAACGGTTCTGGGGAAGAGTTGCTGAACAAAGGGACCTTGGAGTGCAGGTTCATAGTTCCTTGAAAGTGGAATCGCAGGTAGATAGCACCTCCCATTTATCAAAATTAAACTCCATCTGCCACTCCTCAGCCCACTGGCCCATTTGATCAAGATCCTGTTGTACTCTTAAGTAACCTTCTTCACTGTTTACTACAGCTCAAGTTTGGTATCATCTGCAAACTTACTAACTATACCTCCTGTGTTCACATCCAAATCATTTATGTAATGACGAAATGCAGTGGACCCAGTACAGATCCTTGTGGACTACCACTGGACACAGGCCTCCAGATTGAAGAGCAACCCTCCACCACCACCTTCTGTCTTCAGCTTCGAGACAGTTCTTTATCCAAGTGGCTAGTTCTCCCTGTATACAGTGTTATACAAATGTTGCTAACCAGCCTACCATGAGGAATCTTGTCAAAAGCCTTACTGATGTCTGTGGTAAAAACAATGACTGCAGATGCTGGAAACCAGATTCTAGATTAGAGTGGTGTTAGAAAAAGCACAGCAGTTCAGGCAGCATCCGAGGAGCAGGAAAAAAAAAACGACATTTCTGATGAAGGGCTTTTGCCTGAAATGTCGATTTTCCTGCTCCTCGGATGCTGCCTGAACTGCTGTGCTTTTCCAGCACCATCCTTACTGATGTCTATATAGATTACGCCCACTGCTCTGCCCTCATCAATCCTCCTTGTTACTTTTTCAAAAACGATCTCCCACGCACAAAGCCATGCTGACTATCCCTAATCAGTCCTTGCCTTTCTAATTACATGTTCTTCAGGATTCCCTCCAACAACTTGCCCATCACCAATGTCAGATTCACCAGACTAAATCGAATCATCTCTATCTGTTCCAATCCTAGACCTTGTTGTATATTTGGAAAAAAGTGTTTGAGTGGCAAGCTTTCCCCCCACGCCCAAGAGAGGGCATATGAACTAAACTCCACTTTGGGTTTAACTGTAACACAGTGTCATTGTGTCAATGCTGTATTTTGTTGACGATCCTTTGATAGATTAAACAAAGCATTGTGTAATAATTTACGAGGGAAAGCCTCTGAAGCAAACGGCACAGGTTCAAAACAGTGAGGTGCTGTTGGAGGGTTCAAAGTCTTGCTCAGCGGATATGCATTTGAGAGTGATGATTTCCATGTCTCTGATCTGCATTACTATTAGATGAAGTTGTGTTTGCTCTCAGACTTTGCATATGTTAGTTTTAAACTATTGGACTGCCATAGGGACTGGGGGGAGGGGGGGGGGGCGTATTGCAGTTGGTCCTCTGAGTACATTAGGAATATTGCCCTGAAAATTAAGGGGAACTTAGCAGCATAGAAGTACTTAGCTGCAGGTGTGATTATTTAGGCATCACGCTGCAGTGATGTAAATAAAGTGTACACAACATACAGAGAGGAAAAAAACCTACAGCTCCAAATCAAGTTTCCACTGAGCTAAGCAGGTATATGGCAATGCTCCAGAATATATTGCAGAGTCAAGCAGATCATGGCAAAAGACATATTAAAGTGAATCTCCTTTACAAAATCAGTCATTACGGGTCGTTCTGTTATAATGCTCACCTCGTCAACACAAATTTACTAACGCAATGACGAATGAGGGACGCTGTTTCTACAGCATGAACTTTTAGAACATGTGTAGGCTGTAGCATGATTACAGCACCAAAACTTTAAGCTCTGTTTCTAAAGTGCAATTTTTTCGCTAAGGCAGGGTTGCATGAGCACGCAACCATGGTGTTTTAGAAGAACTGACAGCAATGCTTTCTTGATCAATGAGGAGGCAGTATGTTTGGTGGAGTTGAGAACATTCGAATAGGCATTTAGTCTGTTGTGACTTTGAAAATGTAATCCACATTGTCTGATGGCTCTATTCTCTCCTCCTGACACTACCAATGTTTTCCTTTCAAATATACAACTTATTTCCTTTTGAATGCTTTCCACCATTTCATTTCAGACCATAACTCACTACATAAAAACAAAAATCTCAATATTTTTCCTTTACTTTTACTAATTAGTCCAAATCAGTGTCTTCTGATCACTGCTCCTGCTGAAAGCACACACACCTCTGCCCTGTACACTCTTTCAAAATACATCATACAGTCATTGAGTCTACAACATGGAAACAGCCCATTTGGTCAAACTCATCCATGCTGACCAGATTTCTCAAACTAAACAATGGCCATTTCTCTGCATTTGGACCAAATCCCTCTAAACCTCACCTATGTGTCCAAATGTCTTTGAAATGTTGGAATTTTACCTGCATTTACCACTTCCTCCAGCAGCTCATTCTATATATAAAACATCCTCTGTGTAAAAACGTTGTCCCACAGGTCCCTTTTAAATCTTTCTCCTCTCACCTTAAAATAGTGCCATCTAGTTTTGAGCTCCCCTACTCTAGGGAAAAGACCTTGGCTATTCATCTAATCTATGACACTCATGATTTTATAAACCTCTATAAAGGTCACCCCTTGCCTCATACGCTGGGACTATTTTCACGAGTGTATCTAGACTCTGCATGTAACTCACAGCCTTCAGTGCTGGCAATATCTTGGTCAATCGTTTCTGAACCCTCTCCAGTTTAATAATAACCTTCCTGTAACAGGGAAAGCAGAACTCCACAGTATACCAGAAGAGACGACACCAATGTCCTGTACAACCTCAACATGATGTGCCAACTCCTATACTCAATGGTCTGAGCAATGAAAGTAAGCATCCTAAATATGCCTTCTTACCCACCCTGTCTACCGGAGATGCAACCTTGAAAGAATTATAGAATCCGTACAGTGTGGAAACAGGCCATTTGGCCCAACAAGCCCATACCGACCTTCCGAAGAGTAACCCACCCAGTACAGTTCCCCTATGTTTGACATTTACCCCACACTAATACACCTAACCTACACATCCCTGAACACTATGGGCAATTTAGCATGGCTAATTCACCTAACCTGCACATCTTTGGATTGTGGGAGGAAACCAGAGCACGTGGAAGAAACCCACACAGAGACAGGGACGACGTGCAAACTCCACACAGACAGTCACCCGAGGCAGGAATTGAACCCAGGTCCTTAGCGTTGTGAGGCAACAGTGCTAACCACTGAGCCACCATGTACCAGAACCCCCAGGCCTCTGTTGGACAACACTCCTCTGAGCCCTACCATTAACTGTGTAAGGACTGCGCTTGTTAGTCTTACAAAAATGCAAAACCTCACATTTAACTAAATTAAACTCTATCTGCCACTCATTGTTCCATTTGGCCTAATTGTCCACAATTCCTTGGTAATCTTAGACAACCTTCGTCACTGTCTATTTGCACTCTGCATTCCTATTTATAAAGCTGAGGATATCACCTATTTTATTAATTGATCTCTCAACATTCCCTGCTACCTTCAATGACTTATGCCAATCAGACTCAATTCGCACAGCTTGATTTAAAGTCTTTACTTTATATTGTCTCTTGTTTGTCCCACCCCAAGCACTTTATCGCACTGATCTTCATGCGCCACGTACCTACTCACTCTACCAAGATGTTTATCTCCTTCCTGAAGTTTATCTACCGCAGAAGTTCGTTACTATCCTTTGCAGATTATAATGTTTCAGTTTTTTAAATCTGACATAATATCCCATTAATCAAGAGCTAGGTTATGGTTTAAAATCTGTAAAAACCAAGGTTTCCAGCAATGACCCTTGGGGACCTCCATTGGAAACCTTCCCTCAGCCCAAAAAACATCCAATAATCATTATTGTATTTCCCATCACTAATTCTATGTTGTTGCTGTCTCCTTTATTTCAAGACCTCCAATTTTGCTCGCAAGTCTGTCGTGTGGTACTACATGAAATACCTTCTGGGAGAAAGGTTTTAATTCCAGTCGACCGGATAGATTTTGAGCAAGATTCAACAGTTAAGAGACCAGCAACTAACAGGGATAACCAGAAAAGAAAATCAATAGGAACAGGTGCAGGCCATTCAGCCCATTGAACATGCCTTACTATTCAATATGTGCATGGCTGAATGCAGTAAACAACACATTACCTGGCACTACTGTATGCACAGATTCATAAATAACCAGTGAGTTTTGGAAATCTGCGTTATATTCTTATTAAAATATTCTAGATGTCACCCTAGCCACTTGCTCGGCTAATACTCAATTGTTAACATAATCATCGTCTCCAAGCAAAACACTTGCATCCTGATTCAATTTTTCAGTCCACATTCATGCATCAAAAAATTCAAACCAGCTCAGTCCTGAAATATTCCAGAACCAATAGCATTGTGGGGCACAGCTTGCAAAAATGTTTCCTGATTTCACTTCCGAAAGGTTAGCTCGAGTTTTAAAGGTCAGTGGAAAATGAGGCTGTTTCAAAGTTTCTCAGAGAAAAAGCGCAGGAACAAGCTAAAATTGAATAAGGGAAAGTAAAGGCTTACAGAGGTCATGAAAAGTAAATCAGATAGTTTAATGAGAGAGAATTTAAGAAAATCATGCAAAACAGTATTTCATAAATATATGAAAAGAGCACAATTTATCGTTGGAGATCCTGAAAGTCAAATTACTGAATTAGCTTAAGAATAATTGGAAACTGGAAATTCTTAAAATATCATTTGCCAATGTCCAGAATATTGGAGGAGAGTTAAATAGTGAGAATATTCTCACACTGGGAATAGTTTGTTTTAGAGGAAGCAACTGTTAAAAAAGAAAAAAAAAAGTTATTTTGGACAAATTACCCTTAAATCATCTCTACTCTCTTGCCAGCAAACCTAGCTGCTCTGGTCAAACCAGAAAACTAAAGTCTCTTATCTCTGGTACTATTCCAGTAAATCTCCTCAGCACCCTCCTGAAGTGCTATTTCCCCATTACTTGGCACAACACTGTAGTTCTGGCCAAACTAGCGAGAGAAAATAACTCAATGTAACTTTGTTTTGTACTCTCCACCAGAAACAAAGCAGCATGAAATTTGAAGAGAATCAAGGATTGCACTTTAAAACATCAATATCACTTTGCGAGTTCACCAATTCAAAAAGCCAAGATATGGCAACTCACTTGATCAGTACAGCATTTCCCAACTTAATATATCCACTCCAAAACATTCAAGAGTGGGATAGTGTCATGGTAAATTCACTGACCTAATAATATAGAAGCACTAGCACACAAGGTTCAAATCCTACCATGATCTGGTGGTGGAATTTGCATTTGTTTGATTAAATTTGGAATGAAAAGTAAATCACTAATGATGGCCATGAAACCACCATCTTTATAAAAATCCATAGTAAAGCAACTTGGAATGGGTTCTGTGAGTAGGCGGTGTTATCATGGTCGAGTGTGGGGCGCTGGAAAAACACAGGTCAGGCAGCATCCGAGGAGCAGAGGAATTGATGTTTCAGGCCCTTCATCAGGAATGAATCATGGTTCAGGTATTATAATGGTCATGCCTTTGAACTAGGAAACCCAAAAACCCTAGCAAATACTTTGTGGGCATAGGTTTGAATCCCACCATGGCAAATGATGAAATTTGATTTCAGTAAATACCTGGAATAAAAGACTAGCTTAACATAAGCTAGTAAGCATAGCCATTTGTAGTATAAAACTCATCTAAGCACTGATGTCCTTGAAGGAAGGAAACTGCTACCGTTACCTGATCTGGCCTACATGTGACTGCAGACCCACAGTAATGTGGTTAACTCTCAACTGCCCTGTGGGCAATAAAATATTGACCTAGCCAGTGACACCCATATCCCGTGAAGAAATTTTAAAAGTCTACACCAGGGTCGCAGAGGAAGGGTGATGTTTACCACTTAAAAGACACACTACAGCAATTCACCAAGATTCCTCCAGAGCATCTTCTAAACCTATAACCTCTCCTACACAAGAGGAGAACTGCAACTGGTGCATGGAAACACAACATTCAAGCTTCCCACCAAGTGATTTATCATCCTGTCTTGGAAATACAAACCACTGTTCTTTCACAGTCTTGGAACTCCCTCCCCTTCATTTCACTAGGCATCTACACTAGATGAAAAGTTTAAAAAGATTTTGACAGATTAAAGGACAACTAGAGATGGTCAATAAAAGTTGACCTTAGAGATGCTGACAGCCCAGAGCAAGAGAGAGATTCCTATCTGCCTTAGGCCAACTTTTCATAAAGAACCAAAAAAGGTTTGAATTTTAGCATTTAACTCAAAAGATCAGAAGATAAAACTCATGATAAACATCTGGACAGGTAGGGAAGTGCAACAACTTTGCTTACTGTGGTGTACCCAGGAGCATTAATGCAGAAAGAATTTCCCTATATAAAAATTAGCTGCATTTTGTGGCCAGTAAGGTCTGTCCAATTAGATGTATCTGCTGACATTCAATGGATTCTGTTCTCAGAATTTGCAAAACATGGAAATCTATTTCCAATGGGAGGCGGATGGTTGTAATAATAGTTTAGAGGCCCATGCGAATACTCTAAGGAGGCGTGTTTGAATGCTGCCACAATAGCTGGCAAAACTTCAAATTCAATCAATAAATCTGGAATAAAAAGCTAGTCTCAGTAATGACAACCATTACCAATTGCTGTAAAACCCATATGGTTCACCGATGATCTCTTAAAGAGAGAAATCTGCTGCCTGACACTAGTCTACATCTGACTTCAGACCCACCACAATGTGGTTAACTCTTAATTGCCCTCTGACATGATCCAGGAACCCACTCAGTTTAAAGTCAGTTAGGGATGGGGCTACCAATGTTCAGATCCCATGAAAAGCTAAATAGTAAGGATTGGTATGTTACTTACTATGAGATCAGCAGCCTTTGTGAACAGGGCAAAGGAACTGTCTATCTCCTTTTCCAGGCTGATAAATCCTTGCTGCAATGCGCAGGCTTCTGAAATGCAAGGTAAAACTTTGATCTCAATGCTAAATCATGTACTGAAATTTGAGAGTAAGAGAGAGAGCCCTGAGCTTGGCTGGGAATCTAGAATATTGACTCTCCATCTCAGAATAAGGAGTTGGCCCATTAAAGGATTGAGATAAAACATTTCTTCACCAAACAGATGATCAACGATGATTTCTCTTTCCTGGAGAGTAGTAGGTGCTCAGTCCTTGAGAATATTCAAGACAGGTTGATGAACTTTGAATACAAAGCCAATAGAGAAATAGGCAATATGTAGAAAAGGTCACATTGAGGCATAGTCTTGTTGAAAGGTGGCATAAGCTGGAAGCAATAAATGGCCTGCTCCTTTTTTATAAAACAAAATTACTCAAGAAAAATATTGTATAATCTCAAAGAATAAAGATCTGATAGAATGAGACTCCAAACTTACAAACATTAATATTCAGTAACACTGGAGGTTGTTATTACTTGCATTCGACTGGCCAAACTAACTTCTGATGTGCTTAGTCAATATTGATCATATAAATACTGCAATTTCAGAGGTACAATTGTGATAGGACTGTGGGCCAAGGCAGCAAATGCTCAATTTCCTTGTTTTACTGCCATTTTGGGCATTACTGTATGGTTTACACTGGAATAATGCTGAGCACTGATAGCCTTGTCATTCTCAACAGAAATTCAAGCTGAATATACGCTTACCAGCAATGCGATTTATATTGCACTGACAGAGCTGAGTACTGATGGAGGACTTCACAGTGCTGTTAAGTGGGATCACAAAAGCGCTTAGGGACATGGTTCTAAGTCACGAAAGAAGTACAAGCAGTTGTTGCTGACAGTACTTAAAAGTATTGAGGGAGCATGTCAGTCTCAGTTACACATTTAGGCAATGCTAGGAGCAAAGCAGAAATTCAAACCAGCTGACCCAGAAGCATAAACATCACTAACAGAGCAAAACTGACAAGGTACGTTTGCGAGAGAGAGGTTGTGTATGCAGAAACAGCATTCCCATTGTACTAGTGTTGGCTTTTGGGAACAGCATTATAATACAAAGCTGAGAGAAATGTCTCAAGGTCCAGATCATGATCATGCATGGTTTCTCCCACTTCCAAGACACAAATTATTGCAGTGATTGTCATTAAATGGGAGTTATCGCCTTGTAAGTTTTCTCACTGAGCTGGTAGAGTTGTTCACAGGTATTTGGTCACACACAAGGTAACATCATCAGTGAGCCTCTGGTGAAGTGCTGGTGTTCTGTCCCACTTTCTATGTATGTGTCTTGGTCTATTAAGATGGGTGATATCATTTCCAGTTCTTTTTCTCAGAGATTGGTAAATGAGGTCCAAATTGATATGATTATTGATGGAATTCTGGTTTGAATGCCAGACCTCTAGGAATTCCCATAAGTCTCTGCTTAGCCTGCCCGAGGATGGATGCACTGTCCCAGTCAAAGTGGTGTCTTTCTTTGTCTGTATGTAAGGATACTAGTGATAGTAGGTCATGTCTTTTGGTGGCTAGTTAGTGTTAGTCTATCCTGGTGGCTAGTTTCCTGCCTGTCTGTCCGATGTAGTGTTTGTTGCAGTCCTTGCATGGTATTTTATAAATGACATTCAATTTGCTGGTTGTTGGTGCAGGGTCCTTTAGCATCATTAGATTAGATTCCCTACAGCATGGAAACAGGCCCTTCGGCCCAACCAGTCCACGTTGACCCTCCAAAGAGTAACCCACCCAAACCCATTTTCCCTCTGACTAATGCACATAACACTATGGGCAATTTAGCATGGTCAATTCACCTGACCTGCACACCTTTGGACTGTGGGAGGAAACTGGAGCACCCGGAGCTGTTTCAGTGTGTTGGTAGATTTGTGGGCAAGCATGAGACCAAGAGGTCAGAATAGTCTGTGGTTATCTCCTAGATGTCTGATGTGTGGTAGTATGGCTAGAGTTTCTGGGCACATTGTGTCTACTTGTTTGGGTTTGTGGTTTAAGAATTGGCTGACTGTAATGACTGGGTACCTGTTGTTCTTGAATATGCTGTAGAGTTTTGTTTCTTCTGCTACTTGTAGTTCCTGGGTGCTGCTGTGTGTTGTGGCCCGTTTAAATAATGTTCTGATGCAGCTGGACTTCTTAGCAGCATTAGAATCAACCCTGAAAGACAATGGACTCCCAAAAGAAACCTACCAGATCATCAGACAGACAGCTGGACCAACACTAAGCAGGAAGAAAGAAGGAACACCCTCAACACGCAGAAAAGCTGAGTCATTCTTGGACTTAAAAGACAGAAACATTGTCTGCAGGTAGGACTACAAAGGACACGTGACCATCATCCTAAACAGTACATTGGCAAGGTGAACTCACTTCTTGCAGACACCAACACTTACCAGCAGGCAGTGATAGACGCAACTCCACAGCGGCAAGACCGGATCACAACTACATTAAAAGCAGCTTCATAAACCAGACCAAATTGACAAGATAGATCTCCACGAAATGAAACCTGATGGTTCCAATACACCCTGCTTCTCCAGATTACTTAAGGTACACAAACCAGGTCCCGCCCCTCAAACCCACAGTCTCACTCCCTGGCACACCAACAGACAGACTAGCAAAGGAACTCCACCAAAAACTGAAATACCTAGTAGGAGACTCATGCCACTTCACCCAAGAATTCCTGAGCAAAGACATCAAGACAGAAGAGGACGAAATAATGGTTTCCTTTGACATAATAGTCCTACTCACATCAATTAACATCAACCTGGCCAAAGAATCACTGACTGCACTTGTAGACAAACCAAGGACACAAACACCAGACAGCACCAACTTCATCAGCAAGGATATCCTCAAGCTAGTAGACCTGTGCCTCACTGCCCACTTTACCTTCAATAACAAGACCTACAAACAACTCAATGGAACACCCATGAGATCACCAATATCAGGCTTCTTAGCAGAAGCAGTAATGCAGAGACTTGAATGTCATTTACAAAATACCATGCAAGGACTGCAACAAACTAGAGAAACAGGCAGAAAACTAGCCACCAGGATAGACGAGCACCAACTGTATCCTTACATACAGATGAAGAAGGACACCACTTCAACTGGGACAACACATCCATCCTCTGACAGGCTAAACAGAGACACACACAGGAATTCCTAGAGGCCTAGCATTCAAACTGGAACTCTATCAATAAATACATCGATTTGGACCCCATTTACCAAATTGAGAAAGAGAACCAGAAATGATATTACCCACCTTAACAGACCAAGACACAAATAGAAAGCGGGACAGAACACCAACACTTCACCAGAGGCTCACAGATGATCCTATGGTGATAAAACGTCTGAAAACAAACCTGTCAGCTCAGCAAGCAAACTTACAAATCTGAACCTCAACCTGAGCTACAAATCTTGTCAAAAATCACAAGGAGTTATCGTTTTAATCTGGTCACATTTTGGCTGAGCTCCCAATTTTTCCCCTCACAGAGTAGCAACACTTTCCCTCTTGGCCCATACCTACAATTAGGACTTTTGCTGATGGTTGGTCCACTGCTACCTTCAGTAGGTCAGCACTAACCTACAATGTACAAAACAAAATAAAAAGTCAACCCCTTCCTAAACCACACCTGATTCAGAAGCAACGCAACACCAGGTTATAGTCCAACACATTTATTTGAAATCGCAAGCTTTCAGAATGCTGTTCTTTTGTCAAGTGAAGTGACCTGACAATGAAGCAGTGCTCTGAAAGCTTGCAATTTCAAATAAATCTGTCGGATTATAACCTGGTGTCAAGTGACTTCTGCCTTTGTCCACCCCACAGCATGAACGAGTTGGACCAAAAGGTCTGTTTCTGTGCTGTACATCTTTATGACTATGATATCACAACTGATTCTGCAGCAATAAGATATCCCCCTTCTGAATATTAAACACAGGTTTCAAACATTTCATAAGTTTAGCCATCTAAAATAATCTGCATTGTAATCATAGCATGGAAGCAGATTTGTTTGGTCATAGTTAAAAATCACACAATACCAGGTTTTCCCAACAGGTTTATTTGGAAGCACGAGCTTTCAGAGTGCTGCTCCTTCATCAGGGGTTGTGGAGTACAAGATTGTAAGTTACAGAATTTATAGCAAAAGTTTACAGTGTGATGTAACTGAAATTATATATTGAAAAAGAACTGGATTGTTTGTTAAGTCTCATCTTTTAGAATGACCATGCTGGTCTCAATTCTTTCATGTGTAAATTGCAAAACCGGTTTTAAAAGTTACATTCTCACGTGAACTTCAACAATTGGTGTCACGTCAGCCCAGGTAATGCACTGAAGGTGTGAGCTGTCCTGTGTGAGACTGTGCCACAATGGTCATGGCCAAACAGTCTGACCAATCTATTTTTGGGAATCATTTGTTACATGAGAATTACCTATGATCCACATTCTCACCATAAACCTGCAATGCCCCTTTCCATGGAAGACCCTCGCTCTCCCATTCTCAAACATTGACATGGTCACAGTTTCAGTCCATAATTCCTGCATTACACCCTACATCCACTCCCTGCAACTTATTTAAATCCCTATAGGATAATTCAAACCTATTCCCATGTTTCTAAGGAGGATGTGCAAGCTTTGGAGAGGGTACAAAAGAGGTTTTACTGGAATGCTTCCAAAGATGAGATTACAGTCTTGAGAAGCCAGGGCTGTTCACTTTAGAAGACAGAAGGTCAAAAGGAGATTTGATAAGTGTGTTTAAAATCATGAAAGGTCTGATCAGAGTAGATAGGGAGTCCCTACTCTCATTTGGCAGGATGAGTTGAGAACCAGAGAATACCAATTTAAAAATGAATGGCAGAACAACGAGAGACAACGTGGAGAAATAACTTTTGCACAACTAAGTTCTCACCTTTTTTGGGATGTTCTGCCTGATAAGATAGATACAACACTACCTTTAGTGCGTTCCAAAAATCAGACCAAATAATGGAAAAACCCAGAAGGAAAAAGAACAGGTCACTCTTCAGACGATCCTGCACAGACTCAACCAGCTAAATGACCTCCTTCTCTTCTGTACTATTTTATGATATTGAGGGTCAGATAGCTCAGTTGATTGGACAATTGGGTTTCCAACACAGAGTAACACCAGCGTGGGTTCAATGGCTACACCAGCTGAGGTTACTATGAAAGGCTCTCCTCACCTGAGGCATGGTGACCCTCAGGTTAAACTAGCACCAGTTATCTTTCTCTAATGAGACTACTGCCCCCTGGGACTATGGCAACTTTTTTTTTTGGTGACTATTTTATAGAAACATCAAAAGATAGTTGGTCATTTGACCCCTCCAGCCCACAATACCATTCATGACGATCATGGAAGACCAGTGCTCAGTAACCTAATCCCACCCTCTTCCTATCTCTCTTTGGCTACAAGAGCTATACCTGCTCATTCTTAAAAAGATAAGCACATTGCCACTGTGAAAAGATTGATCAAACAACCAAATCATAACAAAAGCTGAACAAGAGAAAAAAACAATTCAGCTCATATACAAACTGAAACCACAATTGCAAAGATTGTGCTTTCGTTTATGGGAAGTGGACTGGCTGCAGGCGAGATATGGGAGTCAAAGAAAAACTAGTACAGAGAACGTTATTAATAGCCCAGAGTGAGGAATAAGCTTTTCAGTCCCATGACCCAGAGTCAAAAGCAAAAAAAAACCCCTTCAAGTCATGACAACTTTCTTGCACTCCATTCAACATACAAAGCCATGGAGTTACACAGCTACTAAGACTATTCACGTGAAAAGTAACCCCGAAACCCGATTTAAAATAGATTATTCTCGGCTAAGAACTCAATTTCCTTGTGTAACCTGATACACAGCATACCGAAAGGTTAACTCACAAGCACCAGCGCTCAGTCTGACGGTGAGAACTTTATAAAGTAAGGATACCTCTCATTGAGCAGCTAAACCAACTCACCAGCTGCTCTCGCTGGTCCATGCGGGGAACATGCTTCACAAGAGAGAAGTGGGGGTGTCTTCAAAAATAAAATAAAACTCACCGTAAGATACGGCCACAAAACTTCTGGTCCCTTCCCTCGGGAGGAGGAAACAAATCCTGCAGCTCCAAGTCGTTCTTGTTCTGTGAATTGTTCCTGAAAGGGGCTCAGCTTTCTACCGGATAGAAAGCTGTCTTTGAACCTTACTGCAGGCTCCTCTGAGCTCAGAGGCTGGGAGGGCCTGGGTTCTGTCAGTTGAGAGTTCCTGTTGCACTATTTGCTGTGAGTTTTCGAGACCGGGGCCAACTATTGACTCAACTCCTCCCACACAAAACGAGAACCAGCTGCTTTCTCATCCCTGGGGCTGTTTTGTGACAAGAGGGCAGTTTATATTTGGTAGGAGCTCTGAGCTCTCTCTGTACGGCTTGGCCTGACTGAGGAGCTGCACGGTTAATGTCGAGACATCACTCCTGTTACCCCATTCAAACTGACGTAGAAACGAGGTATGCTCTTCCAAATCCAAAGTTAAAAATCACACAACACCAGGTTATAGTCCAACAGGCTTATTTGGAAGCACTAGCTTTTGGAATGCTGCTCCTTCATCCTTCCAAATTCATTACATATTAGTTTTCTGCCCATGATAGTGGACCCCAGTGATCTTCAGAAACACCGCAACTTTCTTCTTGTATCTCAACACATCTTGTCATGAGAATGCAGTTCCAAAATACAGCAAAATCCAGCTTCAGACCCAGTATCAACCCAAAGTTCAAAAGAGGGGCTTGTTTTCTCAAATTAAAAAGCAAATTGCAATTTTTTTTTAGTTTTGCTTGTGACTGGGTGGTTAGCACTGCTGCGTCACAGGACCCAGGTTCAATTCC
Organism: Chiloscyllium plagiosum; assembly: GCF_037043375.1. NCBI lineage: Eukaryota > Metazoa > Chordata > Chondrichthyes > Orectolobiformes > Hemiscylliidae > Chiloscyllium > Chiloscyllium plagiosum. Next base: position 103,608,233 of record NW_028270145.1, on the reverse strand, counting down.
CGCCTCAGGCAACTCTCTGTGTGGAGTTTGCACATTCTCCCCGTGACTGCGTGGGTTCCCTCCGGGTGCTCCGGTTTCCTCCCACAGTCCAAAAATGTGCAGGTTAGGTGAATTGGCCATGCTAAATTGCCTGTAGTGTTAGGTGCATCAGTCAGAGGTAAATGTCAGGGAATGGGTCTGGGTGGGTTGCTCTTCGGAGGGTTGGTGTGGACTTGTTGGGCCGAAGGGGCTGTTTCCACACTGTAGGGAATCTTTAAAAAAAGTGACAAGTATGTTATACTGGACCACAACACAGAGTCGTTTTTGCAAGACATCCTCCTCACAGACAAACCCAAACAGGATTTTCTTCACAATGCTCACACTTGATTGAATTGAGAGTCTCGAGGCCTTGGTTCCTGACATTTACGCTGTTAAATCCAGCGTCTAGATTAGATTTAGTTTCAATAGATCTGCAGTCGACTTGTAATGAGACAAAAATTCCACAAAAATGTCCGTTTGGCATTTAACCCTTAACTGCTGCCTTCCTATAATCTGATGAAAAGTTTCAATTGAGGAGGAGGCAATGGCCTAGTGGTATTGTCCTTGGACTGTTAATCCAGAAACTCAGGTGATGTCCTGGAAACTCAGGGCGAATCCTGCCACGACAGATAATGGAATTTGAATTCCATAAAATGCCTACAGCGTGGAAGCAAGACTTTCGGCCCACTGAGTTCACATCAACCCTCTGAAGAATATCTCACCCAGACCCTACCCCACCCCTGTATTCCCATGGCTAATCCACCTAGTCTGCACATCCCTGAACACTATGGACAATCCACCTAACCATTGCACCTGGAGGAAACCCACATACACACGGGGAGAATGTGCAAACTCCATGCTGACAGTCACCCGAGGGTGTGATTGAACTGGGTCCCTGGCACTGTGAGACAGCAGTGCTAACCATTGAACTACCATGCCAACATATATCTGGTATTAAGCATCTAATGATGACCAGGAATTCATTGGTGATTATTGGGAAAAACTCATCTGGTTCACTAATGACCTTGAAGGAAGGAAACTGCCATCCTTACCTGGTCTGGCCAATGTGTTTCTCCAGACCCACTGCAATGTGGTTGACTCCTAACTGCCCTCTGGGCAATAAGGGGTGGGAGATAAATGCTGGCCTAGCCAGCGACACCCTCATCTCATGAATGGATAAAAAATATGTTAAAGAATTTTAAATGTTTCCTTAAATGACATAAGCATTAAGTTGGAGAATAAAGCTATCACATAAAGAAACACTTGAATTCATAGTGCCTAACCAGAGGTTACTCCAAAACATTTTCTAGCTAGTGAATTATCTCTGAAGAATAATCACTGTTACAACTGACAGCTACTGATTTCTACACAGCAAGCTTCCACAAGCAGCAACATGATAATGACCAGTTACCGGTAGTCTTAGCTGCGAGATTGTCTGAGGGATAAGTACTGGCTCAGGACATGAAGGAAAAATCACCAGCTCTTCTTCAAAATAGTTCCAGTGGATCTTTTATGTCACCTTGAGAGGAAAGACAGGGCTACAGTGTGATCTCTCATCAGAAAGGCAGCACATCTGACAGTGCAGCATTCCCTCTGCACTGCACCTGGAAAGTCAGCCTAGACTTTTTGTGCACAGGTCCCTGGAAAAGGATTTAAACCCATAAGCTTCTGTCTCACAGGCAATTGTGCTACTTCCTGAATCATGGCTGGTACATGCAAGGTCTCAAACCACTCCACCATTGTATCTTCTGCTACAACTACACTTTCCTGTCCGATTGCAATATCCCTTGTTTCCCTTGGTATCCAAAAACTAACTCCCTTCACCAATGAGTGATGATGGTTAAGATCGTCTTCCTCAACAGACAAAGATGGATAATAACATTTCAAAGGCATAGTTTTACAAATTATCAAAGTAGAATGATGTTTAATCATAGTACAGATGATGACTACTTGGCCCGTCGAATCTGTGCCAGCGACACAGTAGCCATCAGCTTCATTCCACTTTGCAGCTCTTAGTCCACAGCTTCAGGTTTCACTAGTTCAATTGCATGCCATGTTATGCCACAGCCTCCTTTTTCTTTCCAGTTTCTCCAGCCCAGGCAACATGCTCACAAATCTCTGAAGCTCTCTAAAGCAGATATGTATTTCGTCTAGTGCGGTCAGACTGAATGTGTCCATTTGTGCAGTCGCTTTCTGGGTGCCAAACTGAGACTTGTGTGAAATCCAGTCTCAGAGTGCTGGGTGGAAGCTGCTTTAGCAATCTCAAATCAGCACACGATAGACTTGTGCAGTTTGTACAAAACCATTCCTACCTGGGGGACATGGAACAAATGTCATGCATTAGCATTACCATCACGGCTGATCGAACGGCCCAATGCTTTTGACACATCCCATCCCGATAGACCCTGTGTGTCGTCAATTGAAGAGGGTTCCCTCGGTTTGGTGCAGAGGTACAGCCTTAAAAAGGATGGCAGAGCTTTACTCTGCAATTGGCTGCATGGCAGCTTTATGTGTTTGATGCTGCCACCTAGGGGTGAATTTTATTCCAGGCAAACATTCAGGTAGTGGGGGTGAG